>NW_022196912.1:109015633-109037406 GCF_008632895.1 Mastomys coucha | reverse complement strand
ATTGGGAAAAGATCTTTACCAACCCTATATCTGATAGAGGGCTAATATCCAAGGTATACAAAGATCTCTGTAACTTCTCAAGAAATTACTTGTTCATTCCAACTAGAAGTGTCTCTGGGAGGCTGATGTGTAGGGAATTTGGTAGTTGTCTGTTCAGAGAACAGCACATGTTTGCTATATTACAGAATCAAGAATTATTTGCAAAGTAATGACATTCTGGTCTCCGAAATTCCAGAATTCCGGCAGGCAGATTTCTGAGTTTGAGGCCAGCCTGGGCTACAGAGTGAGTTCCAGGACAGCCAGGGTGATCCAGAAAAACCCTGTTTCAAAAACCCAAACAAAAAAGAAAGAAAGAATGAAAGAAAGAAAGAAAGAAAGAAAGAAAGAAAGAAAGAAAGAAATAAATAAATAAATTCGGGTGTCTCCATTCTGAGCAAACAAGTTATGCAACTTTTGTTGTTTGTTTGATTTTTGCCACCAAATAAACAGCCAAGAGAATTTCACCTATTATACACTCCTAGATATCTATCATAATAAATCAACAGGCTAAAATTTTCAAATAGAATTACCTAAAGTATACTGCTGAAGTTCGGAAACACTGAGAAACGCATAGATTGCACCCAGTCCTTTCTGTTTTTCTCATAGATAATTCTACAAATAATGTGAGAATTATCACTCTTTTCAGAAAATGAGATCTTAAAAATCTTTTAGCATAAAAATAATCAATGGCAAACTTTTGTAGAACACCAGCGCTCTAATAATTTAACACTAAAGCCTTAAGAGCTTTAAAGTCTTAGACATTTCTTTCTTTTTATTTTTCTTTTTTTATCTTTTTTCATTGGATATTTTCTTTATTTACATTTCAACTGTTATCCCCCTTCCCAGTTTCCCCCTGGAAGCCCCCTATCCTATTTTCCCTAACTGGGCTTATATGAGGGTGTTCCCCCACCCACCCAGTCCCTCCCGCCTCCTTGCCGAGACATTCCCCTACACTGGGGCACTGGGCCTTCACAGGACCAAGGGCCTCTCCTCCCATTGATGCCCAGCAAGGGTATCCTCTGCTACATATACAGCTGGAGCCATCGGTCACTCTGTGTGTATGCTTTGGTTGGTGGTTTGGTACCTGGGGAGCTCTGGTTGGTTAATATTGTTGTTCTTCCTATGGGGCTGCAAACCCCTTCAACTCCTTCAGTCCTTTCTCTAACTTCTCCATTGGGGACCCTGTACTCAGTCCAATGGTTGGCTACGAGTATCTGCCTCTGTATTTTGTCAGGCACTGGCAGAGCCTCTCAAGAGACAGCTATATCAGGCTCCTGTCAGCAAGCATTTCTTGACATCCACAATAGTGTCTGAGTTTGGTGACTGCACATGGAAAGGTTCCCCAAGTGGGTCAGTCTCTGGATGGCCTTTCGGTCAGTCTGTGCTCCATACTTTGTCTCTGTATTTCCTCCCTTGAATATTTTGTTCCCCCTTCTGAGAAGGACCGAAACATCCACACTTTGCTCATTTCTTATATTACAGAAAGCTAAGAAGTTCTAGATCTAATGTCTGGTAGAGGCCATTTATGTTTTTCAAATGATAACAGTTTGTACCCTAACATGGTAGATAACAAGAGTCTAGCAGAGCACTACATCCCTTCTGATAATGGCACAGTTCTCAGACATAATGATCACATGTTAATGAAAGAGTCCTCTCTTAAAGGCCACACCTTCTAATATTATAGTATTAGTAGTCAAGATGTGAAAACTTAATGAATCTAGCTAATGGCACAAGCTTTAAACTTTTAGATGATGAGGTATGTAACTTTGTACTGGATCAATTAAGGTTGTAATTTGCTGAAGCCCAGGGTTCCAATAAAATGCTTTGTTAAGGTGAGAGTTTTCATTCTCACTTACCTGAGGAATCCAAGCATTCTCTTGTCCTTTAATGGGTGGTAACGACCTTAATTTAAATCATGAAGAGTTCAATCAAAATTGAACAGAAATTGTATTTGGAATTAAGGCATAATGAGATGGTAAATGTGCTAATATTTAGATCCTTGCTAGTATTAACCTCAGATATGACCTGTGAACAGGTAATAACAGTGTGTGGGTAATAGGATAGGAAGATAAGACAGACATTTGAAACAAGACTGTTATACTATTTTTAAGGCTTCTAGAAATATAATATTGCATTGTTTAAAAAAGGTTATAACAAAAACAGTGAAAATGATAATTGCAAAAGGAGTAAATATTTCACAAATGTTATAAAATTGTATTTTAGTATATGTGTGTTCATGAGTGTGTGGGAGTGTGTGAGTGTGTTCATGAGTGTGTGTGTGAGTGTAATGTACTGTATTTGGAATGAATATATTAAATTTTTATATTTGTTATCATGGTTTCCTTTCTTTTGTTGAAAATAGATTTTTCTTATGTAATATATTCAGTTTTTGAATATATATTTTGAAATATATTTATTATTTAAATTATTTATTATATTATATAAATATATTTATAATATATATTTTGAATATATTTTGAAATATATTTATGTAATATATTTCAGTTGTCCTTCCTTTATTCCTCCTAATTCCTCCTCTCCTAATATGATCCACACCTCTTTCTGTGCCTCATTAGAAAACAGTCTTCTATGGGATAATAATACCAAATTAAGCAGATCAGAAATCAAAACAATTTTTTTTTAGATATTTTCTTTATTTACATCTAATTTTCTCCTTTCCAAGTTCCCCTCCAAAAAACAAACAAACAAAAACAACAAGAACAAACCCCTGTTGCCTCCCCCCTCCCCATGCCTGCCACCCCACCCTCAAAAAGGAAAGAAGGGCCAAGGGAAGGCACAAGAAATAGAAACTAACTAGTTCTCATACCCAGAAACACCATAAACACTAAGCTGGAAGCCATAATATATACTCTGGGGACTCAGTGCAGATCCATCCATGCTGCCTCAGTCTCGGAATTCACATAAACATTGATCCCGTTGGTAAAGGAGCCTTCTTTCTTCATGTTCTCTATCACCTGGCTCTGACACACTGTATTCCTCCTCTTCCTCATGGTTCTCTGACCCTGAGGTTAGGAATTTGATGTAACATCTCCTTTAGTCCAGAGTGTTCCAAGGACTCTAATTCTGCATAATATCTGGCTATGGGACTCTCTAGTTGTCCCCATGTGCTGCAAAAAGATGTGTCTCTGATAAAAGCTGAGCAATACACAGGTGCATAAGGAGTGTAACAGAAGGGCAGTACGAATCATGGTATTACTACACTCATAATTATTTCAGAAAGGTAATATTTAGCTTTACCTAAAGTCCCTGGTTTGTTTATATTTTCTTAGATTTCCTGGATGTTTTGAATCAGGAAATTTTTACATGGAATTTTTTTTTTTCGGCCTGAAGTGTCCACATCTTCTGCTGTGTCTTCAAATTCTGAGATTTTTATCTTCAATCTTTTGTATTCTGTTGGTGAGGCTCATAGAGAATTTCTAACCTTTTCCTTGTCAGAGTTCTCTCAGTTTGGGTTTTATGTATTGACTCTATTTACACTCTTAGGTTTGCACTATTTTACTAGTTTTCTTGCATTCTCTGTGTTCTCATAGATTTCTATAAGACATTTCTTTGTTTCTTCTTTAAGGACTGTCATCACATTCTTAAAATCTTTTAAAGGTCTTTTTGCTTGTGCTTCAGCTATGTTGTAACGCTCAAGGCCTGCTCTATTGGGCTTGCTGAGTTCTAATGTAGACATATTATTCTTGTTCTTATTGTTCATATTTTCTGGGTGACATCTAGGCATCAATCTAATTTTGAGAAGATTATGATTCTAGGTGCTGATACTTGACCTTGCCATTTCTTGTAGTGCTTTTTTTCCCCCTTAGCTTTGTTGCACTCTCTGGTTATTAAGATAGTGTGATTGCTGTGTGTTGCCTCATAGAAAAAGGTTTTCAGATTCTAATATGTGTGCCTTCCTACTTTCCTGGTTTGAGTTTACTATATTAAAATTTAAGTACAAAACAATGTGAAGAAATTTTTTGAAAAATTAATCTTCAGATTTTATTTTATATTTACATAATTTACATATGAATTTACTTGTATATTATATACACTTACAAGATTACCATAACATTATGTGAATTTTCTGTAAATCCCAGATTATAATATTAAATTAATTAAATAAATTCATGTTATTATTTACAAGGTCTATACTGTTCTATCTGAATATTTTCAATGGCAGTTCTTCATTACAAATAATTCAACCAACACTAAAATTAAATCTGCGTCTATCTATACCACTCTAGACAAGAATATTTCCTTTGATCTTTCTTTTTCAGAGACGTGAGTAATACACACAAACATTCATAATTACATATACCTGTTTTGTTACACATCAATATAGAAAGATTTCCTTGAAGGTTCATTATCATAAAATAGTAGCCACTAAAGCAGCTTTGGAAAAAGAGGCCTTAGCTTTCCGTGTGACCCTAATTTGCCTCTATGAGATGTCTTGGATGTACGGCTGTTGTTCACTACCTTGCTGCTTACCATCCCTTCTTCATCTGAGGACTTAATGCAATTTACTAACCTACCATGGATAGATCGGTTATTTTCTTTGCCTTTTCTTCCATCTCTCCAGGGAGAATATTTTCTGAGCTTTGAATTAATCCATA
Organism: Mastomys coucha; assembly: GCF_008632895.1. Lineage (NCBI taxonomy): Eukaryota > Metazoa > Chordata > Mammalia > Rodentia > Muridae > Mastomys > Mastomys coucha. The sequence continues at coordinate 109,032,751 of NW_022196912.1, read as the reverse complement.
TCTATAAGAAGGTAGATGTGTTTATAAATACCTAGGACTCTTGTCACCCTTTGCTAGAGATCTGTAGGGCCAGAACACAGTACACAGCTGTTTCCTGTATATCAGGCATCGGTGACACCGAGAATTTTCGAGGCGGTACACTTAAATGATAGACTTCATACTCCTTAAAATTTATGCAGAGATAAAAAGACTCACAAAGGTTATTTTATTTTTCTGCTCTTGGAATATCGGGGGGGGGAGAATCACCTATGTTGGAAATGCCTGACACATGGACTTTTACAGGTGCATGTCCATAAACAAAGAGGTCTTCATTCATTTACATGTAAACTCCCAGAAAAGTTCCTAATGGACTTTTAAATAAAGATGTTAGAAATTTAATATCTAAAGAATCATTGATCCTTAATATCAGTCACATGTTGTTTCTAAATGTTTCCTAATCTTGCTGTGATTGTCAAAACTGTTCAAAAATTTGTTTGAAATTGATTGTAGTGTTTTCTTCTGACAACTCCCAATGGCGGTAAAACTTTATCGTGTAAAATCTGTTCTGTCCCTAATTGTGTGTCCAGATCTAATCTGAGCCAGTGTGAAATTTGGCATGATGCCTTTCTCCCTAGTCTTCCACTCCAGGCAGCAGAAGTACCTCATTATAAGGCTTTTACAGCTGCAAGATAGGCCCGTGGCATGAATCACTAACGTCTTTTCCAGATAAGCCTTACTTGACACACTGGTGAAAAGTTAAATCACTGTATGCTTTAAATCTGCAATGGGAATACTCTGGAATGTGAGGAAAAGTTCTTTTAGATTTGCACCGTCCACTCATCAATCACTCATTAGATAAATGATGCATTTACTTTGGGCATGCCCACCAAAAGGTCAGTTAACATTATCTAACTTCTCTGTGGGAAGACACGTGAATGATGGTTTCTCCTAGCCCTATTCAGAAACCAATGTTTCCCCTACATTCACCTAATCAAAATACCCTCTCCTGAAAGCTGAGGAGGTGACCCAGGCAAAATGCTTCTGGTGCATGCAGGAAGACCTGATTTTGATCTTCAGAACTAAAGCCAAAAAACAAACAAACAAACAAACAAAACAAAAAAACAAAAAAACGAGCATAGTGTAGCAGGATTGCAACTTCAGAATTATAAAGACAAAGAAAATGGGCAAACTACCCAGCATGCCTGAAATACACAGATAATTCCAGGGAGAGGTTCTGTCACAAAAACCAAGCTAGATTGTACCATGAGGCGTGACAAATGACACTGACATCTGGCCTCAAGTAATTTCAATAAATATAAGCACCCCCCCTTTTTTTTTTTGAAGGAAAGCAAAAAGACGGTTTAGCTTTTATGGACGATTCCTTCAAATATTGTGCAAACTTTTGACTTACACAGTTTCCTCCAATTGGAGGAAGCTCTTCAGAAATTAATAATTATTTTGAGACTGTGATTGTTTTATATTGTGTCTTCTCCTTCAACCTTCAAAACCAACTCATATATACCCTTTGTTTATAGATAACTAGCAAAGTTATATGCTTTATATTTTTCATCTTTTACTGTCTTAGTTTTAGAGTCAGACTTGAAATTTTACGAACATTGACAGGAAAAAATAGTATGTATTTAAATAAAAATCTACCGAAAAACATATTGCATGTTTTCATGCCTTTGCATCATAAAGACCCTAAACTCTCCCCTGCTTGGATTTTATTTATTTTCCTCAACTTGAAACAAACTACAGTTTCAATGAAGAAGGAATCACAGCCTCCATAAAACTCAGGTGTAAGCTAGACTATGGTTTATTTTTTTTAATGCATGATTGATATGGGCAGGCCCTGTCCATTATGAGTGGTACCACTTTGGGCAGGAAATCATGGAGCATATAAAAAAATAGGGTATAAAAGCTACAAAATAAATAAATAAATGAAGGAAGGGATAAATAAATAAACAAATAAACAAACAAACAAATAATAAATACAGCCAGCAAACACATTCTACCATAGTCTCTGTTTCAGTTTCAGCTCCCATGTCCCTAGCCTAAGATAATATTTTTGCTTCCCTCCCTGCATTGTGACCCAGGATATCTAAACACAATGATCCCTTTCCTCTCTCAGTTGCTTTGGGTCATGGTGTTTTATCTTAATACCTTCATTTTGTATGTTAGTTTATCTACACATCCACAAAAAGAATCTTTTAAACACAGTTCTGGCAAAAGTCCTAGCTTATAAAATCATGTCTTTATTTCATCAAGTTCTCTACTAAATATTCCTTATCGGGCTGAATTAGTTAAACCAAGACATATTATTCTCAATGAGATTTAAACATTAGCAGGAATGAGTTCACATGAATAATAAACACAAGGCTGTGTCTGTGTCAAAAGCACTGGGGTTATTATGGTACTTGTGTTGAGTAATATCTTTAATTTCATGCTTGTTGCTGTACCTCCCTAATTAAATTGCCTTTCTTTTTATTTTTAAACTAGAGTTCATTCTAGACACATTATCTTAGCTGGTTTGGTGCTTATTTTGCATGAAGAGCGGTTTCCAATACAATGAACACTAGTCCTTAAAAAATGAAGGCTCTCAGTAGGCACAGGGTCAGATTCTCCAAGTTTGGTCAATAAATGGTGTAGGTGTTGTTTTCCAGCAATGAGTCCAGGACAGTTTTTGGAGACCAAACAATAGCAACAGCCTTGGGTGCAACAGCCTTGGTGGTTTGGGTGTTCCCATGAGGTCCTTTGGCAATAATTTGTTTGTAGCCCATTGTTGGAACTAGAAGGTTTATTTGGTACCAAGAAATATCCAGCTCAAGTTATGCCTCACTTGTTACTTTGTAATTTCATTCATATATGTATATATTTTAGAAGACTTTTAGTGTATAAGTTTTCTAAGTTTTCTATCAGAAAATCCATTGTTGAAATAAGAGTATTTAAAACAACAACAGGCATGCTAATTCAAAAAAAAAAAGAAGAATTTAAAGGCACTACAAACCCTATATTCTTTAAAACAGCCATAATTAACAATGATAGCAAATCAGAGACCAAATTGTAAGTAAAAGAGTATTCCTGCAATAATACAAATATTTATTTCTAGCATCTATGATTCTGAAGCAGGAAGACTGAAAGGTCACAGGCTAATCTGAGATCCTATATCTATCCTTAACAACAACAAGCATGTTTTAGGTTGCATATATTCCTTTTCCTAAGTGCTTCTATTTTTTTTCTCCGTGTAGCCCTGGCTGTCCTGGAACTCACTCTGTAGACCAGGCTGGCCTCGAACTCAGAAATCTGCCTGCCTCTGCCTCCCAAGTGCTGGGATTAAAGGTGGGTGCCACCACCACAAGGCAAGTGTTTCTGTTTTTGTTCAACCCTACTTCATACTCTTAAACATGTGTAATATTTTATTTCTAATAAACTCCAATTTCTTCTACCTAAAAGTCAAACTGGTACTTTATTAGTACAAAAGGTTAGAAAGAGCATTGATCAACAGAGAGGTTAATTTTTTAAGCCACAAAGCAAATGGATGAATTGAAAATATCTGAGGAGTATGACCATGAAAATAGCTCAAAGTACCCCACATTTCATAGCAATCGTCATAGATTAGAGCCAAATTTTTGTCCAGAATGTGGGATTGAATGCAATATAGTACCTTAAATGTGTAGATTGGAGCATAACTTAAAACATAGTTTGATTTTTCTTCTAAAGGTTGAACAAATGGCTGGGTTGGATGTATGCGTTTGTGTGTGTGTGTGTGTGTTTGTGTCCAAGTATAAAAGCACAAGAAATCAAAAAAAAAACAGAAATATTGATATTTTTCTCATTTAGTGTAAAATTTCTGAATCATTTTAACTTGTAGGCCATACAAAACTTAGGAGAATTGTGGCTAAAGTTTAAGTTTGGAAATAAATAAGATGGTGGGACAAAAAGTATACAGTGAATTTGAAGGATAACATTAGGAATACTTGAAAATCTCATATGGAAACCAAGTGTTTCATTATATATATATGTATATATATGTAATATATATACATATATATATAATGAAATGTGTGTGTGTATTCATACATATAGAACTACTTTATATAAAATATAAATGAATACTTGCATAATATATAAATGAAATAATTATGTAACATATAAATGAATATGTATAACATATAAGTGAATATATATTATTAAAAGTAGTTGAATTGGCACTATTCTACAGAAGGAACAATGCTCTTGCCAAAAGCCATACATTAACATATAAAATTCCAGTGTCAGATAGATAATCCTGGCTCTCAATCTGTTTGGGTTTGTCATGACTGTTCCAGAGACTCCCATACTATTTCTCTTGGTTGCCAACAGAACTTAATCATGAAACTGATTATGATCATGATTTTAATTATGACACATTTTTAATACCATATGCAAAATACGATTTGACTGTGACCAGAAGTTTCTTTCAATTTTCCTGGCATTAAAAGGTGATATGATGGCTGCTGAGGGAGAAAAGTAATCAACCTTTTTACCCGGCTGTGAACTGTACTGACCAGCATGCCTGATGTGCGCAAGGATGCAGTGGTGGCTTATATGTTCTGGCATGATCTTCAGCTTCTTCATTGAATTTAAGGATAACTACACAGGAGGAAACATATAGCTACTACTATAAATTTTTCCAAGAACTCTTGGATGGGATCTCATAAGCCGTATGTCTAAACCCACTCTTATTATTTTGATAAATATAAATACTATCAATTGACCTTTAAAATTTATATCTTTATACTTATCTATTGATGCAACTCTAATCAGAGTTGATTCCTTGTGTAGAACATAGGGAAGAAACTCACAAATATTCAGGCAATAAGTGTCTACGGAATGCTGTAGTAGAAATGGGACATGCATATCACCCATCTTCTATTCCAAGACTCAGGGATCACCATGTCAGAAGAGGGAATGAAAAGACTGTAAGAGCCAGAAGTTAGGGAACTTCACACTGGAACTTTGTCTTCGGGACATGACATGAGTGTTGCACTCACAATCTCATTGCGGCTGTGGTTGCTTACAGAAGGTCAGTAACATAGACCAGTCTGCATTCCAGGATAGAGAGTGAAATGTTTCACGAGTGCTGACCCTAAAGTGGAGGTGCTATTGATGACTGCTGACAGGAGGGGAGTCAGTATCTTTTTACATGTGGTCCCTGTTAGTTCAACCAGACTCCAGTAGATAACCCTGCACCAGCTAATACATGGACAGCACAAACAGAATGCAGTGGAATTTTCAGAATTATAATAAGAGAAGGGGAAAGGGCTGCATTTATAAAGAGTAAGGTTGAGGAGTGGAGTAGCTGAATGCTATTAAAGTGAACTGAGTGCATAGATGAAATTCCCAGAATAAATAATATATCATATTAAAATACTCCTGAAGGAAGAAAAAATTCAAAATGCTTTTTCACCTCTTGATACACCCCTTTTCTAGGGTATACTAAAATGATGAAAGTTGACAGAGGTTTGATAAAGTCTAGATAATTTTTAAGCAATCATAATTATATTAAAATTTTAGGGTAAATACTTCTTTCTAGACGTCCATGCTCTTTCTAGAATAAGCCTTCATCATATTTAGCCTAGACAGTAAAGACTCTCAGAAAGACATCAAAATCAAGCATACAGGTTGAAAGAGAATCACAGCAAGCAATTTGTCAACAAAATGGGGGAAATTAGAAAGGAGAAAGAATAGACTTTGAAACTCATAAAATAGGGAAAAATTCTTTTGAGAATGTGTGAGTGCTAAAGCTCATATATTTTCATACAGAAGGAGATAGGAAGGTAGGAGTAACATAGTAAAAATGACTGTCTTACTAAAAGCAATCTACAGATTCAATACTAGTCCCATCAAAATTCCAACACAATTCTTCAGACATGGAAAGATCAGTGTCAAGCCAACGCATGAGTTTTTTAATCAAGCTAATACAAATAACTGTTTAAAGAAGTAATTTAAACATAGCTTTTAGAGGTAAAGTCACAAGCCAAAGTAAGAGTCAAGGTTTCAGTATTCAGTGCAGTACGCTTTAATGCTAAAAATACGTTAAATACAGAGTTTATTTTGACCTAGAAAGTATGGCAATTTATACTCTTTGATTAAGTATGAGATTAAAATAAAGACAATTTTACAAACACATATATACAGGCACACATGTACATAGTCACATCCATACACAGACACAAGCACGTACACACTGCAGTTATTATGTTGCTGCACACCACTTTTCAAAAAAACCTGTAGGTTAAGTAAATAACAAAATGAAAAAAAAAGATGTCAGAAATAGAAGATGCCAAAGTATCTGTCAACAGAAAACTTTAGGAAAGTTATTCTTAAAGATGCACAGAATACATGAAAAATATTTTCTAGGAAAAAATGTGCTTCATGGGAGAGAAAAATATCCATTGGGTATAAATGAGATTTGAACAATATTTACTTACCATTATGAAGAGCACTGAGCATCTTCAGGGCCCACATTGTATGATATATTACACTATAAAATGTGACAGGGAAGGTCACAGGTAAAGATTACTATGAAGTGCCCTAACAGAAAGACTGAGGATAACCCTTAGACTGATGAGAGAAGGCTAGACGAGTTGATTCTTATTGGTATCTGCTTTAGAGCAGAGGCAGGCAAAACAAAAAGAAAAGAGAAGCAAAGATTGACTTGAAGGAGTGACACGAGGGACAATTTGCATACAGAATTTCAACAAAAATGAAAATTTCATTTAAAAACCTAAACTGTGCTTTTGGGTCTGAGTTATCTCACTCAGGATGATATTTTCTAGTTCCTTCCATTTGCCTGCAAAACTCAGGATGTCCTATTCTTAATAGCTGAGTAGTATTCCATTGTGGAAATGAACCATATTTTCTGTATCCATTCTTCTGTTATGGTACATCTTGATTGTTTCCTTACTCTGGCTATCACACACAAGGCTGCTATAAACATAGTGAAACATGTGCCCCTGGGGCATGGTAGGGCATCTCTTGGGTATATTCTCAGGAGTTGTATAGTGGGGTCTTCAGGTAGATCTATTTCCATTTTTCTAAGGAACCTCCAGATTGATTTCCAGAGTGGTTTTAGCAGTTTGCAATCGCACCAGCCGTGAAGGTGTGTTCCTCTCTCTCCACAACATGTTCTGTCACCTGAATTTTTTGTCTTAGCCATTCTGATTGGTGTAAGGTAGAATCTCAGGGTCAATTTGATTTGCATTTCCCTGATCACTAAGGTTGATTTTGCACAGAAATGATTAAATTAAATTTGGAGACAAATGAAAATCACTTTAGCAGATCTTATCAAATATTCTTTTAGGTATTCTTACGTGATCCGAACCTCAGGAAGCTAGGTTTCTTACATCCTAAGAGTTGACGTGACCACGCAGTGTGGAGAAGTGACTGAGACATTAGTGGGGCTTCCTTCCCACAAGCTTAACAGTTTCAACAGGGCAGGCTATGAGGTGATGGATGATGACTCCTGGATACTCAGCTCAGCGATTGATTCAGTGGGGAAGAGATAAGACAGTCCCAGGAAGTACAGTACAACAGATACATTCTCCCCTATTCTATTTCAATATAATGACCTTTTCCAGCATAAGAACTCCCCTCATGTCTTCTCCTTTCTGTATTTATTCTGTTATACTCAATTTTCCCTTCCCGCATTATCTTCTGTCTTTTTTTCTGTTTCTTCCTCTTCCCTCAAAATACAGTCTCCCTTGGTATAATAGCCTTAAATTGGTAAACTGTTAAGTTCAATAAAAGTTCAATCGTCATTGATGTCACATTCTCTCTCCAGCTGGCTCAGTTTGGAAATAATACAAGCAGATGATTGATTCCTAAAATATGAGGAAAATTATAACATATATCATTATCATATATGCTTCAAGGTAACTTTGTGCCTTGATCTGAAGAGGTTAGAAAGGTGCTTAAGAAGAGATTTAACAAAGAGTTTCTTTCTTCCAATTTCACTATCATGCTTCAGGCAGAGAGAGAATGTGTTATCTCCTACAGTGGCCAGTTGCACAAGACTCCATGCATTCCCCACAAACATGCAATTTTATCTACCATGCTTTCTTTCATTAATATGAATTGATTGTGATATTATTTTATTATTCAATTTGTTATTTACGATGGTATATAGTTAATTTTTATATGTTTTAAAAAATTTTAAAGGGTACCTTTTTGTTGAAAAACAATTTATGCTGTGTTTATACATGGTATTTGAAAATTTTCATGTCTTCCAATAGGAATTTAACATTAGCATGATAAGACCCAATAGAGATAGCTCGGTAGTTAAGAGTACTTACAAAGGACCCATGTTCAATTCTCAATATACAAATACTAACCACCTATATGTTTGGCTAAAAGGGAGTGGGACTACTTTGGCTTCTGGGGACACTTGTTCTCATGTGCTCATATCCATAAGCAGATAAAAATGTGTATGTATAATTAAAAATACAAAAAGGTATGCTGTATATATGGCCTGATTTCCTGAAATTAAAGCAATAAGTGTCCCCATATGTTGAGATATAGATTAGAACACAGTTTTGTAGGAGGAAAGATGTGATCTAAATTATAAATGATATACAACAAAAACTAACTCTAAATAACTGAATCTTATTAATATTTTATCTTTAGTAAAGGCATGTGGGATGAAAAACTTGCAATATTATTAAAGAGAAAACAATTGCACGTGTCAGTTTTATTTTCTACTAGAATTGGAATCCTAGAAAAATAACTAAATTTATGGACTTTAGTAGCCAAATTAATGTAAAGAATGCATGGTCCCTACTTACAAATCTATGCAGGCATTACATTCAATATATATGTGGAGAAGAATTATGTTGATCTCAGTCCACATACATTAGTGTTATTTCTTATTAGGAGAAATGAAGAAACTAGATTTCCAACATTATATGAGATTAACAGCCTCATTGCAATTAAGGTTAACATTGCCACCCAAGGAAAGGCCATTGGAGATTTACAATTTCCAGTCTGGGGTAATGAATATTATTAAAGATGAAGATTGAAAAGTCCATGATTTTACCTTTCGAAAAATTCATGCTTTTACTTCTGATTACACCTATACTCCTTATTTCAAAGGCATACACTATTATGATGTCTAGTAGCTAAAAGGCCAATATGAGACAATAGGAAATACTTTAATTTAGGAAGCCATCCTAAGATTTTGCCAGTTACTGGATTTGCCAGTTACAAAGTTATTGCCCTTTGGTGGTTTTTGTATTGAGTAGTAATTTCTAAATTTGGAAGCCTCAGAATTTGCAAGAACTGTTTTAAATACTCATTCCTTTTGGCTGGACATTAGCATGGAAGTCTAGAAACTGAGATGTATCATAATCTATAAAGAATCTAAAAACAAGTATCAGAAGAATATTTGAGTCTGAGATTTAGAAAGTCATGGTGGTTACAGGGAATCACGAGTGAAACTACTGCCAGCACATTGTTGATGGCTTTATACCTCAGTACACATTAACAGATGATGTCAATCTTACTGGGGCTCTCTACCTAAAATTCTCTTCCAAATATCTTATTAAGATTTCTGAAAATTAAATTTTTATTTCCATTCCTTTCATGTATTGTATACACCTTTAAACACATATATCTGTTTTCAGAGACTTTGTAAATCTATCTATAATTTACAACCTGAAAGCTAAAGCAAAAAGTAAGCAAAAATAATCAATTGCATACTATTATTGAGATTTACATGGAATTCAGAATAAAGTTTTGTGTAGTGTCCCTTGACTGATATATAGAATATGAACCTTGATGATGTTTGGTATGATTTCTTCTTCCTAATTCATGTTGTATAACTATAATGAAATAAAATCCATACTATTTCAAGTCAAGAGTTAAAATTTGAGGATGAACTAATATGTATCTTCATGTTAGGTAAACATTATGGTTGGGTAAAAATGAAAAAAAAAAAGTAAAGTGTATGTATGCATGCCGTTTCTAATTATACTGTAAACAAAATTTATGAATTGTCGGTTGCATCCTAGACCTGCGTAACCTTCATACAACTGTTTGATGTCACGATAATTGGGCCATGATAAACACAAATCATTTTAAATCTCAAAGACACAGATTCTACATAGGATGATCTTTTTTTTGAATCTGTAATATAGTTTAAAATTGAGTGAAGTTCAGTTTAAATGGAAGACAAAAAATAGCTACTTATTTGAAGTTTTAGGAACAGCTTGGAAGAGATTTATCTAAAGAGATTTATCTATTTTTATCTAAAATGAGTTTGAAGTCCATAGGCAAAATAAAATACAATCAATGAAACAAAATAAAATAAGTTATCCACGTTTCTGCATAGATGTGCTTTCTTTGCTGTTTGCCCTCCTCTCCATTATGCATTCCTTAGCATTGCTTTATTGTCATACAGCAGCATTTCTAAAATTATATTCTCTTTCCTAACTTGAATATTTGAACATATTTATAGTGTTTGAGATTACAAAAGAATAAAGTTTAGAATGCAAACACATGTAATTTCAGGGCCAAAAAGAAATTCTTCTGTCAAATAGGCAAACTCATTGGCAGGAAAACTAGATAAGCATGTGAAAAATACATTAAATTTATGTTCACAATTATGGGATTAATAGCTTTCATATTGAGAAGTTATGAGACTATGACAAGATATACTTAATTCAAATCATAAAATATGTTCAAGAAATATGATCAAAGAAATAATAGTATAATTTCACATGAAAGAGATCCTATCAATATGGTCTTACCACACTAATATTTATACATTTTAGGATGTTTTATTACCCTAACCTCGTAAATATATCCTGCCATAATAAATCAGACTCTGACTGACTGTGCTCATAGACACATAAGACGAGTATCAATCCAACTGAGTATTTACATTCCAACAATCCTTTTCTCACTTACCTATGCTTACCTAAGGGCAAAACATGAGTTGTTTCAGGAAACCAAATAAAATCCACACTAACAAGTATTTCAGGGTGGAATGTGGAAGACTGAGAAGGAAGCGTACATAGGCAATATGTCAGCCTTTATTTGCTAGTCACAATAAATCACTGTTCATTGTTCTGCTAACCATCCCTTGCTGACTACTCTATATGACAAGCCTATGGCAATTCATTAGGGAAGTTTGGATAATTCTTTTTGGGTAAATTTATGACACATGCATCTTCAAGAGAAATAGGGCTCTACCGTTATTCCTTTATTTAGTCTACATGTCAGAGAACTAAAACCACTGAACTTTTCTAGATGTGTGTGTGTGTGTGTGTGTGTGTGTATGTATGTATGTATATAATATATATATATATAGTGAATTAACCTGCCAGGGATATTCATGAGGTTCTTGTCTGTAGATAGCATCCTGTCCCGAGTGAAACTGAAGAAGATAATGTACAAGGATAATTGAAATAGCAAATGTGTTAGTCAGAGCTGGAACTTTGGTAGATAGACTAAAGGACAGATATTGCATAGGAAGCAGGGCTTTTAAGGATACTCCTCTAAGAACTGTATTCAGTAAGAAAGAAATAATCTTGTACTATCACAAACACATCGTATTGAAAAAGTCTTTAATGACACAAACACCCAATCCTTCTCACCTGAAATGTCAGAAGTGCAAAAAGCAGAGAGGTGATAAAACCACGGTCCCAATAAGTAAGACAAAAGTGTCATTAAAAGTGCAACCACACAAAGTTTAAGAGAATAACTGAAATTTCTAAAAAGAAAAAAAAAGGAATACATTATTTACAGCTTAAGTGGGTTCAAATGTTATAAGCATCAGACATTAAATATGTTTCAACAGTATTTTATCTGCCAGTAAGACCACTGTCCTCCTCTCATAGGAGTGCTCTATTTCATAGTTCAAAACAAAAAATATAACTGCTACATGTTTTCATGCTTAGTGGTTCTCTAAGCCCTCTCCTCTGGAAAAGACAGCAATATATGACCACAAATCTCACTCTGTGTGTGTTTTCAGCCTTAGCTAAGATTTAATGAATCAGAAACCCTCAAAAATGACCTCTGCCATGGATGTTTTGGACAATTCTATGGCTGAATGTTCTAATCACTATGGAAATTAGTATGGTGGCTATGACTGACCCTATAATGCCTACTATATAATGAAAGAAATATAAACCTTATATAGGTTAATTTTCCAGGATGTATTTTCTAAAAATTTGAAAAGAACATGACAGTTGGAATAAAGACTCAAAAATCCTGGAAGAAAATGGCAATTATTTTATTAAATCATTGACTTAAATATGTACTGCAGTGTGTGGATGCAGTTCTGGATTACTTTCCTGTCTTAGATATAATTGAATCATGTTTTATGTTAGATGTTTTCCCAAGCTCTACTTGTTCAAGACCATATAATTTTATTTTCTAGAGAAAGGAGTCTGTTGAATACCCAGTAATGGTATAGAAAGAAAAGTATCTAAGAATCTACCATCTTGTAGTTTGGAGATTTAGTTCAATGGAAGAGACTTGCAGAGTAGACACAAAATCCTCGCTTTCATACTCAGCACTAAATAAACAAATATTACAACTCAGAAGAGGTGATAAAAGTAAAACCATCACAATATTTCTGGGAAGTGAGTATCAAGACTTATATTGTATATTCTGCTGAGAAAATACTTTTAGAAATCTCAGAAGATAATCAAAAAAGAAAGCTTAGGGTGCATATCATTGAATTCTTATTTTTTAGAATTAGTATTTTGGGGGTTATGTTAAATGACTTCTCGATTAATGTTTTTTGGGGGGCTACTAAATGTGCAAATAGTGGGTCTGATTCTTGTGCTTTCTCTTGGGATCTTTTTTTCTGACTTTATTTTCCCAGCGGTGTTGTGACAGTTTTTCTTTTCCCTTATTATATTATATTTCCTTATTAACCCCTAGAAGCCTGTTTGTTTTCTAATGAGCAGAAGAAAGAGAAGATCACAGGGGAAAGGGGAGGACCTGGGTAGAATAAATGTATGACCATGATCAGGAGGTAGTATATGAGAAATAAATATATTTTCAATAAAATAAGAAAAATTGTTTTAATTTAACATTCAGAATTTAGCATCCAGGTTTCAGTAAGATATTGTCATATAATTTTTTCTGCTCCCCCTTTTTCCCTTCCTCCTCACCCCTCATGCCTACAATGTGTGGGTCAAGGGCATGTCTTTGGGGAATTGTATTATTAAGTTAGTTAACATGGAAAGACAGTCTATTTTGGAAAGCACCACTCTCTAGACATAGAAATTATGATTTGTAAAAACAGTGAATAAATTATACTGAGTTCAAGCAAGCAAACAAAAGAAAATTTTTATTTTTCTCTGTTTTTGAAAGCATATAATATATAAGCTGCTTCAAGTGATGCAATAGTGAATTGTAACCTTGAATCGGGAGTTGCAATAAACTCTTTCTTATGTGTTGATGTTTGTCAGGATATTTGTCAGAATATTTTATTGTAGCCACAGAAATGAATCTAGGGTATTGCCCTTCAATGAGGTTAATTTTGGAGACGTGTCCATGAGCTATGAAGAAAATGTTTATCCTTTATTTGTTGAATTTAATATTCAATAAATATCTATTATATCTGATTGGTTTATGATATGACCCAACCCTGAATTCTTTGCTAAGTTTTAGTATGCAAGACAAACCTAAATATTAGACTGAGATATCTAAATCACACACTATTGTGTCAGTTCCAGTTTCACAATTTATGCCTTTTAGTGTTTGCTTCATGAATTTCAGAATCCAAACACTCAGGTCATAAAAATTTACCATTATTAATATGTTGTCTTTATTAACCTATAGAATTGTTTCTTATGACTAGTATTGCTTGGAAGTGTACTTAATTAGATACAAAAATAATGACTACAACTAATTACAGCTTCCTCTGATTAAGAATACTGGAATCTTTCACCTCTATTTATGTATTTACCAGTAAGTTGTGTTTCTTGGAACAAACAAATAGGTAGATCTTGGGTTTTAATCAAGTTACCCTGCTTGTTGCTTTTTTTATTATGATTTTTATTAATGATGAGATGAGTCTTATGTAATTAAGGATATTATTGAGAAGGTGTGCTTTTTCCTATAGTTCCTTAATTTTTATTTAATTTTGTTCCTTTAAATTATTGGTAGTTATTTTCTTTTTTCTCTCAGTACTCATGATTTGGTGATTTACTGGTAGAAAAAATAGTCCTTCTGAGCTATCCCATTTTCATATATTACTGTCATAAATATATTCTTTCCTAGACTCTTGTGGATATGATTGTCTTTCTTCTTCCTCTGTGTATATAACATGTCTTACACTGCAGTCTTGCCTTGGTTGTATAAATTGACTTAACTAGTTCTTATACCAACGAAGGAGTGTACATGGTGGGACTGATTGTTCCAGCAGCATATGTATAGTAGAGGATTGCAAAGTCGATCATCAATGGGAGGAGAGGCCGTTGGCCCTGTGAAGGTTCTGTGCCCCAGTGTAGGGGAATGCCAGGGCCAATAAGTGGGAGAGGGTGGGATGGCAAGCAGGGGGAGGAGGGAGGCAACAGGGATTTGTTCTTGTTTTGTTTTTTTTTTGTTGTTGTTGTTTTTGATTTTTTTTTTGAGGGGAAACTTGGAAATAAGTAATCATATGACATGTAAATAAAGAAAATATCTAATAAAAAGATTAGTTCTTATATTGAAATGTTATTTATCAATCAGTTTTGAGTTACCACTACTGTGAGTAGCATTACTATTTGTCATTTATTTGCTTTCAAAGGTTGAAATTTATTATTCCATGTACCTCTGGCTTTTGTATTATCTGAAAATAAAGATTTGATGGTATTCTGAGGTTTCTAACTTTGTGTTTAAGTTGTCACTTCCCCTTGAATCTATTTTTATTTGATTTTAATTTTGTTGCATTATGATGAGAAAACATACATAATTTCAGTTTATCTGATATTTTAACATTTAAAAGCATATTTTAAGTAAATAGAATTATATCACATTCTCCTTTCCCTTTTGAACCCCAACTCCTCCCAGATATCCCCTTCAATACCTGAAATACTTTTTGTTTTTTTATTTTGTCGTATCCTTTAAATTTTATAGAATATTGTAACAATAAAAATGAGTATTATAAAACTTGTTTGATATAAAACAACAACCAATTGAACAGTCTTATGTAGATGCTTGTCTACAGCACTACTGAAAATACATATGTTTCCTCAATTTAAATTTTAAATAACTCCAACATATTAACTGTATATTTTAAGATAATATATCACTGCTATTTTTTAATGAACATAAATAGATAAGTCTTTTTGTTTGTTTGTTTGTTTGTTGTACAATATTGGACCGATTTCTCCAATTACCAAATAAGACAGACCACTGATTATAGCCAACAAATTTCTAATTCCTCATACTTTTGAATTTCAATCAATTAGGATATGTTGGTAATATTAATTTTATATTAAGAGATTTTAAGATATTAAGATATTGTTACTTCCTGTAATTTTTTTTTTGTTAGAGGTGGAATTACGTGTGTGTTTGTTGAAAGATTACTTTCTTGCTTCTTCTAGGTGTAGTTTTGCTCCCTATGTTGGTGTTTTCCATCTATTATCCTTTGTAGGGCTGCATTTATAGAAAGATATAAATTTGTATAAATTTGGTTTTGTAATGGAATATATTGTTTTCTCCAACTATGGTAATTGAGAGTTTTGCTGGGTATAATATCATGGGCTGGCATTTGTGTTCTCTTAGGGTCTGTATGACATCTGCCCAGAATCTTCTAGCTTTCATAGTCTCTGGTGAGACATCTGGTGTAATTTTGGTAGACCTGCCTTTATAGGTTATTTGACCTTTTTCCCTTATGGCTTTTAAAATTCTTTCTTTGTTTAGTGCATTGTAGTGTTTTGATTATTATGTGACAGGAGGAATTTCTTTTCTGGTCCAGTCTATGTGGAGTTCTGTAGGCTTCTTGTATGTTCATGGGCATCTCTTTCTTTAGGTTAGGGACATTTTCTTCTATAGTTTTGTTGAAGATATTTACTGGCCCACTACATTGGGAGTCTTCACTCTCTTCTATACCTATTATCCTTAGGTTTGGTCTTCTCATTGTGTCCTGGATTTCCTGGATGTTTGGGCTTAGGAGTTTTTTGCTTTTTGCATTTTCTTTGACTGTTGTGTCAATGTTTTCTGTGGTATCTTCTCACCCTGAGATTCTCTCTTCTATCTCTTGTATTCTGTTGGTGATGCTTGCATCTATGACTCCTAATCTTTTTACTAGGTTTTCTAACTCCAGGGTTTTCTAACTCCAGGGTTTTTTCCCTTTGTGATTTCTTTATTGTTCATATTTCCATTTTTAGATCCTCAATGGTTTTGTTCATTTCCTTCACCTGTTTGATTGTGTTTTCCTGTAGTTTTTAAAGGGATTTTTGTGTTTCCTCTTTAAGAGCTTTTTAGCTTTTTACCTGTGTTATTCTGTATTTCTTTGAGGGAGTAATTTATGTTCTTCTTAAAGTCCTATATCATCATCATGAGAAGTGATTTTAGATCTGAATCTTGCTTTTCCAGTGTGACAGTGAGTCCAGGACTTGCTTTGTTGGGAGAATTGAGTTCTGATGATGCCAAGTAACCTTGGTTTCTGTTGCTTAATTTTCTTATGCTTGCATCCCACCATTTGGTTATCTCTAGTGCTACCTGCCCTGGCTAAATCTGACTGGGGCCTATCCTTCCTGTGATCCTGGTTGTGTCAGAAGTCTTAAGAGTCAAGCTGTCTCTGTGTTCCTGTGATTCTGGGATCCTGTGATCCCAGACAGACTGGAAGCAACCCATGCCATTGGGCTGGTGAAGTTCCTATGTGCCTGAGTTCCACTGGTCCCAGTTACTCCTGATGTTGTGACAGATGTTGTGTCCTCCTCACTGTAGCCCGCACAGTCGTCTCACCAGCAAGAAGACATGCGGACACTAGGTTCCTTCTGCAGCAACGTTTTATTGTCTCCATCCATAGGGAAAAAGGGGGTCGAGCTCAAAATCCACACTGCTTATATACACCACAGTGCAGCGGATCTGCCCACAGCGTGGCGTGTCTGCTCATGATTGGCTGTTCGCTCATTACCCTATGTAACGCCCCGG
>NW_022196912.1:108987059-109013145 GCF_008632895.1 Mastomys coucha | reverse complement strand
CGGAGAGCAGTGGCAGGCCTCGTTGAACAGGGCCAAACAGCCGCATTTGTGCATTAATGGCTCTTAGAACCTGGTGAAGTCTCCACTTCCCCGATTTCTTTTTTATAACAAAAATGGGTGTGTTCCAGGGCGAGGTGGGTGGTTCTAAATGACCTACCTGCAGCTGCTCCACAATCAGCCTTGTAGCAGCTTTCAGCTTTTCAGAGGATAGGGACCATTGAGGAACCCACACGGCCTCCTCCGTAAGCCAGGGTATAGTCATTGAACCCTCAATGGCTGCTAGGAAAAAACCAGGCCCTGTCTTCCCGGATTGCCCTCTTGTGAGACGCCCTGTGGGCAAGAACAGAGAACCTGAAGTTCCCCAGTGTAATCTGCAAGTCTTTCAAGTTGCACAAGGGCAAAATTGGCACGAGCCCACACCTGTTGACTGACTCAGCAAGCTCCCCGATAGGGGTGCACTCCACTGGAGCACAGACACGGCCACCACCAGTATCTTCAAACACTGGAAAGGCACACAAGAGTTTACTCTCCTCTCCTCCAGATAAAAAGGAATCCGAACAGAGTCCATCAGTGCACAGCAGGGGTGCACCTGGAAAAGCAGGTGGGACAGCATAAAGCTTTCTGCGGCTCTGATCTCCCTTTTGCTTTAGATTCTGGAGAGGCAGCGAATGCTCATTTAGATGATACCTCTCTTCCTTATAGCAAGCCGCTTCTCTCTCTAAGTCTTCCTCTTTTGACAGGCTCAATTTCTCAGAGCTATCAGGCTCAAAGAGCTTCCGTCTCTTCTCTACTTTTCTATCTCTTTCTCTACTTTTCTCTCCCAGGGTGTCCTTCCCCTTATCTCTCGCTTCCGCAGGTCTAGCGGAAGGGCCTGTAGTCTTGGGTATATCTTCTCTTCTCTCCCCTTTCTCCTAGCTAGCCTCCACTCCCTCATCTCTCTCCACTTTATTCTGGCTAGCTTTTATTTTCTCCTCTGTTTCTGACATGCTATCTTGTATCTCCTCAAGTGCCCCCAAAGCCACAGAGGTGGGGCATTTCTCATCCTCCAGGCAAGAATGTATAACAAGTGCCATTAGCACGATTACCGTGGCTTTGGCTGCACTTTCTAACCCTGAGAAAAGGTCGGAGGAATTAAAATCAAGCAGCATGCCTCTCAGAGCTCACTCTGTCCTGCAGTTCTGAAACCTACCAGCTGTTGTAAGGTTCTCCCGGTCCCGGGTTTCTCGGCACCAGCTGTAGCCCGTGTAGTCGTCCCGCCAGCAAGAAGACACGTGGACACTAGGTTCCTTCTGCAGCAATGTTTTATTGTCTCCATCCATAGGGAAAAAGGGGGTCGAGCCCAAAATCCGCACTGCTTATATACACCACAGTGGGGTGTATCTGCCCACAGTGTGGCGTGTCTGCTCATGATTGGCTGTTCGCTCATTACCCTACGTAACGCCCTGGGATGGGCTGTGACATGGCCTCCTTTTCACTCCATGCACATGTGCAAACAGTTGTCCACTAGGAGTTAACAGTGGAAGTAGGTGCCATCCCGCCATGGCGAATGCCTCTCCAGCTTCACGGCTCCCCACACCTCACCTCTGATCCTATGATCTTGGTAGTGTTACAGCCCATGGGAGTGGAGATTCCTCTTGGTGTTGTGTGATTGGCTACAAAATTTGTGCCCAAGTTCTGCTCAGGGCACTGGCCCAGACAGAATGGAAGCAACCCTTGCCACTGGGTTTGTGGAGTTCCTGCATGCCTGGGTCTTGCTGGTTCCAGTTACCCCTGGTATTGGGAAGTTCCCTTGAATCTTTAAATATTGTTTCCATGGGTTTGGTTGTTCGTGTTGTTTTTTATATCTAGCTAATGATATTTTATTAACATTATCTAATCCTGCCTATTTGGAATTCTAAATTTCTCATATTCTTGGATGGCCACTTATTTTTCTGTCTTGATACTTTTTGCTAAATTATTAATGACATTACATATTTTTAGATCTTCTGTGGCATGAATTCTTAAATTTGGTCTCTTAAAGATCTGTATAGTTTTTTTGGAAGTTTTGGAAATGTTCATATTTGTTTTCCTATATGGAAGATTGTGTTGTTATATTGACCCTTATACTTTAAGTTTGTCACCTCGGTCTTGTCAGTTAACAATACGTTCTACTCTGACTTATGACTTTGGTTGATTACATGCCAGGCATTTTGGTTTTTGGAATTTCAATAATTTCTTCATTTAATTTTTCTTCATTTTCATTTTTTCCTTCCAAGGTACTAAACATTTAATCTACACTGACAGTTTCCTTTTTCTAGGATATAACTTAATTCTCCTATTTAAATCTTCTAAATTTTAACTGATCCTTTTAAGAGAAATTTGTATGACCCAAATACACTCTTCCTCAAATTTCCCAGTCTAACACCACTGCTACATGCAAGGATACGAAAATGGTATCTTAGGAGATTGAAGACTCAGCCTTTCTTTCCTTTAATTTAATTACTTGATTAAATTTTCATTATCAATTTGTATATGTACATCTGTGTATATGTGTGTGTGTTATGATTTTTGCATGAAGATCATAAGCCAATCTAGAGGAATTAGCTCTGTTCTTGAATTACATGTTTCAGGAATTGAACCCAGGTCAAAAGCCTTCACCGAGAGTACATTTATCCCACAGTTCATTCCATCCACCCTGGGATCACTCTTTCTATACAGGATGCATTGTGACTAAGGGTATGGGGCCATATGAAATACATCCTGAGAGTGTTCCCCTCATCTTTTTCCAGCAAAATATAGCTCTACATTCTGTGGTAAGGCCATGTGGCTTGTGTGAGCCATAGACACCAATGTCACCTTTGCCTGCTTACTCATGTGCTCTCCTTGTCTCTGCAAACACTCTGCATCGTGCCTTTTATTTATTGTCCAAAGCCTAATTTCTTTCCCTCTGCCGTTTGCACTGATGAGTACTTATGTTTGTTCTCTTTGGCAGTCAAAGCTGGACCAGGAAAACATACTTTTAGGTTTGTGTTGTTGTCATTCTATAGTGTACAGCCAACCAAATGTGGGTTCAAGTGAATTTTGAAACAAAGAAACAAAATGCTGTGGGTTGGATTTGCCAAACTCATCTCTGCCTTGGATTCAGATGGTTCGGTATTTTTTACACAGAAAATAATGCTGGAGCCAATTGCTTATTCATTATTTTTGGCAAGTGTGCTATGGTGAAAGGCAGTTTCTTTGGGTAGCAACAGGTGCTGAGAATTTCAATGGGTGTCTCTCTTAAGCAGTTGTAATTTAACCTGAGTGCCAGCTATTAATAGACGAACATCTGGGTAGCAATCAGCTAATTACCTTGTTTTATTTGCTTTCTGCAGGAACTGAGTGTGAACAATTAGGACTAAGGTGTGACTTGTCACCCAACTATTTAAAAAATAAAAATAAAGAAAGGGAAACAAGTGAAGCAGAACTTGGGAAGGATGGCAATCTTGGATTCTTTTACACTTACAGAATGAGTTAAGTTTCAGGGATGGCTTCATATGATGATGAAATTCTACCTTGGAAGCAGTGATTAACAGTGATTAATTAACAGTGATATGTTTGCTTCCTACTGCTGTAGTGGCACATCGCTATAAAGTTAGAGCCTTGAAAAATTGCAAACCTGTAGACTCAAAGACCTGGAGAGTAGAGCTACAATATTGATATAATTGAATTGAAATCAAGATGTTGACAGGACTGCACTCTTTTCTGGAAGCTTTAAAATATAATATGTTTGTTTGTTTTTTCTTTTTTGCCATAGGGGCTTGTCCATAGGTTTTGACTCTTGTTCTCTTATCTATATTAAGCCTCAAATCTTCAGGCTATTCTAATAATTCTTATTAACTTGTATGTCTCACTCCTTATCCTTTTCTACCTCTGTTGCTATTAGGGTGGCAACATCTGAGTAATGCTAGGTTTCCTCACCACCACATGGTCCCCATGCTTCTTTATGTTTTAGGATACATTTTGTCATTTAAAATAGCAGACACACACACATACCTGGAATTCAGTCATGAGCCTTTGTGAAGGGGCCATACTGGGAAACACAAGTTTTTACTTGTCTTCATTTTAAATTTGCTTTGTCCCTTTGAATACTATATTTCTTTTTTTTATTTTATTTTTTAATACTATACTATATTTCCAAATGCTATGTTTCCAAAGTTGGCATTATAATTCTTTATTTCAAACAGAATGATAATATCATCTTATCATGTCCTTTAAGTTTGAATCAAAACATATGTATATATATATATAGTGCATATATATAAAAGAAATGGAAGTGTGAATTCACTTTCATTTATCTTTTGATAATATAAATTTATAAATATGAATTCCTTACCTTAAGTCAGTATTGACCAATGAAGCTATCAGTGCTTCAGAGATCACAAAGTTTTCACCCTTGTTTCTACAAGCTGGAAAATACATTCAAGGAAATTTTGGATCTCTTAGGACCCTGTCTTGGAAATCACATTCTTAGCAGCATTTCTTTGACTTGAGCACAGGTCTTTGATTCTTAATCATTTGCCCTTTGGACTCCTTCATAGAACTTTTCAACCTCAGCTGTGTGTCTGTCAAAGTATATGCTTTCCAAACATACAGATTATACGAACATTCAGATTATAAGAAGAGGAAGTTTTGTGCTGCACCTCATTTATTTCATCTTCTCTGCAAGGGAGCACACTTGTGTGGGGGAGTGACAGTCAAGTTCTCCATCAATATATCTCAACATTTGACCAATCAGTAAAGAAAGTCCAGCTGCACAGAGCCAGCAGGATCACACCAAGGCACACGTAGAGTAGAGTTTCTGAATGTTCTCAGGGTTTTGAGTCACCAAGGCTCTATGATGCAAAAGCAGTCACTTGAACACAGAGCGAATCAAAATGTTCTGAGAGAGTAAGAAAGAGAAAAGTTTGTTTATTTGTGTAGACACTGGCTTCATCATTGTTGGAAATAGAAAAACGTCTACTGCTGGAGATTAGGGCCTGTTGAAGGAAGAATGTAAAGGCTCAGATATTATGATTATGTTGAGAGATGGATGTGAAGATCTTGTTTTCTCACTTTCAGTTAGAGGACAGCATGTCAACAACACAATAACCCCTTCCTGGCAGGAAATCACAGTGTCGTTTGCTACTGGTTTGTATAAGAAAAGATGCAGTGTATTAATTGCTGGCTTTATTGTTAAAGCTCAGATTCTTTTATAAACCAACTCATAAGTTTGTCTTTGAAAATTTTCAACAATGTATACATATTTGTGGTTATAATTTTAATTTATGCTGTTTGTCTCTATACTATACCATATATATGTGATTGTATAATGCTTAGTATATAAAATATGTGATTACCTCATAATTTTTACTTTATCTCCACATTGTAAACATAAATAAGAGAATATGTAGCAATTTTTGTTAAATATTCTTATAAACTGCCAACACATAAATACTGAAGAAATTCAAAATAAAGTGTAAAGAAATTGTCCTTTAGTTAGAAAAAAGTAATTGAAACACATAGTCTATATCCCACATTATGCTGCAAATTATGAGGGTTACTGTGGGCTTAACAGGCCAGTTTACTTCCATGATCTCAGGTCTTATGTCTCTCATATAAGAATAATAATGTCAAATGTCTGGTGTGATAAAATTATATGATAGACATTATGGTTAACCTACAGTAGGTCCTGAAGAATATGTAAAATTATTTCAGATAATATTGACCATTCTGGACCATAAATGTTAGTGGTAGGGTTTAAGTAATTCAGTTCAGTTTCAGCAAATTTGCTGAAGGGCTGGGTGTAAAATAAACAGAAAATCATCTTCTGTGCATGGCCTTGTACTGATGGTAATTGATACTGTAGAAAATTGGGAACGGGAAACCTATGGCTCATTACAACATGTTGTTTCTGAGTGCTGAACATTGAAAATGCTGAGCTCTCTAATCTGGAATAAAGACAATTTGACCTCCAATTTTATTACCATTTTTGTTAAAGTTGCTGAAAATATCTTCTCCCTAGCAGGCACACAAAGCAATGTTAATGTTCCTCTAGTCTCAATTAAGCTGAAATAGACAGCATGGCTTAACAGGCAACAATTTTATGTTTTCTAAGTTGTCTACAAATGTATGCAGATCTGGGGCCTTGAATCAGGACTCTGGAAATGTGTTCATATGAAGAGTAAAAGAGGTACCTTCCACACAAGAAGTTTTTTTTTTTTGGTTGGGATTTTGTTTTGTTTTGTTTTGTTTTGTTTTGTTTGTTTTGACATTTCACAGCTTGATTTAATACAAAAAGTCTTACATGATGAAAAACCTGAAAAAATATATCATCCTTTGAACAGAAAATATGAGTTTCAAAGAAAGAGTTTTAAATATGCTTGTGATGGATATGACCATCTTGGAAGTAATTATAGTACGGGCTTTCCCCTAAGAAATTCCTTCATCTTGAAATGTTTTGGATGTCGTGACCTTTACTGACCCCTTGCCATTATCTGGGAGACATCTAAAGATAGCCAGATTTTGGTTAGCCTCACATCTCCTCTGCAATATTGTTTCATTAAGCACTTAGGGAATGAAGTTTGTGGAGGGAAACCTTGGGGCATAATCATATAGAGGAGTTAATCCACACTTGCTTTTTGAAATTACTTTCAAATTCTATGGATTATTCTTGGAGGTTTTCAGGTCAGGAATTTATAAGATTTATAGACATTTTTTTCTGCCCACAGAAAATCAATGATAGGAAAGTAACATATTCTTTGGCTTTGTAATTCAAAAATGAGAGAAAGGTGATTTATTCTGTAGTATATCATGATAGTTCTGTAGCATCTCATGAAAATATAAAATTCTTCTCACCTCACTTAATTTCTTGGTGAATTTTGCTCAGAAGGTTTCAGCACAGATAGCATCATGTTCCTAGATATTATGTTCAAGATATATTCTTATGTTATCTTACAAATAGCACACCTAATTGGATAGTAAGGTATATGTATCTTGGAAATTAATAAAGAATTTTGCAAATTCTTTGGGAAATTTTGCTTTCTATCTTTCACATAATTTAATAAGATCTTATAATGTTCCTCACTTCTAAAACTATAAATTTAGTTCTATGTTTTATTAAAAAACATTCTCAAACTAAACAAAGCCAGGCAGGACCTGTTTCTGATCATAACTTAAGAGGTGAATGAAAGCACATGTGGATTATGATTTTTTTTTTTTTTACACATCTGAGCTTAGAATAAAAAAAAACTTACCTTCAGCAATGGTGAAAATATGGTAATATATTTGCACTTTAAGTACATTATACAAGACAAATTCAATAAACATCATTGAAAACAGGATCTTCTCTACAAGAATAAAAGTCCCTTTAAGGACACCTATCAGCACTCCTCAAAGAGATTCTCTGAGCACATTCAAATTTTTCAGATATTTTTGAGACAGCAGATCCATAATTTCAGACCGCTGAGATCCCTGCACTCCAAAGTTATGCTTATTAATGGCTATTTCATGCTTTTAGGGTACCAATCCCATCTGACTGACAGCTGGGTACTAGGAAAAATGCATCTCTTAGCATACTGAAAGATTGTAATGAAGGAATGGCCTCATATGTACAAATCATTATTCACTTACCCCTGAAGGACACAGAGGATTAGACAATTTGAACCCAGCCCTCATACTTTTACCCATATCAACCTTTTCTGTAATTAATGTATTTTTCTGACTATTGTACCATGATACACTATCCAATCTGTATTAGTCATGTTTCTCATTGCTGGAGTAAGAGACCTGACTCAAGTCACTTACTGTTCATGGCATAAAGTTATATCATCTCTGGTGGAGTATCATGCAGCTGCTTCGTGCACCTACAGTTACTGGAGAAATGCCAGTGCTGGTCTTTTTCCAGCTTTCCCTCTTTTGCAGTGTTAGGGCTCAGTGACCGATGGGACTACCCCAATTCAAGATATATCAGCAGTCAGTTCCCCCTTTGAAGAAAATGCCCTCATGGACACTCTGAGGCATGTTTTCCAGATAATCCTAAAGACTGACACTCTATTAGTCAACCTGCACTGTATTTTCAAATATAATAATTCTAAAATTGTATTAATCTTCTACATTGTGATGAATTTGAACAAAGCTTTGATAGGGCACCTTGTCCAGTACAGAGCATAGATAGAAGAGTGACTGCATGCTTGAATGACTGCTTTATGGCTTCCCACGTGTTGCCTCAGAACTGTCGGTTACAGCATTTAATTTTCTGTTTTCGTTATACAGAGGAAGACTTCAAGGTATATAACACTGTCCAAAGAAATGTTAGCTGCATTTGTCCTGTCCTTTCTTGTATGAAATGTAATCATAGCAATGTGTTTGCCAACTTTAAGCTAGGGAAGATTGGTTGTTATGACCAAAACAGCCAGTGAATTGGATCATATATGGAATCTTAGGCAGTGCTATTGTTATAACAAAGTTTTGAAAATGCAGTCACAAGGATGTATACCATCTCTTTTTTGCCTTTATCAGAACCAGAGAAAGGATGCAGAAATACATTTCTGTCTTTTTTGTAGGAATTCTCTAGCTTGCTAAAACCCTCTAGAGTTCTCTCTCTCTCTCTCTCTCTCTCTCTCTCTCTCTCTCTCTCTCTCTCTCTCTCTCTCTCTCTCTCTCTCTCTCTCTCTCTCTCTCTCTCTCTCTCTCTCTCTCTCGCTCTCTGTCTGTCTGTCTCTTTCTCTCTCTGACTCTCTGTCTCTCTGTCTCTCTGTCTCTCTGTCTCTCTGTCTCTCTCTCTCTCTCTCTCTCTCTCTCTCTCTCTCTGTCTCTCAGCAAATTTTACTTTGGGAAGAGGCAGGTAAAGTAAAATATTTCATTGATTCATATATTTGTGCAATGAATAATAACTATCTGTTCTACTGATGTCTTGCTCTGTGGGCATAAGATATAATGAGAGAAGTCATAGATGTTAATTCTTTTCTACTATGTTTGGCAGTATGAAAAAAAGAAATCAGTGATTAAGGGAACCAAGTTAATATATTCCTGGGTGTTGAAAGTTCTTCTAAAAGCACTAAAATACGGAACATCTTTTCAGCTGGGAGGAAAGCCTGGAATTCTGAGGCAAGAGATAGCATAGAGAAAAAGCCAATGCAAGGAGGAAAGGATATTTCAATGACAAAATAAAGGCTTCAAGTTTTTCCTAAAAAAAAATGGAGAAAATTCCAATTTTTAGATTATGTAAGCCAATATAACATCAATGAAGGACAGATCTAAGAATTAATCAGGGATGTTTTAAGACAAGGCGGCAGAGACATTATTAGAATTTGTGAATGATTTGGAGAGAAATGTCTGGAGAGATTTGTCCAGCACACTTGACAAATTATATGTTGTTTTGAGAAAGAAGAAGTGACTTTAGCAGAAAACTATTTATTGCTCAAGTCTATTAGGTTGGCTGCATTTGTGGATCTGTGGAAGGGTACTTAACCAATGCATATCCTTTATAATGTGGATATATATATAGAAATAAAGTTCTATCCTTTTCTAATTTTAATGTGCCTATAACCTCAAAACATGTAAACAAATTTTCTCCAAATTTGAATATAAAAATCAGTAATATTAATTAGGGGAATTTTCTCTGTGTGTAAGAATGTTTGTGAAATTAAAAATACCAGAATTAATATACCCAGCACCCACTTAAACAGCATAGTGTAAGCACTAAGTATCTGTTAATCCCATTCCCATTGAAATGCCAGTGGGGCAGGGATAAGAAGCTGTCTGAGGCTTGTTGAATGGCACTTCAGCAGAGGGTCACTGTGAGATTTTATCACAAGAGAAAAAGACAAAGAGTGACAGCACAAGATATGATTTCCTACTCAAGCCTACATGTAAACATAGGTGCACACAAACTTACATACATGTATATATCCATGTGCATACAACACACACACACACACACACACACACACACACGCAAACGCACGTGCACACACACACACCAAAGTGGAAACTTAATGGTATTTTGAAAAGTTATTCTGATGGTGTTTTGTTGGGACAAACATGGGAGGAATGTTTCATTAAAGTGGACACAGGTGTGAAAGGCTGAGGCCAACTCCTGAAGGAATGTTTCACTGAAGTTGACACAGGGGAGAGGATGTTCTGCTAAAACAAGAATATGAAAGGACCATGATAAAGGATTCTTTGCTAAGGACATGCATGTATTAGTGTCCCTTACATTGCCAAGTTGAGCTGCATTTGTTGAGATTCCATAGAGAGAAATACACACACACACACACACACACACACACACACACACACACACACAAACCTTCTGGTGGTGTAGTGCAGTTTTTTCTGCTTCTGTGGACTCAGGGTGACTGGCAGAGTGATGTCAGCTGAGACAAATGGACTTGGAGGAAATGTGATGTTTGGGGGTTATAAATAGGACTCAACTGAGCATGGCTTGCCGGTACAGCTAGCTGTGCAATGTTTGTAGATCTTGTGTCTTCACTGATCTTCCCTGAGAGAGGCACAGCCAAGAACTTCTCCTGATGTCCTACTGGGTCCTGGTTATCTCTGCTAGGTAGCGCCACCACTGTCAATTCCTGTTTGCTATCCCCAATCTATCAAATTGGACTGCTGATGTATCTGTGAAGTGTTTGTGAGTGGATTGAGCTGCTGCTGCCAGCCTGTGAACTGAACTCCGATTTCCAGATAACACCTATGGGAGTTGCTCCGAAGAACCTTTCTAAACAGGTCCACTTCACCCATGTCCTTTCTTTCCCACTACCTCTGGTGGATGGTAGGTTAAAAGTGAGGTTAAAGTGTGGTGGCACACGCCTTTAATCCCAGCACTTGGGAGGCAGAGGCAGGTGGATTTCTGAGTTCAAGGCCAGCTTGGTCTACAGAGTGAGTTCCAGGACAGCCAGGACTACATGGAGAAACCCTGTCTCTAAAAATAAAAAAAAAAAGGTGTTTAAGAACCATCATTAAAAATAGGTTTTGAAAAATTAAAGATATATATACACACACACAGTAACACACACACATTGAATTTATAATTTCAATATGTTAATGCTACTTCATCAATGATCTTTACTTGGTTAAATTGCCATAGCACTATTTGCAATAGAGAAAAGATCAAAATATATGCATTTATTTTTGCATGGCATAATTTGCATTGCAAACTATATATTCATCAGAGGGATTTTAACATGAAAAAGATAAAAAATGTGTGTGCAGTTTTGAGTGAAAATTCAAAGCAGCGCTCAGAAGACTATAAAATCATGATGCTTGCTAAGTAAATAATGATAAGCAAAAGTATGTAAAGATAAGCTGGAGAATTAGAGAAAATAATAGAAAGAACTAGAACCTATGATGTACAATGAAATTTCAGACTTAAAAAGATGAATATCATCTGATCATGGAAACCCAGCACAAATACTTACTCACTCATTGTGTGTGTGTATATATATATATACATATGTATATATATATATATACATACATACATACATACATATGCATATATATGTATGTATATATGCATATGAATATATATATATGTGTGTATATATTAAATATTGGCATGTATAGAATACACAATTCGATAGATACATAGAAAAACGCTGTTACAAATAAAAGAAAACATTTTAGGACACTTTGAATGTAGAATTCCTCTTTTGACATAATAGGTACAATGTTACCTTTCATCAATATTGTAAACTATGCACTTGTAAGTGATTACATACTATGCATGTCCTTTGGGGACTCAGCTACCTCATTTAGGATGATATGCTCCAGTTTCATCCGTTTGTTTGCAGAATTCATGATGTCTTTGTTTCAATTGCTGAATAATATTCCATTGTGCAGATGTACCACATTTTTCTGTATCCATTCTTCAATCAAGGGTCATCTAGGTGCTTTCCAATCTCTCACAATTACAAATAAAGCTGATATAAACATAGTTGAGCAAGTTTCTTTGTGGGAAAGTGGAACATTTTTTGGGTTTATGCCCAGGAGTGGTATAACTGGGTCTTAAGGTAGAAGAACTATTCACAGCTTCCTGAGAAACTGCAAAACTGTTTTCCAAAATTATTGCAACGATGCATTCAAGGCTATTTCCTCTTTTCCCTTCTATGAAATTTAGTATATTTGGTTTTATGAAATTGAGAATTGTCCTGTAAAGGTCTATATATAATTCCATTGAAACTTTGATGGGGATTGCATTGAAACTGTAGTGGATATTAGCTATAAAATAGAGGATACTCATGCTACACTCTGCACACCCAACGAAGTGGAAGAATAAGTATGGTACAAGTAAAAATGCTTGAATCTTATCTAGAAAATTGTATAACATAGCCACAAGAAGAAGATAGAGGAAAGAAACTGAGTGGGAGAGGAGATGAGGATGGTGATGGAGCATTCTGGATCAGGTGTGGGAAGGGAAAGGAGAGATAGCCAGATGATCAGATGTCAAGATGTCATGAAAATGAGTGGAAATCTAACAACTGACAGGGGTAGAAGTTGAGGGGCACTTCCAGGACTTCATAGAGACCAGGGATAAGGGAAGCACCTAAGAATCAATAGGGGTGACCTTAGCAGTGGGGACATGAAGCCTGAAGAGGCCACTTCCTATAGCCAGGTACGAACCCCAGTGGAGTGATACTCACACACAAAATTTTCAACCTAAAATTTATTCTGTCTACAAGAAAAGAATGAATGAGGGGATCAGAAACTGAGGCAATGGCAAACCATTAAATGCCTGAAATTGAGACCTATCCATGGGTGAGCTTCAAGCCCTAACTATTAATGATACTCTGTTATGTTTGCAGAGAAGAGGCTCTACCCAGCAGTTGACTCAGAGGGAGGCACACACCCACAAACAGTGGATGTAGTTTGGGGACTCTTATAGAAGAGTAGGGGCAAGGGTTGCTGGCCCAGAAGGAGATAGCAACTCCACAGGAAGACCAACAGAGTCAATTACCCTGGACCCTTGTTGATTCACCTAGCAGAGAAGATAAATATACGTGGCCTGTGCCTCCCTGCACATATGAAGCTTTGCCTTCATGTAGGTCCCGGTCAACTAAAACAGAGTTTATCCTGAAGCTGTTGCCAGTCCATGGCATATGTTCTTCTACCTTGGCTACCCAGATCTGACCTTAGTGGGAGACGATGCACCAAGCCCGGTAGGAACTTGATGTACCAGAGTAGGGCAATACCAAGGGGGTTCCTTAACCTCTCAGAGAAGACTAGAGTTTGGGGGAATGATTATGGGAGGAAGTGAGTGGGAGGGAGTAGTGCAAGATGCAAAATGAATCAATTAAAATAAATAAATAAATAAATAAATAAAAGATAGATAAATAAATAAATATTATAAACTATGACTTTCAGAATGTTCTACTAAGATAATATATACAAAAACCAGTTTGAATAGTGAAAATTTATGAATGGAAGAAAGCTTTTGGTACTGTATGCTATCTTCAGGAAAATGTTCTTTGATATATAAAGAAAAATCTTTTCCCACTGAGAGATTGAGACTGAATGTAGCTTACATCTGTTAAACTCATGAAAGCTATAAGGACAATCACATAGAGGATGCCCAGTGAAATAATAAACTGGAAGAGTGTGAAAATAACAGTGATATGGCACCTTCCTTCAAAGTGCACATAAGTTCTCAATCCCTATGCATTTTACATTTTGCCCTACAGTTCTATTTTAATTAAGTATATAGGGTAACACTTATCATAATTTAAACACATTGAAGATAATTTATCCTTGTTACAGAGTATTGCTAAAACAAATGTGAATACCCTATTATACAAATCATAGTCATTGTGCTTATAAAATAAAAATGGCAAAAGCTAACATAAGGGCATGAGAAGTTATATTGCTGTAAAGAACAAACTATTAATATGAACTGAATTTTATCATATGAAGTTAGTGTTTTTACTGCTCCCTCCCACACTGAATGTAGGCTCAGCTTCTTGTGTAATTCAGAATTGAAGTGTCCTTTCTTTTAGGGCAATACCCATTTCACATCAGTCCCATTACAGCGTTATTGTAATTTTGACATTAGTTCTTAAGTATGTTTCAGGGGCCCAGATTAAAGTTGTTAGGTCAGACTTTTTTATGGGTAACAACAATTCTTTTTAGAAGTTAAGTTTCCCAACACCCTTGAAGATAGTTTATGGGGACTGATTTCCTCCTTTGCAAAAGGCAGCCATGTCATGGAATGGCCTTCCCCTGCCTCTGGTTTCTTTTCAGAAAGGATATGAGTGCAGGAATTTTTAAGCCACTTGGTCCAAACACAAAACATAAATTTAGCAGGATAAATTTATAAATTTAGCATAAATTTAGCAGGATCTCAGGAGCTAAGAGAACTGTGAGTGGAAATAATGTTGATGGAGTTTCTAGAATAAGTTAAACTTGATGTTTTTACTGCTTTTGAATTTTCACTTACAAACTCCTGCCCTTTTCTCTTGAAAAATCTTTAGCCTAGATGTTGTTTCTCATATTCAAAGTCATTCTAATAAACAGAACTGCTTATCCATTTTTCAAAGTTCAGCTAATATGGACTTCTTTACATCCATACCTATTCTCACTTATGGATTAATTTCTAAATAACAGAAACTTACTTAGATACTTCATATAGATCAACTAATCTTCCCCATAACCTTACAAAGCCATGATACTACAAGGCCAACATCAAATAGGAGTTAAGCAACATGTCCATGGACAGTGACAAGGGTCAGTCATTGATGGACCACAACAAAAAAAAATGATGGTTTTGTGGAATTTTATCAATAATGAGATCATCACTAAATCCATTATTATGAAGACATTCAATTATATATAAAATGACAGAGTATTTCTTAGAACTTATACCCATAATTACCAGAGTGCAGCAGAGAAAACAAACAATAATCAAGCTGTATACTCCAGAAGCGTTTATTTGGTGATTATAGTATACTTCACTATGTAATAATCTCACATTATTGCTTATCAAATCTATATTTATTGTTTTGTTTTGTTAATCAGAATTATACAGCATATTTTAAATCATTCTGTTTCATTCCAAATTTTATAACTTGTGTTATATTTATTTTCTCTTGGATATATTCTGTCATTCCTGTCCTACAAACAACTTTAAGGACATATCCTTCTAAGTTTCCCTCTCTCTCTGAACAATACCTCACTCCCAAATCCAAGGTCAGACTCAAAAGATAATAATTCCATTAACAACATTATATAGTATGGAGAGATTGCTCAACAGGCATATACAAATATCCAAATATTCTTCATATTAACATAAATAAGCCTTCAACTATCATAAAGTCAAACAAATATATATCTAAAATTCATCACACACATATACACACACACACACACACACACACACACACACACACACACAAAATAATAACTACAGAGAAGCCTTAACTTAAAAGTCCATGGGAGACAAAGGAAAAATATGAAACTACCTAGTTCTTTATTAATAAAAGACCTCTCTTAGTAAGTGTTGCTGTATTGTTTACCTAACCAGGGGAACCCATTATTACCTTAGAGCTGAACATTTCCCACAGCCCATGTTATTTAAACTTGCAGTACATTTAATCAAGTTTGATAGGCTTCATAACAAAAGAGGGATTCCAGATAGTATTAACCCTCATTCTTTTATTCCCTTGACAGAAATACAGTGAAGAGGTAAAGACATGAGTCCACAGCATGAATATTTTCAGCATAATACACTGACCTACAGAGTAAACTCATTCCACGTGAAAGTGTTCTTGTTAATACAAAGGTTAGCATCCTTAATTTCATGAGCTCTTGTTTTGACAGCCAAAGAGAATCTGTCTGTTTTCTTAAACATTCTATCATTTTGCTGAACAGGGTTCACTTTCACAGTGATGGCAGAGAGTCAATTCATAAAGTTCATGAAAGGAATTATGTCATCGTGACCAACAGACCACTCAAGACAGCATTTGAGACATTAATAATTACATCAGACTTTATACAAATTTCACAACTGTCTTCAAAAATTCCCTCCAGATCTTTCTTTTATACAGATACCTCATTGTGAAGTCCTTGTGAAATCAATTGATATTGTAACTAACTTAGATTATATGAAGGCAGCTATTGTGGAAAATGAATGACATCTTCATAGTACTGTCTAAACATACAAATTCCATCTGAATTGGTTATAACCTGGAGTTACAGTATTTTAATTTTAGAATATGTAGATTTGAAGAGCTTATAGATATATTTTTATATTTTTCAGCCAAAGCTAATTGATATCTAAAACTGGAAGCATCACTACTAAATTTCTTAATCACTACCTTGGAGAATATAGTAAAAAAGGCCAGGTTCCAAGGTAGAAGACTAGATGGTAGAGAAAGATGGCTTTTGATATCTCTATCTTCTTACTGGTATGTCCCATCCAGTAGAGAAGCTAAGGATCATGAGAAGTGACAGAGAGGGTAAAATGCATAAGATGTATTTTTCTTAGAGAGACAGGCCATTAAAGAGTCATAAAGATAATATGGAATTCTTAGAAAGAAAGCAAACAATTTCTTTAATTTAGTTTATAGTCATTAGTATGAGGAGACAGCTTTTCACTGTTAAAAAAATAAATCTAATTACAATGCCTACCATCATACTGCAACCCAATATTATCAATATGATTTGAACCAATACAAATTTGGCTTTCCTTTTCTTTCTGTTTCTGTACCCTTTCAGGCATATCTACCATATTCTCTTTACTACCTTTACATAAAAATAATTGGCTTGTGATTTTTCTTGGACATATGCGAACAACCATGTGTTAAGATAAGACATGGATTACTGGAAAAAGGGCATAATTCCAATCAAGAACAACTTAGTGCCCCAATGAGATTAAAAGGCATGAGTTACAAACACTGTTGCATCTCCAACGGTCTCACTGTGAAATGAATGACTATTCAGGAACATTGCCTTTCTTTCTGTTACCTAGTGAACTTGTAAGAAGCTCCAACAAAGTGTCCTGTACCTACTAATTATCTACTATACATGCCACCTGGTGACAGATCTCACGAATTCGTTTTCTGAGGTTCTTAGTCTTACTAGTATACTTAGTTTTCTGAATCCTATAACCTTCCCACATCCCTCCAGAACAGAATATTTCAATGGAAAGGCAATTGCTAGTCCATTGCCTTGAAATATTTTGAGTTGTAATAGTGACTTAACTAAGTGCAAGCCTCTGAGAAGTAAGCAGAATTCTGATAAGAAAAAGGGATTCCCCACCCCCTTTCCCCATAGGAGATATGTGTCCAGAGCATCAGAAGGAAATAAATTATTTTTTAAAAAAGGCCAGTAATCTTAAGATATGAAAGACAGAAGAAGTAGATCTCTCTAATTCATCACTTGGTAAAAATGAACCCGCAAAACCCACCTGCATATTAGTTATAGACACAACTTATCTGCTGAATGTTTGTAATACTCTAACTTGGCTTTCTGAGTTTTGTAGCTTAAGATACATCTATGTGATTCAAGGTCTTTTCATTATAAATATCTTCATATTTTACACATTGTACATTACGTAATTTATTTTATTAGCACACAACTCAAGAAATGAGATGCGATTTTGACAGGCTTGTGAAAGTGATTACTTAAAGAGATGCAGCTCATGACAATTTAAAACCCACATAAATCTGTTATGATAAAAGTATCGCATTTACAGACACTATTTCAAAAACATTAGTAGAATTTTGCTTTTCATCTTTACTGTCTCACTTATCACATTTTATCAACTTTGTAGCATCACCAAGAGTCTGTTTGCCCTCTCAGGATTCCCTGTAGCAACACTAAAAGGATTATTTTTGTTTCATGAACTGTGCCACCAGAAAAGGAATGTGCAATATAAAACATGTGATTCTATCTTGCTACACTGTAAATCAATTTAATACTTATATATTTTATGGCTTGGAATTTGATAGACATCTACAATTATAGAGTGTCAACACCCATGACCAACTTGACTTGATTATACATAGCCCTATATAAGGAATACAGGAGTGGAAAGCCTGAGTTTCAAACTTATAATGTTTGCAAATTACTCGATACAAATAATTGTACCTTTCTCTACTTAATTTTCATCTTCTCTGGCATGCTGTTGTTAAACAGTTAAAAAAGTATCTTGGAAATAATAGAGTGTAGAACATGGTGCCTAAAAGGCATTTAGTACGAGTCAATAACTTTCTTTGCTTACCAAAAAATGTACATTTGTTTCAGTTGTTAGTGTCAAATGATTTATAATTACCTTTATTACATACATACCTAAGGTAAAATCCAGAATTCACTTGGTCCTGGAAGAAGAAAAATATATTCACCTCCACGTATCTCATATAAATCACAAAACAAAACTTGTGACAATTTCCAGATTATATAGTAATGACTAACACTTGAGTACCCACTATATACTTAACATTTCACTAAACATATAAATAGAATACTTTATTTAAACTACCCCAAAGCACTCTGAACTAGCTTACACTTTGATCTTTTTCATTGGACAAGTGAAAACCCAGATTTCCAATTTCACACATCTGCTATTTTTGCCATGCATTTGTTTATTTATTTTTGTTACATCCCAATCTCATTCTACCTCCTCCCAGTATATCCCTCACAAGTCCCCTCTCCTCACTCTTTCCCTTGAGGAGGGGTAGTCCTCCACCGTGTACCAAATCACTCTGATAACTCAAGTCTCTGCAACACTAGGCACAGCCTCTCCTACTGAGTCTACACATGGCAGCCCAGGTTGGGGAACATGATCCATAGTCAGACAATAGAGTTAGGATTAGACCCCACTCCAGGTATTGGGATACTCACATGAAGACGAAGCTGCTACATACATGTAAGTGAAGGGGACACCTCAGTCCAGCCCTTGTATGCTCTTTTGTTGATTGGTCAGTCTCTGAGAGCCTCCAAGGGTCTAAGTAAGCTTACTCTGTTGGTCTTCTTGTGGAATCTTTATTCCCTCCTGGTTCTTCAGTCCTTCCCCCAACTCTTCCACAAACTTCAGAGCTCGGTCCAATATTTGGTCATAGGTCTCTGCATCTGTTTCAGTCAGCTGCTAGGTAGATCCTTTCTAAGGACAGTTATGCTAGGCTCCCGTATGTGAATCTAGGCTGGCAGACAGAAATATATCCTGAGGGATCTAAGGTAGTTGAAAGAGGAAGGCAGACCAGCAATGTGTTCCTATTGATCTTCTGAGGACAGCTCAGCAAAATTTACCCCAAACGGGCAGTACTTGCCACTGCATTAATTTATGTCCGTCTCACACAGGACACCTGTGTATCCAGGCCAACAGTGACATATAGCTGTCAACAGTGTCTTCACATGTTGTATCATTGTAACAAGGTTTTCACCAACTAAGAGACATTAAAGGCTCTCAGTGCATCCTTGTGAATCTCCTACCAGGCAAGCACTATAGTAGTAGTTGTTTCCTGCATCCACACATAGTCATGAAGACAAGCTGAGTGGCACATTCATCAAAGCTGAATTCACAGTGGTCACAAAAAAATCCAGGTGACATGTGCCACTATTTTAAATTTTAATTATTTTATTTATTTAAATTCTGTCTGTTTTCTCCCTCCCTCTTGGTCCCTGCTCACATTCCCTCTGATAGGGTGCTCCACTCGCCACTCTACCCTGAACCTCCCTTTCCTGGGACCTCAAGTGTCTCAAGTATTAGGCATATCTTCTCCCACTGTGGTCAGACCCAGGCAGTTCTCTGCTATATATGAGCTAGGGGCCTTGGATCTGTCTATATATGCTACCTAGTGGTAGCTCAGTCTCTGGGAGCTCCAAGGGCTCTGGGTTAGTTTAGACTGTTGGTCTTCTTATGGGATCCCTCTACCATTGAGCTCCTTCAATCCTTCCCCTAATTAGTTCATAGGGGTCCCTAACTTTAATCCAATGGTTGGGTATAAGTATCTGCATCTCTTTCAGGCAGCTTCTGGTAGAGCCTCTCAGAGGACAGCCATGCTAGGCCCACAATGTGAACAATTCTGGGTCAAAGTTTTTGATGGTAGTTCTTGGGACCCTGTCTATCTACTAGAGAAAGGCTCTTTGAGTTCCCTCTCCGTATTATTGGGCATTTTGGCTAAGGTCATCCCAATTGAATCCTGGGAGTCTTTCACATCCCAGGTCTCTAGGACTTTCTCAAGGGTCTCCCACCTCCCACCCTGAGAAGCCAAGAATTTCCATTCATTTTCCTGGCCTTCTGAGCTTCTTTTCTGGTCCCCCCCACACACAAATACCTGATCCTGTTCCTGTTTTTCCCCCCTCTCCCACCCAGGTTGCTCGCTCCCTCAGGCTCCTGATTGTTTTGTTACCCCTTCTAAGTGGGATTGAGGCATCCTCATTTGGGCCTTCCTTCTTTTTAAATGTCTTACAATTTGTGGGTTGTGTCCTGTGTATTCTGTACTTCTGCGTAATATCCAGTTATCAGTAAGTACATGTCATGCATGTCCTTTTGGTTCTTGGTTACCTCACTCAGGATGATAATTTCTAGTTCTATCCATTTGTAGGTTATAATGGGGCCTCCGCGTCCAGTCCGACACAGGGTTACTGTCGCTGGTGGAGACAGATGACTAGGTGCACCCCACGCTGCCGAGGTGTACCCCACACTGCCACCGGGCAGGCGTCAGGCTGTGAAAAGCCTCAGGACCCTGCTCCAGGAGTGGGGAAGCACAGTCGGAACTACTGGAGTTGGTTAAGGTCCCCAAGCCTGCACAGAGTCTGAGGACTACAGGTTCTCAGGCTCTTGAACACTGCAGATGCCACTCAATGTTGCGGAAGAGTTGAGAATGGAGTGGGGGCTGGTGGACTGGCTCTGGCCCAGGGCAGAAGGGCAAAAGGCTGGGAGGATAGGTCTCCGGCTGGGTCCCACAGGGACAAGAGTCTTAGGCTTGTTCTGCAGCTGCTGGCTTCGTTTGCTGGAGATAGTGGCTGAGATCGCTAAGAGGCCTTCTGCAAGAGGTTAGATGCAAGACCTTTTGAGGAAGACCTGCTCCATTGCTCCTGCATGGCAGATTCCAATGAGAAGAGACAATCCATAGTTTTAAGGCATTTATTGGCATGGCTGGAAGGGGAGCTAAGAGAGTAGTAAAGGCAGAGAAAGGAAAAAATTAGAAAAATAGAGACCATGAGGAGGGAGAGGAAAGAGAATGTGGAGAGGGGAGGAACAGAAGGACAAGAAAGGAGCAAGCAGGAAGCAGGAGTAAGAGAATAAGAGAGGGAGGAGGGGGCAAGCAGCCCCTTTTATAGTGCACTGGGCCTACCTGGCTATTGCCAAGTAACTGTGGGGAGGAGCATACATGGCTGTTGCCAGGTAACTGTCAGGGTGGAGTGAAAACAGAATACCAGGAGCTTGGGGTATTGTGCTACATGACTGGTGGCCACAGAATTATGCAGCTGGGGCCTCGTGTCAGAAGCCAGGAGCTGTGCCAAACTTCCTTCTGTCCCTTGCAGAGTAATCTGCTGGGTCTCTGGGGTTTAAAC
Organism: Mastomys coucha; assembly: GCF_008632895.1. Lineage (NCBI taxonomy): Eukaryota > Metazoa > Chordata > Mammalia > Rodentia > Muridae > Mastomys > Mastomys coucha. The sequence goes on along the minus strand of NW_022196912.1, from coordinate 108,991,623 downwards.
CTAGTTCAACCAGAAAACAGGCTGCCTTACAGGGTCTAACATTCATTTGCCTACAAAACTCATGATATCCTCATCTTTAAGAGTTGAACAGTATTTCATTGTGTAAATGAACCATGTTTTCTGTATTCAGTCTTTGGTTGAGAGATATCTAGATTGTTTGTCATCTTGCACAATGCTCAAATCAAAGTGGATCAAAGACCTTAACATAGAACCAGATACACTGAATCAAGTAGAAGTGAATGTGGGGAAGAGCCTGGAATTCGTTGGTTCAAGCAGAAAATTCCTGAATAGAAAGAATACCAATGGCTCAAGCTCTAAAATTAACAATTGATACATGGAATGTCATGAAGCTTAGAAGCCTCTGCAAGGCAAACACTGTAAATAGAACAAATTGGCAACCTACAGATTGGGAATATAAACTTCATTATGATAGAGGGCTAATATTCAAAATATATAAAGAACTCAAGAACTTAATCTCCAAAGAACTCATATAATCCAATTAAAAATATTCAATAGCCTTAGTCAATAGGGATATGCAAATCAAAATGCCCCTGAGATTTTACCAATCAGAATAGCTAAGATCAAAACTCTAAGTGACAGCACATGTTGGCAATGATGTGGAGAAAGAGGAACACTCCTCTATGACTGGTAGGATTGTAAATTATAACAATCACTCTGGAAATCAATCTGGTGTTTCCTCAGAAAACTAGGAATAGTTTTACCTGAGGAGCCATCTATACCACTTCTGGGCATACACCCCAAAGATGCTCCACCATATAGGCTAGAAACATTGGCCAATTTTTAATAGCTTATCAAAGATGTGAGATATTTATGAAAGCAGACCCTGATATCTACTTGGCAATCTTTGAAATTTTCTGAGAGAGAAGGCAATAGCACACAATTGATCAAATGATTTAAAATGAAGGAAAAAGTTCCAATAAAATATTTTTACCTAAAATCATTAATGTCACATTCTCCTCTTTCTATTATTCCTTTTAGTGGGAATATACTTATTTCCATGTGTTATGTGGTACAAATGTCTTAGAGAGCATGTAGCAATATTAAAATGTATGTATTTTGATTTCTAAATTTTATTTATATATATGTATGTGTATATATGTGTAGTTGCTCATTTTTATGCTTACAACAGTTGTGTAGTATCCATGATGGCCAAGGACTCTGCATCCTTTGGAACTGGAGCTATAAGCAGTTGTAATTTGCCCAATGTGGGTCCTGGAAATTGAACCAGGATTTGCACTTAGCTTTGGTGCCATGTCTTCAGACCCAGATTCTCACAGTTTTGTTTGAAATGAAACCCAAGGTGTGTTAATTAATTCAGTAGCTCTTATGAGTTTTCAACATGTATGCTCATATAAACTGACATATCAAAAAGTATGCCAGAAAACAAAACAAAACAAACTCTATGTACCATTGACTTTAAATGAATATTTCATAACTTATACTTGAGGATATTTAAGTGACAAACTTTTTTTAAAACAGAAATATAAGTTGCTTGGTTTTATATATTCATATCCCCAGCAGGTAACTACACATATAAATAAAGTATTTTTTAACTTGCAATTCATATTTTATGAAAATATAAGTTGCAAGCAGGCTATAGGGAGGGAGCATTATAAATCACCTGAGCTGTCCGACTATTGGCATGTCTCGCAGTCATTATGTATAATTGGTTAATGGTGTATTTATTCACACATTATTGAATCAGCTTCAGGGATAATCGCTGATGAGTTTCAAAACTCCAGGGGGATTTCAATGCAGAGGTAAATGAATTAAAACATAAGATAAAACTAATTACTTTTATTTAAATTCAATTTTGGGGTAATCGTTCTGTCTTGGGGGGTCTTGCAGCAGTTTTCAGAAGTGATAAATTTGCTTTACTTTCCTAACTTGCATTTCCCTAGAGCCGAGAAATTAAATCATTGGGATGAAAATCAGAGAAGAAGATTTTCAAACTAAACTGTATGCTGGTGCAATTCCCTACCTTACTTCATTCGGCTCTCTTCCACTTGCTCTTCTTTTTAGTTAATGTGGCCTCTGCAAACCTGAAGTAACCCTTTTCAGATTCAAAGTCAAGTGTACATAAGTGCACATTTCTTAATGGTACTTAAATATCCAGAAATTAAATGCCACAGTAGGAATGAACACACCTCCTTTTAAAAATATGTTTAGGATATCTCCAGGACTCTGAAGGAGTTAGGGTCTATACCTTGTATAATGCTACACATTTTGTGTGACTTAACTATAGACATAAAATGATAACATATACATTAATCAAAACGTTAGTGTTTTTATCCATATACTTGAAACTTGCTATTTTGTTTAATATCTGGTGTAATAACATTACAGCTTATTTCCTTTGACACATTGCTGTATTTTCTTGGATACATGAATGTCTTTAGAATATGTTGTGAATTTAGCTTTGCACCCTTATATTATGATTTAGGGGCATCTTTAGTAAGATATGTTTTGGTGTCCTAGTTTGCTTCTGATGTTGTGACAAACGTTTTGATCAAAAATCAAGTTTGGGGAGCAAAGGCTTTACCTCAACTAAGTCCAAAGTCATATTTTATCAATGAGAGTAATAGGAACAGGAACCCAAGCAAAGCAAGAACATGAAGCAGAAGAAACAGGAGTGAAACACTATTTCCAAGCTAACACAAAGGCCCCCAATTGACTATCTGTTTTATAACGCCAAGATATCATGCTTAGGTTGGCAAAGCCCACATGAAGTAGTCCATGTTACCTCAGTTATCTCTAAAGAGAGTGGACCAAAGACCTGTCCACAGCCAGCCTGAGACAGGAGATTGCTCAACTGAGACTCCTTTTTCCTACATTTCCTTAGGTTGTATCAAGTTGACAATAAAAACTAAAGAACATATATGGCTTGAGGAAATGAATGCAGCATAGAATGAGCTGCCAGAATCTTTGTTTAGCATATCAGTTAAAATTAAGTTTAGTGGCATGCAAAGGAAAATCTGAATAAAACTGGTGGAACCAGGGCTGAGCTTTCCTGCAAGACCACAGAAAGGAACTCCCAGGTTTACTCATGCTGCCATTGGCAATTATCAAGGGCAACTTTACTTATTTCTTTTTAATTATTTATTTTTCCCGATGTTTGCATTCTATCCTTCATTTCACCTGGTTAAGGTAAAAGAGGCCACTGAATTACTAATATAAAATATTCTCACTATTCAACAGGTTTCCTCAGAAGCAATCTATAAAGAATTAATTGTATTTCATATTTCAGGAAACTTTGTTCTAAGTGATTGTAGCTTACTTCTAGAAAGTGAAAGTGTGATCTTTGCACCATCAGTTCTTTGTAGATACACCTGTGCTTCACACCAATGAATCTCAGATTAACTCAGACACTCCCCCTTCTCTCATTTCTCCATCTTAATAAGATAAAGGCTTAGATGTAATCGCCAGCCATGTTTATGAGTTGTCTAGTGGCTGTGTGTTTTGATGTGCAAAATAGCCTGGTCTCTAAAAGGAAATTACAACTAAGCTCTATCTCAATTTTAAATAGATTCCCCTCCCTCAGAGACAGATGACTGCTGTGTTCAGGAAATGAAAGACATTTCACTTTTATTCCTTCTTGTCAAGAAGAGTTAAACCCAATGAAATGTATATGTTTAAATGTGTGTACCATATGCGGATGACTTATCACCAAACTATCCTTTAAAAGACCAAATATGTAAATGTTGGATAGGACTTAAGACTGCCAATGAAAGAGAGAAGCAGCTCTAGGATGCTCAGTGTAAATTCTTACTGCCTCTTTATTATTCTAGTCCAAGAACACAAAGGCATACATTTTTGAATGCTTGCCAGGTCTTAGATCTTTTATTTTGTTTTATTTCTGCTTTTAAAATAGGACTTGATAAGGTATGATGATTGCTTGTAAGCTTTAATGTCAGAAATCTTACATTTGGATAGTGACACAAAGAGAATTGCAGAGAGAACTGAGAATACCTGTTGCACACAGGATGCAAAAGAAAGTCCAAGGCCAGCTCCCTATTCAAATACACAATGAGCTTATTCTTTACTGATATTACTCCTGCCAGTCTGTTCAGGGGCACAGAAGTATAGATAAAGGAATCCACACCATGCTTAGACTTCATTGCTCATTGGTAGTTAGAGTTCCTTAATGTTTCCTTGAAAAGTTGGGGAATACTTGGAAGAGATTAAAGAGTACATCCATTCTGTTGCAAACATTTCAGGAAGATTCATGTGTCTTAATATAAATACATATCCTCCGTATCCTGACAAGAAGTTTAGTACCCAAATTAGCTTGATTTTATGCATGTGGGACCAGAAAATGCAAAAGTACATGTTCAGTAGGCCTGATAATTTTAACATAAATAGGTCTTAGATAATATTAGAAAACCAAGTATAATGAAAAGAGAGACTAAAAATACGTTCCATGAGATGCAGAGTAATCATTGGGTTTGCATTTTAATAAACAATTTTCTTTTAAATGATGTTTAAAGATTTCCTTAAATTTTATTTTTAGAGTATGATGGTTGCAGTTTTCAACCTTTCTTTT
>NW_022196912.1:108968931-108987049 GCF_008632895.1 Mastomys coucha | reverse complement strand
GCTGAGACACTTTAACAACAGTTCCTCATTTTGCAGTGATTCCCCAACCAAAAATTACTTTAGTTCCAAGTTCATAAATATACTTTTGCTACTGTTAAGTTTTTTTTTAATCTAAATATCTGTGTTTTCAAATGCTGTAAGGAGACCCGTGTTAGAGTTCACCTTTTGCCCCTTCCCCACAGACCCACAGGTTGAGAACCACTGGTAGGTATGAAGCCCTTTCTTCATCTAGTTGCAAAGGACCACCTATGTACTAAGGAGAAAAACTTTAATGATAAACTTCTTTAGTGTGTAATGTGACTTATTAGAAATTCATCCTTTAAATGTATTTGTAATCTATTTCCAAGGAGATTGGAGGCATATAATTATTCTGGCATTGGACATATGAATTTCATTTTGAATTGTTTCCTCCTATGACTCCTAGTGTTCATTTAAGTGTACTAAAATAAATAATAAATTTTATCCTGGAAACCTAATGGCATTGACAACAAGAAGAAGAAAGGACAGAGAAGCTCCAGGATTGGATGAGTCAGCAGGTGGGCTCTAGCGGAGATTCCTCAGTAACCAAAGCAACCTGGAAACTTATGCCTCTTATTTTACATATTGAATCAAAGAGGCAGGTTTATGGCATACAGTAGAATAAGAAGGGAGGTTTAGCTAGTCTCTGTAGAAGGCCTCCAGAGGGGCGAAATCTCAGACCATAAACATCTGAGAGGAGAAACCTGCAATGGATGATTTCTCTATACTTTGCGAACATTTGCATACAGACCAGAGAAGGGCTTTGCCAGTTCCCTGAGCCTGACCCAGGGAAGGCTTTTCTGAATCCTGTGTATCCCCTTCTAGTCAACAATACACATTCCATCTTTATTATCCAGGCGACCCAAGTCCACGACTGAGCCATCCACTGACACATATAATTTATGTACCAGGGAGTAGAGAAATCTTTTCAGAAGATGTTTTACAATAATCGTTATCTATCTAGAAGCTTCCATAATAAACATTACCTATTTTACGAAGTCTCTAGAACACCTGCTGGAAGCCCCGAGGAGTTTTCTCATGTGGGAGAACCAATTCTGCTAAGACGTGTTTTGGAATGTTTATAGTCTATTTAACATTAGCAACCATTAGAGTGATTTGCCGTGCTCTGCATTCTTCACTTGTCATGTGCTTTAAAGGAAACATTCTTTCACAGGTCTGTCACATCTACCCACAGTAGCCGTAACTTGTGTCCTATTTGTTTCATTCCCCGTGGTCTGTATTAATGGAATGCTTAGGAGTGGTTAGAAAATAAAACAGCTTGTGACAGAAGAATAAATTATTTCTTCAGTAGCAGATAATTTGTGTGTGTGTGTGTATGTGTGTGTGTGTTTGTCATGGACTCATATGTGGCCTCATGATTTTACATTCTCAGCAGGGAAGATCAAGTTACAAATTCATAAATCACATATGTCCTGTTAACTTGTTTAAATAGAATGTTACTGTACCCTTTTTTGAGGACAAAATGTAGATAATAAAATATTGAGGTCACAGTATTTTAAGGAAATCAATTATGGTATTTAATAAATACAATGAGAATGAATGACTGGAAGAATTGCTAGCAATTATAATAGTTCAATATCTTACATCCCATATTACTTTTCCTTGACACTCTATCCTGAGTTCTATTGATAATCTATTAATCATTTGTGTTATTCATGGGTGATCTGGTAACCTTTATTTATATTTCATTAGAATGTAACCTAAAGAAACATAATCTAAATGTTGACAGAATTATTTTTAAATTCATGTTTTTATATTTATATTTTATTTACTTCTCTTTGTGTGCATGTGAATGAACATTTATACCAAAATTCTTGTATGAGGGTCAGAAGACAATTTGAAGGATCCGTGTTTTTTGCACTTGGGTTCCAGAGATAGAAACCAGGACATCAGTCTTAACAATAAGTGACTTTATTCACTAAGCTATCATGTCAGCTCATCCTGACTCACCCTTTTAATTAACAGTGCATACTTCTACTAACTTTGCCTAAACTATAAAATAACTCTCATTTTCAGGTGCATGGAAAGACTATCACACAGAGAAAACTATAATTTTATTTTTAAAAGGCTTGACATTTACCCTCAAGCAAGTCATTTGCATTCAACCCATCTGCCTTCATAATAAAAATTGGGAGCTAATTTGATTTTTTCACCTGCGAGTCACATGAAACAACAAATGTAAAAATGTTACATTAATTAGAAGGTTCTAGAAAGGAACTTCATAATAAATAACAAAGCAAAGTCTTAACAGTAATTAGTTAAAAAAAATAAGATTTTGTATTTAATCATCTGTCTGTACACGCGAAATCTTACAGTGATAATAACTAGGAGATCCTTTGCAATAACATATGCGGTAGCTAGATAGCAATGGCAGTGGAAGTTTATTCTGCACAGTTTTACCTAAATACATTTCCCCCAAGTTCAGATATTTCTTCGAGTTAAAAGGAAGCATCATATTAACATATTCACTCTTTAAGGGTTATTTTTCCCCCAGGGAGGGATGCATATGGCAACATCTAGAAGAAGTTTTGACTGACACAGTTTAGAAGTGTATGGGAACTGGCACCTGGTGATCTATACACAGATGCTATTAAACCCTCCAATTCAGAGCATGACCCTTCTGCCTCATCACCTCATTATCATCCAGTATGTGATGCCCAAGTTGGAGGGACCACGCTTTAACTGAATGGAACTACTACTATACTATTTTACTGTGAAATGGTTTCCTGAAAGAATGATGATTGCAGTAACCCAAAGGAGTAGTTCAGCTCCACCATCCCCCATTTCTTCAGAAGTCACCAAAAAAAGACTCTCTTTCTTATACTGATGTGCTGTGAATTGTGCCTCTTCTCCCAACACTATCCCTGCATTTCCATATTGTCCTGTGAAAAGTCACCTAACCTTACTAAGTAGATCCGTAAATTTAATGAATAGCTCTAGCCTTTTCTATGATTATCCAAGAAGTCTGGGCCAGTGGAGGGAACTGACTTTGGCATGTGTTCTGGAAATGTTTGTTTTGACTGTCTCGTGGCTTAATTACAGCTCAGGGGAGTTAGAAATGTCACCAGTGTGCAATGGTATAATATTCCTGCTGCTCCGAAGCTTCTTCAGTGTTAATCTTCTCTCATGCCTAGCAACTTTCAAAGTAGAAGTAATAGGCAATTCCAAGGAGCTGTGAAAAAAGATTCCAAGTCCTCATCTGTCTTTGTAAGGACAGAGAAAATTGCTACCGTGCAGTTGGCCTTTTTCATTATTGAGAATGTAGAACAGCTCAATTTTCACCGGGGCTAATAGATTTTCACAGCTGGTGCAGGGACTCTAAGAATGATGTGAAACTTGAAAAGTTTCTTTGTCCAGACACCAGAGCTCATGGGTCTTACAGGGACTTCAGAAATGTGCTTAAATAAGAAATGCTGAAATCTTCTGAAAGAACTGGGCACCATCCAGAAAAGGGATACTTGGTAGAGCTCACTGTGTGAAGAGGTGATGGCCTGCCATATGGCATTCCCAACTATTCATAATTTCCCCTTCACATTCATTAGCATTATGTTACATGGAAGAAAACTGATTTCCACCCCTGATCCCAAACAGCTTCTCTGAAACAAGATGTGCCATAAGAGGTCACGTTTCTGATTTTCTTTGCCTCTGGTGACACGGAACCCTATGACTGACTTTAGTCAATCTATTTCCTAACTTTTCATGATATTTCTTCTACAGAAAAGGTAAAAGGGTGTGAATAGCCGAAGCAGAGCTCCCATGAAGGAGCACATATCATGGATATAGTCAGTGGAAGAGAATGAAGAATTGGGAGGGGAAAGAGGAGTCTGGAGTATTTCCTTACTTGGAACAGTCCCATCTTCCTAATACTCTCATCTAAAATGACACATCCCAAACTGCCCTGAACTTCCAGAAGTTAATTCTTAGTTTTCAACCAAACTTTATGGCAAAATGGCTAAAGGATCTTAGATGAGTTCTCTTTTGCCCATCTAGTGATGTAAGAACTAATGTGTTTCTAAAGTGTTGGGAATGTCATGACATACCTGTTTCTTCATCTTTTACATACCTTGCTTTATGTTAAGTTCAAAGTCACGTCCTGTTCGATGAAAGGTATGTGATGTTCAGCTTTAAGCTACAGAGCAGACCTGTTTGTGCTTTCACCAGAAGAGTTCTTATATTTGGGATGCATTGGCAGTGCCCATTTATCTGGAGAATGTCTATAAAACGTGAAAATGTAGCAGTAAAGTATATCACTAAGACTAATAAAGACTTCTATCAGAAGCAGTACCAACAAACATTTAAGTGGTATCTACAGAGAGAGAGGCCAAGGAGTTATTTGTCTTATTAACACATCCTCACTTGACATTAAATAAGAAAACAATTTGACAATAAAATATAAGAAATAGAAAATTGAGCATAATGTATCAAGTTAATAAAACAATTTACAAATGACAATTTGTGAGATATTAGCGATAACATATAAATCCATAAAAAACTGGCTATGAGGTATTATTTAACAAATCAGACATGATTTAGGAATAAAAATAAATGGGTGATCACAGTGTATTTTGAATGCCAAAATATTGTTCTTCACTAGTGATGACTCATGCAATTATCACCATATAATTTGCCATTTTCTTCAAACACAAAATAAGCTAAGTAGATAATTGGAGAAGAAAGCAAGATTGTGTTTAAAGGCAAAGTACTGCATAAGGCAGCTAAATTGTTATGCAGGATCCTTACTTAATGGCCATATGTGGATTATTTTGGCCTTTAACCTGCATTGATAGTCTACTGTAGTGTTCTCGGTAAGGTAGCATCTAAAATATTTTCTTACTGGCAACCTTTTCTAAGTGCTTGCATCAATCATTTATTTTTCCTTAAAATGTCTTGATAAGAAAAAAATTACAAAAGTTGATTATATGTTCTTTTGTTAGTATATTCTCTAATTAATAAAAGGTTTATTTCTACCCAGTTAAAAATATAGAAAGTATACTTTCTATAGAATTTATTTTTTTCCTAGTGCTGCACATTTTATTTTATTATTGTTTTCTATTGATTATTATGTTTATTTACATTTCAGATGTTATCTGCCTTCCAAGTTTCCCTTCCATAAATTCTCTATTCCTTCCCCAGTGCCCCTTCCCCTATGAAGGTGTTCCCCAACTTCTCACAGACTCCAGCCTCAGATCCCTAGCATTTCCCAAGCCTGGGTCATTGAGCCTCCACAGAACGAAGAGGCTCCCCTTCCAGTGATGCCCCATAAGGCAATCCTCTGGTAAATATCCAGCTGGAGCCATGGGTCCCTCCACGTGTAATCTTTGGTAGGTGGTTTAGTCCCTGGGAGTTTGCTTTTAATGTGACCCTTGGCATCTGCAATTAAGGAATTCCAGGGACTTACATTTGGCTAAAATTGTGTATATTCTTTGAATTTCTGAGAATGAAATAAACAATTGACTACTTAGGATTAAATGTGTAATCCAACTAAAAAATACGGTACATAGTTAAATAGAGAATTCTCAACAGTAGAATCTCTAAAAGCTGAGAAATTCTTAAAGTAATATTCAACATCATGGAATTGCAAATCAAAGCACTTTTGAAATTCCATATCACACAAATCAGAATGGCTAAGATCAAAAAGTCAAGTAAAGAACATGCTGGCAATGAAGAGGGGAAAGGAAATCACTACAACATTGTCGATAGGAGTACCAACTTGTTATACCACTTTGGAAATCAATTTGGCAGTTTCTCAGAAAAATTGGAATAGTCCTACCACAAGACCCACCTATACCATTCCTAGGCATATATCCAAAAGATGCTCCACCATCCCACCAGGATAATTTCTCAACAACATTCATAGCAGCTTATTTGTAATAGCCAGAAACTGCAAGAAAACAAAAACAAAAGCAAAAACAAAGCAAAACAAAACAAAAAACAAAAAAAGCCTAAATATCCCTAAACTGAAGAATAGAAAAAGAAAATATGGTTAAATTGCACATTAAAATACTAAAATCAAGAACATCATGATTTTTTTAGGCAAATAGATGGAACTAGAAAATACCATCCTGTGTGAGGTAAGCCAGATCCAAATGGACATGCATAGTACGTAGTCACTGATAAGTGAATATTAGCCAAAAAGCACTGGATAACCAAGCTACAATCCATAACTCAAAGAACCCAAAAATGCAAGGAGGGCCCAAGGGAGGCTGTTTGAATATTTCTCAGAACAGAAAATGAAATAGATACTAGGTGAGTAGAGTTAAGGACCTGGGTGGGAGAAGCATGGGGAGGAGAAAAGAAGGGTGATCAGGTGTGGTGACAGCAGTGTAGAGAGTGGAAGGGTCAGGAGGGTAGCATCCACAGGATGTTCCAAAAGCATGGAGTGATGGCAATCCCTATGGTGACTATGGGGAGACATTAGCTGAAACTCCTATTAGTGGGGAATATGGAAGTGGCCACCACCTGTAATCAGGCAGGACTCCTAGAGGAGGGATAAGGACAACCACTCACACACAAAACCTTGACTTAGAATGTGCCCTGTCTACAAGATGTTCAAGGACAAAGAGAGAAGAGATGGAGAGAATGGCCAACCAATGACAGGCCCAAACTGAGACCCATTCCATGGGCAAGAACCAGTCCTTGACAATATTAATGCTACTCTGTTGTGCTTGCAGACAGGATCCTAGCACAACTGTCCTTTGAGAGGTTCCACCCAACAGATGCAGAGAAACAGATGCAAAGACCTACAATCTAACATAGATGGAACTTGGTAAGTATTGTGGAAGAGTCAGGGGAAGAATTTAGGGACTGAAAGAAGATATGTACTGCACAAGAAGACAGAGTTAACTAACCTGGACCATTGGGAGTTTTCAGAGGCTGAACTACCAAAAAAAGTAAGAGTATACCTAGGACCCCTGCACATATGTAGCAGATGTTCAGTTTGGCATTCATGCATATCCCTCAGTAACTGGAGAAGAAGCTACGCATGAATTTGTGGCATGCCAGATGGTCTCATTTCCCTGACTGGGTGGCCTTCTCTGCTCTCAGTAAGAAAGGATGTGCCTAGTCCTGCAGGGACTAAATTCCTTGGGAGAATTGTCACGTGAGGGGCAGGGCTCCTTGTCAGAGAAGCATAGCAGAGATTGGGAGAGAAGCTATGAGAGGGGAGACTATTAGGAGAGGGTGGGCCTGATATTGCATGTAATGAGATAAACAAAATGAATTAAAAAAGAATTATTAGCATGATATACTAGTACCTATTTTTAAAACCTAACTACAGAATTTATTTAAACTATCAATTTGACTCTTCTGATGATAGCCATAAAACATACTGGTCAGGATAACTTACATCAGTTCAGCCTTAGAAAATAAGGATTTGTATCTATAAATAACTAGGCATATTATATGATTAGATTCTATAATCAATTTAGGCAACAACTCAATTAACATATTTATGAAATTAGATTGTGGAAATAATTGTCAAACTATAGAAAGTTATCTTGACACCATTCCATATTAAAAATGCATCTGATATCTTAATTTTATTTCATATTTTTCTTAACTTCATTTTTTACAGAGTTTCATATTTTATGTAGAAGATATTTTGGTATGGTATATGTTTTTCAATTTTTTCTTTATTAAAGAAATCCCCAGACAATATAAATGTCTGGGGATTTGTTCAAATTGAAATCTTGTTTTTTTGTTGTTTGTTTCTTTGTTTTGATATGATGTCTCTCTTCTGTACTCTGAAATGATTTCAAAATGATACTCCTCCCATTTAGGCCTAAATACTGGGACTAGAGATTGGAGACACAGTACAAAGTTACCATAAGAGTTCTACATTAGATGATGTTCTCTTGATCTGTACTGGTTTGACCCAAATATTTTCTGAACATGGACAATATTCCAATCTTTCCTTTTGAGGCACTATCTGAAATCCCAGCTTCTTTTGGACAGGGCAGTATTGATTTTTGATTAAGAGACCAAATATCTCTTAATAATTACGTAAAGTTTTCCCAATGTTTCATGGAGCCTTTATGGAGGATACTGCAAGTTATCATTCACAAAATTTGCCTAAAGATTTCAAAAATCAAATGGTTTAGTTTGTAATTTTTTTGTCTAAACTCTTGTATTCTTGGCCCTAACAATGCAATTTACAAAGGACATTTTTATTCTAATAAAATGCTGAACGATTCTATTTTTCTATTCTTCTATGTATATTAAAATGTCCCTGAAAGTAGGTAATTTATACAGTGCCAATTCTACTTAGTTTATGGTTAGAAAATCCAAGTAGTTGAAGAGCACATGAGTAGCAAGTGTCTCTCATTGTCTCATCTTATAGCCATGAGAAAAACCTTAAGCAAGCATGTGAAGAAGAGAAGACAAAAATGCAATGTAATTTTTTTCTCTTGTAGTAATAAGTGCAGTTAGTCGACAGTTCAAAATCTCACCTAATAAATCCTTATGAAAATCATGATTGCTTCTTAAAGACCTTATCTATACATATCTAGAATTAATATCCTAACCCCTAAACTTTACTTTCCAGGCTACCTTTTAAGTCACAGTGATAGACATAGCAGCCAAAAAGAAAGAAATACTTGAAGTATCATAAGAAAGTTGTTATTTCATTACAAGTGAATATAGATATGGAATAGAACAAGATATTTAGAATACTGGACAAGTGAAAGAAATAAGGTTATGAATAAGAATATCAGAGCAGGGATAGTTACGGGAAAATGAGGAAATTTGCCAATCAATGATATAGCAGAATTAAGACCTATGATAAGCAATATCAAGTGCATCATCCAAAAGAATAAATATGTTTCAATTAACATTGATGCCCTTTAACTTACTCTAGATAAACCCATAGCTGTCATGAGCAAAGTGATCCCCCAAAGAAAGAACCCTGTAGGAAAAGATGGTTTGATGTTTTATTCCAATGAAAACATGAATCCAGATGGCATTGCAAAGGTATGTTCATATTGAAATAAGATTCATCTTTCTAATGACGTAAACAAATGTAGAGGACTCTTTTCTACTGAATATTAAAGTGTCCCAAGGCAATGAACTCTAGCATCAAAAAATAACATCCAAGCAAAGTCCTTTTTATGTTATGACTCTATGTACTGCTATACCCTCTGGGTTCTGAAGAAAATGTATCAAATAAAATGTTCAGTGGTCTTTTATATGAAACACTTCATGATTAGATGAAACCCAATTTCATTCATTCTGTTGAATATACTAGATGCTCATAATTTGTCCACAATTTCATGCTTATCTTTTTCTTTGAACTATATATAAAATCCCTGTTTTCTATTTCAGTTTCCATAAGATGAAGATGGCATTATTGATATTACCTATCTCAAAGAGGTCTCATAAGATTTAAATTATGTGCTACAGTTAAGGAACTTTAAACTGCTCCTAGTTATATAACTTTTACCTGTCAATATTCTTTCTCTTTGTAAATCTGCAAGGGAAAATTATGCAAATGGATGTTAGTGGTAGTTCTATCTCTTCAATTGGGTCATTGTTCAAAATCTGATGCTTTTTGAACCTTACAATATGTTTAACTGTAGGTTCAGTGCAAATCATTTAAAGTACCAGGAATTCATAGTATTTCTCAAACAAATCACAGGCATATGCAGTGTTCAGAAAACCCTTGTGACGAACTTGTGAATCCAGACAGTGTGGTTCACAATAAATTACCTTCATTACGTTTTCATCCAACAATGCTATAAGTGATGGAGATGCTGATACATCTGTTAGAAAATATGTTGATGTTAAAACAAAGTATAAGCCATATATTTTGTTATATTCAAAATCAATATTCTAAAATATATGTATCCCAAACATTACAACTGCCTAATTTGGGGGATACTTGTATACTCTAATATTTATTTGAAACATAAAAAAAAATGTCTTGATGTAACTTTGTACTGAAGCATCTTGTTGAGCATTTACGTATGACTTAAAAAGCTTTGAAGAATATTGGATAACACCTACAGTAGTAGTCCTTTTAAGATTATTTCTCCTAGAGAAATAGACAGTTTACTTTTGTAATACACTCTAAATACCTGGCACAATGAGAAAATTACTTACCAATGCATTTCTTAGAGAACACAATTGATATTATATGGCATAGGACTATGGCTAGTTAGTTATGATAAAAGAACCACAGGGAAGTAAATGAGAAGTGGGTCTAACCTCTGACACAAAGCATGTTCAAATGGCCACATTCCATCTCTGTGACAGAGCTCCAGAGGGATGATACAATGGGAGGGAGCTAAGCTTTAGTGATTTTTTTTAAGTTCCTGTAAACGTGGAAATATGGGGGAGGAGGTCTAAATTACAAAGAAGGACTATATTTAGAAACTTTTCTTTGTGGTAACCCTTCTATAGGAACTCCCTAATGATCATTCAAAACAAACCAGAATATTTTGAGAAAACTTTTGGATTTTTGACTCTGTATTTAACTTATAACATGTATTTATTGAAAATTCAGACCATCCAGAGACTGCCCACCTGGGGATCCATACCATATACAGACACCAAACCTAGTCACTATTGTGGATGCCAAGAAGTGCTTGCTGACAGGAGCCTGATATAGCTGTCTCCTGAGAGGCTCTGCTAAATCCTTAAGTGTACAGAGGAAGATGCTCACAGACAACCATTGGACTGAGTGCAGGGTCCCTAATGGAGGAATTAGAGAAAGGACCCAAGGAGCTGGAGGGATTTGCAACCCCATAGGAAGAACAACAATATAGATCAATCAGACCCCTGCCCCCAGAGCTCCCAGGGCCTAAACCACCAACCAAAGAGTACACATGAAGGGACCCATGATTCCAACTGCATATGTAGCAGAGGATGGCCTTGTCAGGCATCAATGGGAAGAGAGGCCTTTGGTCCTCTGAAGTCTTGATACCCCAGTGTAGGGGAATGCCAGGGCGTGGGTGGGAGTGAGTGGGTGGGGTAGGGACACCCTGATAGAAGCAGGGGGAATGGAATATGGGGTTTCTCGGGAGGGACTGGGAAAGGGGATATCATTTGAAATGTAAATAAAGAAAATAACCAATAAAAACAAGGAAACTCATTGCATTCTCAAGGAGACAGATGCCCATTGGGAGAGAAAAATGTCAGGTATTTAATTTTACTTGATTTACTGACAGAGCTAATTTCATATGAGGTACATTTTTTTATATAAAATGTTATTAGTATATGATGAGGTGAAAATACAAATGAATCATACACAGCAAATAAGAATAATTATATTGAATGCAACACAAATAATTCTTTATTGTTTATTGATAGATTATTGCTTCTATAATCTAGTCTCTGAAACCAAAAGGAAGAGGGATATACAACTGGAGATTATAAAACTTACAATCTCATAAATGCCATACATTTAAGTAAAAATTGGAACCCTGATGTTTTTCCCCACAAGTTCACCTCATGGGAGGAAGTGTTATTCATTTCAGTGGATGAAGTCCCAATCATCACTTTTATCAAATATCTGTTTACACTAGATACATAGTCATTATATTAATATATACTAAAATGCACAATAACATTATGTACACTTTTCAATTTGCAGAACTTGACATTAAAGTGCATTAATTTCAATTGAAAAGTGAGAACCAGCATGAGGAAATAGAACATCGTGATATCAGCCCATCCAAAACACTCCATGGCAACCTGTCTACTGTGTCACTTCCTTCAGAAAACACATATTCACACAAATGAGACAAGTTAATAAAGAACATTCAGTGAATTCCAGACCCTTGGCATACATACTGCTTGCAACATTTCGTAGAATAGCTCATATCAAACACCAGGCATGCTTCTTGTGTCCTGTAACCAGTAGTTTTAGATAAGTAACATTTATTTTTATCTTAAGAAATGAATTCTGCTTCTCTTCTACTTTCAAGACATATCACACTCAATTTACTTGAATGTTAATGTGTCGAGAGATAAATCTAATTAAATTGATTCTGGTGTGGCATTCTAATAATTGCCTCTAATTTGAAGGAAACAATCCCCATCTGCAGCCCCTCACCTCTGAGGAACCGAACTGTGGCAAACAACTTAGGATCAAACAATCAGCATGAGCATGACTTTTTTCTTTGTTTTCTTGTTTTTTGTCTTTTTGAGGGTCTAATTCTGCTTTCATTTTATCCTGGAAATGGCTACACTGACACTCTTCAAATTGGTAATTTATATTATACTATGATCTAGAACTATAGTTCAGATTCAACTAACATCACATAAGTAAGGCTATAAAAATTCAAGTTCAAACTCCTTTGACAACAGATCCTTACAAGGGACCTTGCGTTCTAATTAGGGTTAATCTGGCATTCTGTATTTTTTAAAAACATTCTCTCCCCAGTGAAGACAGGAATGTTGCCACCTGGCTTACATTATAAAGGTTAGGGCAGTCAGCACTCGGGCAGGGGAAGATGCCTTCTGCCTCACCTCCTTCTGCCACTCTCTCTGACCCAATAGCAGAGACTGTTGATTTTCTGAAGACAGAAAAAAAAAAAAAGAAAAAAACTGATCAAGACCTATTCACTAAAATTGATAAAATGCTCCATTACCTCAAGATCAAAGAGAAGTCAAGAAAAAAATTATACCTAAGGGGACTAGGAAAGCCCATTGAAGCCCTTCAACAGACGGAGCAGTGACAGACCAGGAAGCAATTGGAGAGCCATCAACCTAACTGCCTGTGAAATCTACCAGGGACCCCAAAGCTGCCACCCGGATAATATTATCTCTAGACCAAAGCACCTGGGACCTGTCAGTCATCCAAGCCCAGAGAATTAAGAGTTATATTATAATTGTCTCTATTTCATAGCCTTAGTGTTCAATGAACTGCAAAAGTATGAGGCTCAAAACAATTTGCTTTTAAAAAGACTGCAGGAAATAAAAAAAATGATATGATTTCTTATGGTTGTTAAGACGGGAATGCAGAAAAACTCTATTGAAGTTTTGTAGCAATAACATATATTATTTTTATAGTCATTTCCATGAAAATATTCAAATCATGATTATCAATATAAGTTGATAATGTTACTCTAGAGAAATCTTACATGTACGAAAATTAGTTCTAGCAATTTTTCTTATTTTTGGGCAGATTTTATTTAAATCAAAAAGTGACAAATCAATAACTTCTGAATAAATCTTAAGAATGGAAATTACATGTTAGAATAAGTTCAACTCCATTAAAGAGACGATGAAACAATTCCTGTTATTTTTATTGGTGATGGTTTACTAAATTTTGATAATTTTTTTATACATGCTGCTCCACGTGGGTTTTTTTTATTCTAACCTCAATTCAAGGCCAATTGCAATGACTGACTTTGAAAGTGAGAGAATAATCTATTCTTGAATTATTTTTAGATTAATAATCTATTATTATCCACCATTTGATATATACAGATGGATATTATCATTGGAACATTCACTGGGGGGCCTAGGCTACTGAGATTCAAATGTTATTGAATGTACTCAAGGAGTACCTACAGTTTGAAGTTGCTGTTCATAATAAAAGGAACAGTATGAATTCTCGGCTTTTAGAGAGGAGGCTGATTATTAGGAAGTCATGTAATCCCCTAACATTTACATTGTATAAAATAGTTATACATTTACTCTCTTATCAGACACACACAGTAACTCTGCATAAGGTATAATATTGTTGTTATTGTGGTTTATACATATATCCTGAAAAAGAACAGCCAAAAACTTTAGCTATGAACAATCAGAGACATTAATACTATATAAGGACTATCACACTGATGGTCAAAAGGTATCCTTCATTTTACAATTTAGTTTTCCCTTTATTTTCATTTTAGATACAACTAAGATGTTTGCCATAATGGTAATAACAATGTCTTTGTTAGCCAAGCTTTAAGAGAGATTATGTTGTTCACAGACTAATCTTCCAATGAGTACCATACATTTAATTCTTTCTGGATCCAACCAATTGCAATTTCCTATCTCTAACAATAGACAGATAATATTTAACTCTCCTGTATTTTACTTTTAAAATTCCTGTAGGCTTCACACAATTGTGCACTTGTCATTCAATCTGGAGGATTTCTGGTGTGGTAGCCCTTGAGCTTGATTTTCAATATCTTTCTTATTCTCTACAATTCATATTAATCACACATTCAGACTTACAGCTTGAAACAGTTTAGTAGTGTTATTGGCAACTCGGCAACATAATATAAAATAAAAAATTGCTGGCATGTTACCTAAGTTTTCAATTATCTTATAATGAAATGTCTGAGGCTGGTAACTTTACAAAGAAAAGAGGTTGTTTGCTGGAAAGATTGCTCTGCAAGCATTTGGTATGGTAAGAATCAGACTGAATGTGAATCTGTAAAGTCCACACAAACCAAGAGGAGGTAACCAGCATGTATCAATAATCTTAGTGTCCTTGTAGAGAGCCAGGAAGCAGGCATAGGAAAGTCCCCAGAATTTTAGAGGGTTGCTTGCCTTGTACATATAACAATGAACAAGAGATCTTGTCTCAAGACACAAGAATTGTAGTGAGCAGCATCCAACTTAATTTCTGACGAGAGAGAGAGAGAGAGAGAGAGAGAGAGAGAGAGAGACAGAGAGAGACAGAGACAGAGACAGAGACAGAGAGACAGAGACAGAGAGACAGAAGGAGAGAAAGAGAGGGAGAGAGGAAGGGAGGGGAAAGAGGGAGGGAGAGAGAGTGGGAGAGGGAGAGGGAGAGAGGGACAGAGAGAGGGAGGGAGACAGAGAGAAAGGGACAGAGAGAGAGAGGGAGAGAGGGAGGGAGGGAGACAGGTAGACAGGGAGACAGGGAGACAGGGAGACAGGGAGAGACAAGGAGACAGAGACAGAGTGTGACATAAAAAAGATATATATAGAGAGGGGAAAATAGAAGGAATAAAATAGATTTATTTAATTATCAGTTCAGGAAGTTCAAGTACATGACACCAGCTTGGTTCTGAGGAGGAATTCATCATTATATATGTGAGAAAATTATAGCTTAAGAAGGAAGCCAGATAATAATCTTGGAGTTAGTTTCTCAATATAATTCTCCTTGAAAGAATTTAGAAAATGATCAAGATAATTCTCCTTCAAAGTACAAGAAGTCCTACAGAATCTACTTTTGAATAATCCAAACAACATCTCCATATAGCCAGCCTAAGATACATTCATAGGAGATATGTTCAAATCTCAGTAGCTGCTAAAATGTACCTCCATATACCATTTCTAATTTTTTAACTTTTGAAAATGTATTATTATCAATGATATCAGAGTTTAGTGGTTATTCACTAGTATTTTCAGATAAGAAGATCAAAATGAAAAAATCTATACAAAGATAGATAGTACCAGAAAGAAAGACATTTTTGTGTTTTAAGAGAAATTACATAACTATAGATGATCTATACCTGCAAGGAAAATTAGAAGCTCAGTTGCTTCCATGCTTTGCAATTTGGAAGATTAATCAGTCATTGGAATAGTGTGTCCATTGCTTGCCCATACTCTGTCAATTACATGATGTCTTTAATGGGCAAGTTTTCTAGTTTTTCTTTAGATTAACTTATTTTTTATGTATACTAACTTTGATCCTAATTTTTACTACATTTCCACCTCAGTATTCGATCACACTTGAAACAACTTTGGATCCTTAAATGGAATAATTTGGAGGTAAAATGAAGAGTTTCACTTAATTTAACTTTGATGATATCCTTGTTTAACTACTTTGCTGTCAGTGGGAACATCATATCTGACACTGAATATGTTTTTGTGACTTTTGCAATGCTGCTGTTCTAGTTTCCCAGGGATGTTGTTGGCTTCATTGGAGCTAAAGTCATGGTATACACCTCTCTAGAACAATGACATCCAGGTCATATATTTAATATAGAAAGGGTTTAAAATTAAATCCATAGATATACTTCTCTTTCAAAACCATAAAATTTTGAAAAAGTAGTTTTTATAGTCCAACCAGTTTTTATTGAAAAGCTGCTCTTTCATAAAAGTAATATTTGATAAGAATCAAAAGGATATTGGCAGCTTACTTCTTAGGACTGGAGGGATCCCTGGATACAAACAGCATTTCTACCAGATCCCTTGAACAATATTATATGCTTTAAGTGGCAACCAGACTGTTTTATTTCAATCAGAAACACTGTGAAATTACTGAAAAACTCCTTCCTGTTGCTTCTCCTTGAATCTCTGGGAAATGTCACAACTCTTTAATCTTATCTCTGTAAAACGGTGTCACATATAATTAGCTAATTTTCTACCACAAGAAACCAGAACTGTTAGTTCACAAGACAACGAGTCCTGTTCTCTTTATCCCATGTGATGGCAAAGATGTGAAATATCCCCACTAGTTCATGCACTCAAACTTGGTCCTCAATTGACAGATTATCTGGGAAGATGATGGGAATTTCAGTAGCAGAGACTAACGGTCCTACTTTGAAGTGGGAACAAAAGAATCACTAATCATGGGAGGTAGAGGATAGGAAGGACTTGGCAGGAAGAAAGGAGGGGAAGGGGAGAAAAGGGGCAGGGGCAGGGATGGGAAAAGACAGGAATGATGTAAATAGGGTCCAGAAATTGAACAGAAGTGTGTAGCAATGAGGGATGGGGAACCCTCATTGGGGGTAGCCATCAGAAAGTCCCAGATATCAGGAAAGCAAGAGGCTCTCAGTACTCACCAGGGACTACATTAGATGAAATACCTAAGGGAAAGGAGAACCTCTAGAGACAATATCCAGAGGTTAGGCATGGCCCCCAGTTGAGGGATGGGGCCACCCACCCATCTCCAAAATTTTAACAGAGAATTGCTCTTGTGTACAGGAAATACGAGGACAAAGAGTAGAGCAGAGACTGAAGGAAAGGCCATCCAGAGACTACCCTTCTTGGGGATCCATCCCATATACAGACACCAAACCCAGACACTATTGTGGATGCCAAGAAGTGCTTGCTGACAGGAGCCTGATATAGCTGTCTCCTGAGAGGCTCTGCCAGAGCCTCACAAGTACAGAGACAGATGCTTGCGGCCAACCATTGGACTGAGCACAGGGTCTCCAATGGAGGAGTTGGGAGAAGGATTGAAGGAGCTGAAGAGGTTTACATCATAGGAAGAACAACAATATCAACCAACCTGACCCCTCAGAGCTCTCACGGCCTAAACTACCAACCAAAGTACACATAGGGACCCATGGCTCCAGCTGCATATGTAGCAGAGGATGGTCTTGTCAGGCCTCAATGGGAGGAGAGGCCCTCGTTCCTGTGCAGTCTTGATACCCCAGTGTAGGGGAATGCCAGGGAGTGGGTAGGAGTGGGTGGGTATGTGGGAGAACACCCTGATAGAGGCGGGAATGATGGGATAGGGAGTTTCTGGGGGGGCTGGAAACTGGGAAAGGGGATATCATTTGAAATGTAAATAAATAAAATATCCAATATAAAAATCTCCTTTCTCTATCTATTGCTGCTTTTCCTTATGTTAGGAACATCCATCCAATGTTCTGACCAAGGTGGACTGAGTCATGCTGACATTCAGAGGAACAGTACTGGAACACTCTGATACTGTAAGTCAAATAAATTCTTTCTTTCTTAAGTTGCTTCTGTCATGTGCCTTATCCTAGAAAGGAGAAAAAACAGTAATATACCATCCCACTATTTTTTTTGTCTAAGTTACTTTTTTGAATTTAAATGTGATCACATTGTTTATCCCTTCCCTTTTCTTCTTTTCAAGCTTCCCCAAGTGATTTCATGCTTGTTCTCAAACTCATGGCCTGTTTTTAAAAATTATTGATTATTAACTTTAATTTTATATAATTATATTATATAACACCTGTTTTATATAACATAAATTTATGTAAAATTATAATTTATACATTAAAATTATAAAAATATATGTATATAAATCAACACAACCTACTCTGTTAATGTAATATTACCTATACATATAAGATTTCAGGGCTAATCTCTTGGTATTAGATAACAAGCTGGGAATCTCTTCTCTGGAGAAGACTATTTCTCTCACTCTCAATATTCTTAGTTGCCTATAGCTTTTTTTTTTTCTTTTTTTTTTTTT
>NW_022196912.1:108945589-108968921 GCF_008632895.1 Mastomys coucha | reverse complement strand
TTTTTTTTTTTTTTGCCTAGAATTGGGACCCTGTATGATTTCTTCCTTTCATTTTACCCTGTTTATTGTTGTTCTTGCTCCTCCTTATTTAAGCAAATATTCTGTTGAGAATTGATCCGTGTAGGTTCCCTGACATTTCTAGGATGCACAATCTCATGTGAGAATTTCTTTGAATCTTGTTGTGACAATCTTTCTACACTCTTTGAGATCTTCTAAGAGCCCAAGTTTTAGGAACTGTTCTGGAGATATATCAGCTAAAGATAGTTTCTACACAATTATGTTTTCTTTGTACTTTGATCAGTAATTCCACACAGCTAGGACACTTATGAAGTAGAGCACTGACCAGAATGAATAATCGTCCTCCTGCCGTGCTGTTCAGGTGCTGTAGGAGGAATCTCACAGGAAACCTCCAGCCTTACAATTGGACTTAAAAACATCACTACAAAAGGAGAACCATGTCTGGTATGGAAAAGCAGGCCACCCAGCCTTGGCTATTGAATGTATGGATATTTCAGAAAAAAACTCCAACCACTACTTTACTAAGACACCCTAATTTCTAACTGTATTAAACATGTGTATCCCAATACCCACTGATAAGTGCAGTTCTAACTCCTAAGAAAAGAAATGTATCTTTGCAATTTTTAATAAAATGCAGGGTTTTTAATCTTTCAAAGAACACAGCTCAAAATCCATTCTTTAAAAATGAGAAAGCATTTGAGGGAAACAATAGTGAGCTTTCTAGAAAATGGCTAAAAAGTTGATAAGCGCTTTTTTAGCAGAATGGACTTGCACTGCTCTTTAAGTGTATTAGTGACTTCTTCATCTGGCCAGTATAAATGGTCAATCTCTTCCCTAAGGCTTAGTTCCTATGGCTTCCCTATGCTGCCTCATATGATTAGATATTTTTTTTTCAAACCTATTTTAATCAAGAGAATAATAGAATATCTGAAAAAAGAATCATTCTTCTGTCTCCAAGTGACAGTGTTGACTATATAAAGGAATAACCTTAAAACAAGAAAAGAAAAAAAAAAACTAACTCTGGAGACCTTTGCAAAAAATTGCAAAGATACATTTCTTTTCTTAGGAGAAACACTGTGTTTGGCAGGGGAAGGATAGAGTGATTGATAATATAGAAATTCAACCTCTGTAAGTAATAAATGAAAGAATTCCTTATGTCCACAAAGCCATCACATTCTATCATGCCTCATTTCTTTGCAGCTAATAAAACCCTAATGAGATAGGATGCCCTTGCATGTTTGTCTTATCCAGCTGCCCTTCCTCACTTTAATTCCTCCAGTGTTCATGTTTTTTTTTTTTATTATGTGATTTCACTTCTTCTACTCCTCCAATTCCCTTTATCTTTCATTATTCATTCATTATATCATTCATTATACCATTCAGCATTGGGTGAACCCACTTTCCTCCTGCAGTTGCCCCCCACCCCAATATTCAGAAATAAATAAAGCAGAAGATGGGATTAGAGCCATAGCTCCCGGTTTAAGCTCACAGCTCCTCCGGAGGCTCAGAGTCCAGTTTGAGCTCCCATGTCAGGTGGCTTACAATTGCCTGAAACTCCAGCCCCAAGGTATCTGACACACTCTTTTGTTTTCAACAAATATTTTGTATTTATGTCCCACATATATACATACCCTCTTTTGGATTTTTTTTTGAAGGACAAGCTGATCAAAGTGAAATTATCAGTTCTTATTTTAAATAGTTTTATTCGTTTACATTTCAAATGATAACTCCCCTTCCTGGTTACCCCTCCACACATTCCCATGCCATCCTCTCCCCCACTTTGCCTCTATGAGGGTGCTCTGGCACCTACTACTCATCCACTCAGGCCTCGATGCTCTAGCATCAAACCTCCACAGGACTAAGGGCCTCCCCTCCCAAATAAGTCCATCTTCTGCTATATATGTAGTGAGAGCCACTGCTCCCTCCATGGATACCCTTTGGTAGGTGGTTTAGTCCCTGGGAGCTCCAGGTGGTCCAGTTAGTTGATATCATTCTTACTATGGAGTTGCAATGGCCTACACCTCCTTCAGTCCTTCCACTAGCTCTTCCATTGGGATACCCAGGCTCAATCTGATGGTTGGCTGTGAGTATCTGCATCTGTATTGGTTAGATGCAATCAGAAACTCTGAGGGAACAACCATAAACAGGCTCCTGTCAGCAAGCACTTCTTGACATCAGCAATAGTGTGAAGGTTAGCTGTCTGCAGATGGGGTGGATCTTTATGTGGAATGATCTCTGGATGTCCTTTCCTTCATTCTCTGTTCCAGGGACAAGAAATGGAACAAATTATCAGATCTTAATTCAAGATAACATTTTTTACTAGCTTAAAGATAAAAAGGCTCTAAATTGATTATAATATTTTTTCTGATTTTTATTAGATATTCTCTTTATTTACATGTCATATGATTTCTTCTTTCCCAGTTTCCCCTCCAAAAACCAAACAAATAAACAAAAACAACAAGAACAAACCCCTGTTGCCTCCCCCCATTCCCATGCTTGCCACCCCAACCTCTCCCACTTATTGGCCCTGGCATTCCCCAACACTGCGGCACAGAACCTTCACAGGGCCAAGGGCCTCTCCTCCCATTGATGATCGACTTTGCAATCCTCTACTATACACATGCTGCCAGAACAATCAGTCCCACCATGTATAGTCCTTGGTTGGTGGTTGAGTCCCTGAGAGATCTGAGGGTACTAGTTAGTTCATATTGTTGTTCGTCCTAAAAGGCTGCAAACCTTTCAGCTCCTTTGGTCTTTTCCCTAACTCCTTCATTGGGAACCCTGTACTCAGTTTAATGGATAGCTGTGAGCCTCTACATCTGTGTTAGTCAGGTACTGTCAGAGCCTCTCAGGAGATAGCTATATTAGGCTGGCTTGTCCTTCCTTGAGTCTCTGCTGCATAGTTAGTCTCTGCAACTGCTTCCATGGGTATTTTGTTCCCCCTTTTAAGAAGGAATGAAATGTCCACATTTTGGTCTTCCTTCTTCTTGAGTTTCTTGTGGTTTGTGGGTTGTTCTTCCTGTATTCCGAACTTTTGGGCTAATAACCACTTATCAGAGAGTGTATACAATGTGTGTTCTTTTGTGATTGGGTTACCTCACTCAGGATGATATTCTCTAGATCCATCCATTTCCCTAAGAATTTCATAAATTCATTGTTTTTAATAGCTGAGTTGCACTCCATTGTGTAGCTTATGCTCTAAGATCAAGAATTGACAAATGGGACCTCATAAAGTTGCAAAGCTTCTGTAAGGCAAAAGACACTATCCATAGGACACAATGACAACCAACAAATTGGGAAAAGATCTTTACCAATCCTATATCTGGTATAGGGCTAATATCCAATGTATACAAAGAACTCAAGAAGTTAGACTCCAGAGAACCAAATAACCCTATTAAAAATGGGGTGTATTTTAACAAAGAATTCTCAACTGATGAATACTGAATGGCTGAGAAACACCTAAAGAAATGTTCAACACCCTTAGTCATCAGGGAAATGCAAATAAAAACAACTCTGAGATTCCACCTCATACCAGTCAGATTGGCTAGGATAAAAAACTCTGGTGACAGCAGATGCTGGAGAGGTTGTGGAGAAAGAGGAACACTACTTCATTGCTGGTGGGAATGCAAGCTGGTACAACTACTCAGTTTGGCAGTTCCTCTGGAAATTGGACATAGTTATACCAGAGGACCCAGCTATACCACTCCTGGTCATATACCCAGAAGATGCTCCAATATGTAATAAGGACACACGCTCCACCATGTTCATAGCAGCCTTATTTATAATAGCCAGAAACTGGAAACAACCCAGATGTTCCTTAACAGAGGAATGGATACAGAGATTATAATATTATTTTAAACTTGTGCTTTTTTTGTTTACAGTGTAATTTGTTCGTTAATGTCAGGTGTATACTCATCAAAATTCAATTTGCTGAGGGAGAGTGGATACAGTTGGACTTCAAGGCCATCTTAGTTTTTTTTTTTATTAGATATTTTCTTATTTACAATATCTCCTTTCCCAGGTTCCTCTCCAAAAAAATTAATAAATAAAAATAAAATAAAATAAGAAAATAAAATAAAATTTAAAAAACCCAAAAGCTAAAACAATCCCCTGTTCCCTCCCCCTTCCCCCTGTTCACCATCCCACCCCCTCTTGCTTACTGTCCCTGGCATTCCCCTACACTGGGGCATAGAACCTACACAGGGCCAAGGTCCTCTCCTCCCACTGATGACCGACTTGGCCATCCTGTGCTATACGCATGCCAGTCATCTTAGATTTTTAAACTAGAAATTTGATTGCTGAAAAAAATACCCATTTCCTTAGTTTGCTCCAAGCTAGAGATGGAAAGGTATAACAATAACCTGCTGAGACCTTGTTTCTGATGCAGTTTATGATATTGTTTATGAAGATTAGAAAGTACTTGACTCTAGTTCACTCACAGTAATTATGACCCAAAATAAGTAATTTTTAATATCTTTACTCTTAACATTTTGAAGATGGAATGAGATCTGGCCTCGCTTAGTGGCCAGAGTGTGTCTTTTCACAACATTCTTCAAAGAAAACTCTTGTCAGGAACAAATACACTGGAGAGACAAAAAAAAATAAGAGACAGACATTAAATACTACAAGATGTAAAATAAATGGTGAGAGGGCGATTTGCAGAACTTGCTGACAAGATACACACATGGCAGTAGGAAGTCACAGGAGGTTTAAAGGGTGCCATGAAAGAGGTTTTCTGAGGAAGTGAATGATGGGTCTTTGAGACTGTTTTCTCTTCTTAAGATGTGTTCACATTATAGTCCTTGTGGAATGGTGTGGGAGTTCATGATCCCAGGATGTCCTATATTTTTCTTAATTCTGGAACACCTAATCAAAAGGCAACTGAGGGAAATAGCCGCTTCAAGTAGAACACAATCAAACTGAAAAAATGAAAATAAGTATATTAAAACACACATTATAATTACAGAATGATTTATGAGAGATACATTAAGAAAACTTCATATACTTACTTGAAGACAAGATTTATTTTGTAAGTTTTCTTTCTGGTCCTTTGAGATGACATGTACTTGCTGTGCAAATCTAATGACCTGAGTTACATCCCCAGATCCCACAATAGAAGGAGAGTCCTTTTCCTGAATGTTGTCCTCTGACCTCAACATGTGTTCCTTATCATATGGGTGCCCTCTAACATACATACACAATTCATCAATACATCAAGAACAATAAATCAGCAACAAAATATAATAATAATAATAATAATAATAATAATAATAATAATAATAATGCATTTTAAAGAGAATTTTTTTTTTATTCTCAGGTCAATACTAACACACTAGCAACAGACATTTCTGTCCTATGAAGATTATAGTACCATAAGAGTGAATCAGCTCTAGATACCTCACAGCAGTCTTAGTAAAAGAGAACTCCTTGCCTCTTTTTCAGAAATGTCAGTAGTGTTTGCAACGCATTGTGAACTCAGTGTATTTGAAATCCCTATAGTCACTAACCTGGACCACCTCACTAAGCCACATAACATCAAACAATGTCCTGACAGTAGCACTTGCATGCATATGGTCAAAATTTCTGTAGTAGTCATGGGAACATGTTTATATTGACACCTGCTTTAGTAAAATATAATTGACATATCACAACAGGCACTATTAAAGGTTCTAGCTGTGTATCATTTGATATCATTAGCAAATCATTCAGCAATGACAATAGTGAGATATCCATGTCAATTACCCACCCCTTCCCTTTCTGCTTTCCCAGTCTCTGAGGATGACTACTGTTTTCTATCTCTATGGACTAACCAATTTCAAAGTTTTCACATACAGATCATATGAGATCTTTATAATTGTCATTTTCCTTGTTTTCAAAAATTATTCTCTGTAATAGCTTTCAGCAACACATTCACATGTTACTGAAATACAACCTATTTCATGGAAGTAACACAGGTTTGTCCGATCATTTGATGGATAGTTTTCCACTTTTTGGTGACTGGTAAAATTTCTGTAATGAACTTTCTCATGTGAATCATTAAATGGGAGTTTGGTTTGTGTCTTCTGAGGAAGTTATGTAGAGTTTTTCTCCTAAACTAAATTGCCTGGGTAACTTCATGTTTCATATTTTCAGCTGCTACTAGACTATATTCCAAAGGAACTGTATTATTTAACATTGCCTTCAGCAATATAACAGAAGAGTCTCACCTTCCACAGGCACACGGCACTAGGTAGTGTACCAGAATTTAGTAACATTTGGGAGTGAGAAACCGTATCTACCAAGTGTGGTTGGATTTGCTTTCCCCAGTGACAAATGCCTTCTGGCATCTCCTCTGCTCCTTATTATCATCTACATAACTTTCTCAGAAGACTTCTATTCAAACCAGTGTCTAGTTATTGAATGGCATGTTTGTATATTTTCTAAAATTTTTTTGAGTTATTTGACATATTTTTACATGTTCACTTTTTTTTTATCATGCTCGTGGTTTACAAACACATTCTTTCATGGCTTGGTTTATTTTATATTTTAATTGCATCAAGTGAAGCTCAAATATTTTTTAAATATGATAAAGTAAATTTGGGGGTTTTCTTTGCTGGATCTGATTTGCACATCTTAAAATAACTATTGCTTAAGATCTATTATCCATGTGTTTATATTTACAATATACATAATTTTAACTCATATTTGCTTCATATTAATTAATTCTTACTCTATGAGGTAATGGCCTACTCTTTCTCATCTGTATATCCAGTTGCATAAAGCTGCACTTGTGAATCTCGGTTTCTTGACATATTGTTAAATTTTAGTGTTGATTTTTATTTTGGTAAAACTAGCAGTGCATGTCTGGTAAACTCTATTAAGGATTTCAGGGCTTTTTTTTTTGAGACAAGGTTTCTCTGTGTAGCCTTGGCTGTCCTGGAACTCACACTGTAGACCAGGCTGGCTGTAAACTCAGAAATCTGTCTGCTCCTGTCTCCCAAATGCTGGGGTTAAAGGTGTGCGCCACCACTGCCCAGCATTTTCAGCTATTTTTAACATTACTAATTTTTATAAGTAATGGATGCAGAACACCTATTTATTTATTTGGGATTTTCTTAGGGGAGTCTCTCATTGATGATGTTTTGCATATTTCAATGTATGACAGTTCATAATATTCTGTTAATTATATGCTTAAGCACTTTTATCACTTTGATGATATTGTGAATAGAGTGCTTACACTTATATTTTCACTATGGTTATTGATGTAGAGAAAAAAATAGATCTTTGCATATTAAGCTCATATGATAGCATGTGCTGAAGTGATTGGTAGGGATAACCTTGTGCTGTGCATTCCCTAGGTTTTCTGTACACATCATCATGTGTTCTGTGGTGAGACATGTGTTGACTTGTTTCAACTGTGTAGAGCTTTCATCTCTATTGAATAGCTAAATTCCCATTATAGTTTCAAAGAGGAGAGCAATTATATATCTTGTTTTCTCACTGCTATTACAATGAAAGCTTAAAGTCTTTCAGCACTGAAGATCATTTAAAATTAAAACATCATAATGTTTCCAGATTGAAAGAATACTTAGGTTCCTAAATACACATTCTGATCAATCAATAGATTGATTTGTTAATTCACAATTCTGGTTTCTTTGGATTTTTTGGGGGGGTGGTTTGCCTTTTTGTTTTTGTTTTTGTTTTTTTTTATTTTTTGTTGTTGCTGTTGTTACTAGCTTTGAATCAGAAACCCAGTACCTTAGCCTAATCTGGCACTAAACTCAATATGCAATTAAATTTGTCTTATGACTCATGGTGAGTCTGCTTGCTCAATCTCTCTATTGCTAAAATTTATGCCAGTGCACTCAACTTCTAGAGTTTGTTATCACTATTATATATGTGTAGTGTGTGTGTGTGTGTGTGTGTCCTTATTGCATCAAGTAAAATATGTCCTCACAATATGGTTTAGGGTAATCTTCCACTGGATCATGGACTTACTAGTTGCCATGCCTTAAAGAAAGCTGATTATCATGTTACCACAAGTTGTCAATGGCTCCTTAGCTAGGGCTGGTTCGATGTCCACACCTACCCCTCCATGTGACATATCTTGTTCATACTTAGTTTGTACAGATCTTGAACATCCTAGCTCAAGGTATGTGAGATCATATGTACAATTTTCCTACTCATGGTTGTCTTGCCTATGGCTTTTCCAAACTACTTTCTCCTCTTTCACAATGATCCCAGAACCAAAACCCCAGGACAGGTTTATGTGATATAGACGTCCAACTTAGGGGCTAGCATTTCACATTTTTTATTCTCTGAACGTGGGTTAGTTGTGGATATTTATGTTATCACCATCTTCTACAAAGAGATGCCTCTCTGATGAAGGTTGAGAGATGGACCAAACTATGGGCGTAACAATGAGTCCTTATGAATGAGTTTAGTATTATATCCACTAAAAAGAATAATGGTACCACCTTAAAAATTTCCTAACAAACATTGAAGACTGTCTTGCAACACCAATGGATAGTAAAGTTACAGTATACTTATTTGATCAAGGGATAAATAAAATAGGAGAGTGATGTATTTGTGTCTCCTACATTTCTTTTTCAAGAGAAAGGTCCTGATTTCCAAGTATTAGCTACATATAAAGGCCAAATTGATTAGTATCTTTTTAAAAAAAATCCTCTTTTAGCCATCCAGAAACCACATACTTAAGAAAAAAAGAAACTGGCCATTGCATTTTTTTGTAAGAAATTAGCTCAGGTTTAAAGACCAATTTGTACAAATAATGAAGCTATTAGAATTTTCTCTTTTGGGGTTAGGAGATTTGTTCACTGGTTTACTTCATTATCTATTTGTGACCAAATTAAGACAATAGTGAGCTTTTAATCACTATGACACACCACTTAGACATATTATTCAGTGATATTTGGTTTATTTTGGCTCCAGTTTTTCAGGTTCAGTTGCTGGTTGCTTAGTGCGGGCCCGAGTGCTGGAGGCTTTCCATAGATCTCTGACCCAGCTGTCTCTACCTTGTCTTCCAGACACTCCCTTTCTCTGTGCTGCCCTGCACTGAGTCGGGTCAAGCTGGGCTGATAGGCCGACTAGCCAGTGAAGAGTGCAGCATAGCTTCAGGATGCATTTTGGGAGAACAGATCTCTTCCCAAGTGTTACAGGTCTTAGAACAAATGGCTCAGACAATGGAGTAGATCTTTCATGTGCTTTAACTTCCCTGTGTGTATTTCTGGTATATTTATCATAATTATGTATCCATAGATGTATGAATTTATGTTTGGGTCTTCAAAATCATCCCTAGTGAGGTACCCTATATCCAGAAAGAATAATTTGATAAGTTTTAGCCATTATTAATAGATGACCACAGAGGATAGACATGGAGTAAGAGATTAAGGGAAAACAGGTAGATCTCCTTAGGAAAAGAAACAGAAAGAATAGTTATAGGTGGGTATGGGGAAAAACATCTACATTAAGGGCTACTTTAGGAATAATCTGGAAACCTAACATAGTTGAAGCATCCTAAAATATATACATATAGGAAGAGGATCTGAATAAAATCTCCAAGGAATGAAGGAGATACCGCTTAATAGGATTCTGATTTCACTTTTTACACAAGAAAGCTGTTACTGATCAGTGTTGTGACTTTCTGAAATGTTCATAACATAATCCACGTAGAGGTGAAGGTGGCTTCTTAGAAATACATATTTCATAATTTTTCCAGTTCTAAGAAAATGCTAAAACCTCATATCGGACCCTAATTTGTCTAGAGCTGCTTCTTTTTCTAAGCCCTCTGCCCCTGGTCTGAGATGATTGGCATCTTTCCAAGCACCGTGCTTTCACTTGCTGTAGGAGAGAGCAGCTCTTAATGTAATGTCCCTTTGCTTCTAAGTTATCACACCCTCTTACTAAGTTCTTAATCACCAAGAGCTATGAAGAGAGAGTACACCACACACCTGTAACCCAAACTTGGGTCTTCCCAATGGTATTCATGTTATCTGAAGTGAATTGATGTCTTGTCACCAGCCTAGAAACAAACTGGGCAAAGGTATACTGAAAGCAAGAAAGGACCAAACAGAGGGGGGGAATGTGATTCTGACTTTCAATTAATGGACAAAAGGGACAATACTGGCACCGTCCCTAAATATTAAGAAAATTAGTGTTTCATGACAGTGTGGGGCTTTTGTCTAATATGAGTTTCTTCTGCTCTTTCTGTTTGATTGTGTGTTTTGTCCCATTCCAGGTTGTTTGTTTTTGTATTATTTATTATTATTCTTTAGTTGCCTCCCTTCTATGGAGTGACAAATGCATGTGGATATTGTTGCAAGGGGAAGTTGGGTGGATCCCAGAGAAGCTGGGTTAGAAAAAACCTAAATCAGAATATATCGTATGAAAAAAAAACATTTCCAAATAAAAAATAGGAAAAAAAGAGAAAAGAACCACCAAGATGCTACTATTTTCAGGTAAAATAAGACAGACTTATCTCTTGGTTACTAAAACATCAATTTTTTTTCCTCTTGGCAATCTACCATTTATATCCATCAAATCTTTTGTATCTATTTTTCTTTTTAAAGTAGGCAGTTTCATAAACATCTTTATTGTATGTGTCAAGGCTAGGCACTGATTTTCAAAGGACCCAAAATAGAGAATGTTACCCAGACTTTCCTCAAGAGATGACAGAGATGTTTTGTGAATTGTTAAAATTATGACCAGCAATGTCAAACAACCTGGACACCTAGGAGCATCCAGCAACTGAACCACCAACCAAAGAGCATACACAGGCTGGTCCGAGGTCCCTGGCACATATGTAGGTGAGGGCTTTCTTGTCTGGCCTCAGGGGAAGAGGATGTGTGTAATATTGTAGAGACTTGATGCCCTAGGTTGGGGGATACCTCTGGTGGGGCACCCTCTTAGAACAAAGGGCAGAAGTGATCAGGGAAGACCTCTGTGAGGGGAGACTGGGTAGGAGGGCACCAATTGGAATGCAAATAAATAAAATGATTAATTAATGAAAAATAATAATGAGGGATTTCTGAAGCCTGTTTAAGA
This sequence comes from Mastomys coucha, assembly GCF_008632895.1. Lineage (NCBI taxonomy): Eukaryota > Metazoa > Chordata > Mammalia > Rodentia > Muridae > Mastomys > Mastomys coucha. The sequence continues at coordinate 108,957,860 of NW_022196912.1, read as the reverse complement.
ATACTAAGCATGAAGGTGCAGCATATTAAGCGCAAATGCAGCCTAGACGAGCTACCAGACAACTGGGTCCCGAACTTAAGGTTTCACTATAGGAGATCTTAGGGTAGGAATGCCATTGAGCCAGGCAGTGGTGGCACATACCTTTAATCCCAGCACTTGGGAGGCAGGGCAATGTCAGCATGGTCTACAGAGTGAGTTCCAAGACAGTCAGGGCTACATAGAGAAACCGTATCTCTAAAATCCAAAAAAAAAAAAAAGAGAAAAAAAGAAAAAAAGGAATTCCATTGAATGAAAATGTCAAGACTTAATAGTTATCGACTACTTTGTTTAAAAAAAAATAAATTTGTTGTTGTCATAAAGGATTATTAGTGAAAATTTATCTGAGAGTTATTTCCCATTTCATATTCTGTCCTTGAAATTGTACCTTGAATGATGCTGTCTACTCTTCTAAACATGGACAGAACTGCAATTGCTGAAGCTGGAAAGATACTGACTTAGAAACAAAATACAGCTATCTACTTTTGCAACAATGAGATACATATGTCCAACAAACAATGTGGTGAAACATAAATAGAAAAAAATACATATATTTCTGCTCAAAAATTTCCCTAAAATTGGTGGTGAAAAAGATTTTAGTGAAGAGTTACCAGTTCAGACATGTGAGAAATGAAGACCTTCATTTATTAAAGAAAAAGCAGAGAAATTATTTAACAAGTACAAAAATCAATTGAGGAATTAAAAATGGTTTTGAGCCGAGTGACAGGGCAAAGTATAAATTAATTAATTCCTATGAAAATATTCACAGTACACACATATTCTCACAATGATTATTTGTACAGTCTGTAAAATTATCCACTGTTTAACAAAGAACAATTTTTAATAACGTGTGTCATCTCTGTCTTTCTGTAGATCAATCTGGCTAGATATTCATGTTTTATAGGCCTTACTAATTAAAATTAGGTTATTATCTTCATTATATACCATACTTAATCATTGTCAAGTGATACATTGATAAATTTTAGATGTGTAACTCAAAGAAATAGTTGTAATTATTGATTTAATTCAAAGGGCCATGTTTGAGTTAAAAGGTCTGCATTGGAAAACAATTACTATTTACTTCTGTGTTCTTTATGTATTAGGAATATTAATACCCTGTCAGATATATATGACTTGCAACAATTTTCTCTTTCTTGAAATACCTTTTCACTGTTAGGTCTGTTAATTTTCTCTGACAGTATACTAGAATTTTCTGCATTCACGCTTTTCTCTGTGCTTATTTTATATGAAGTGTTGTTACATCCTAAACTAGACATTTTTTAATTTTTTGCTTATCATTTCTTATTAAAACCAAATCAATTAAATAATTATTTTAAAAAATAAAATAAATATACTAATACGGGTTCAAGAAACATATTCTTGTTTCTTCTCTTTTTCATTGCAATAGAATTTCTGATATATTTCTATTTTCCCATCAAAGTTATGTCCCTCTGCATGTCTTTCAACAATGTATGGTTATGTTGATTTCATTGTTAGAAAAGCTTGTCGAATATCTGTGAAAATATCCCCTGAATCTACAGGGTTACAGTTCTTAGTGTCTCCACAAATAGCAGGTAATTGTGGTATCTATAGTGACGGTATAAAGGACCTGTGTTCATGGAGTTCTCAGCCATGGCTCCTCCAAACAGTAAAACTGTTTACACAAAGCACAGCTTGGTCAGCATCTTGACATGGTGCTCTCTTATGTGGAGAGGGTCAGTTCTAATGGTACCACTCAGAGGAGAAAGATCCAGAGAAGAGGACAATACAGACTACAGCAACCAAAGACAAAAGAGGAAGTCAAGTTCATTTCTTTTTATTTCTGGGTTGGAGAATCATGACAACAGCATACAGAGCAGAATGGGACAATCGGAGACTGCTTCGGATCTACTGGGGTCTGAACATGTACAAGGTGTGACTCAATTTTCTCACCCCTCAAAAGAAAAAAAAATATTAGTAACTAACAGTATAGAAATGACCTTTGTGAGTGTTTATTATGCAACAGCACTTTAAATGTGTTTGAATAATAAGCTGTGGTGCTTGCTACATGTGATTATAAGAATGCAGTGAGAAAGACATGTGTGTGAACTCTATTAATATGGAACATATTAGTGAAGTGCTCAAAATACCACCCAATCATTTTGATATTCTGATAGGTAAACATAAAAAAAAAAAAGAAGCATGTCGCCAGGCAATGGTGGCACATGCCTTTAACCCCAGCACTTGGGATGCAGGGGCAGGCAGATTTCTAAGTTCAAGGCCAGCCTGGTCTACAGAGTAAGTTCCAGGACATCCAGGGTTATACAGAGAAAATTTGTCTCAAAAAAAAAAAACCCAAAAAACAAACAAACAAAAAAATAAATAAATAAATAAAAAGTGCATGTTATTCCTCACCTTCAAAAAAATATCTGGCTAAATATGAATAATCTAAACATACTGATGAATGCTCTTTAAGGTCTTATCATATTATTTTACAACATGCTGAATAACTAAAAAAATGTGTTTTAAAGACTGCAACAAACTAGCACAATAAGTGAAAGTGATATTTTAGACTATCTTGAGTTTTGTAAAAATAATAAATCCTATTTTAGAATAATTGTTTCAAAATTACTTCTATTCATTAGAGTTTGTGAGTATTAAAGATACAATTAAAAATTAGAATACCTCTTTATATAACAAAAGGAATCGATTTAAAAGCAAGTTACACTAAAAATGAGATTATCTGGAATAAAGAGAAATGATAGCAAATTAAAATTACTTTGCCCTCAGGTTAACATTTAACTTAGAGGGAAACTAATTTTATTTTTTAAAGAAAATCATAATTGAAAGTTATTTTATCATAAAAAAGAGTTCTTAATGTAACCAGTACATAGAATCTACTAAATAGATTTATATGATACTGAGGTTGAAAGGAGACACAGGTCAAGCAAGGCCACATAAATTACACTGACATTTTCTGGATGTATCCCGAGGTCAATAGGAAGCCATTGTGGTGGTTGACATGTTCAGATTTATGTACATGGAAGGGTTGCTCTTGACATTGCAAAAAATGAATTGCGGTTAGATAATGTTGAACAAGATCACTTCAAAAGCATATGATGTGTGGGTAGACAAAGTTCAATAAAATCATTTCAAAGGCGTATGATGTCATTTAATGAGAAATTGTAGCATGATCTGGATTGATTGAAACAATTGGAACAGACTTGATAAGTATTTGGAAAGATTTGATAATACTTTGATGCACATACAGGTGCATATATTAGCTTAAGTCAGCAAAGTAATTTATAAAATTAAAAATAAAATTTTAAACTTGCAGTAGCTTCATGTATCAATATGATTATTTGCTGAAAGAGAATGTTGTTAAGTGAAGCATGATACATAGTGAGGAGTGGCTGACTCTGTGTATATTATCTAAAAAAATATAAAATAAAAACATTAATTAAGCAGTGTTATATGTCCATCTGGAACTTAAGGGATGAATCTTGACTAAAGATAGAGACTTGGAATAAGTATAAATTTCTCACTGAGAGATCACTTGAACTTCATAAGGTATTATTCTATACAAATTCTATGAGGAGTATGAAATTAAGAAAATAAATTCTCAAAGTCTCTGCTCTTCATTTTAGTATGAATTGTGTTCATACTTTAGAAAAGAAATGAATGCAAAAAATAGTAAAATTTTATGATAGAAAATAACTCTCAAGGATTATAATTCAAATTACTGTCTTTTAAAAAATTCTTAGTGGTAGATCTGGAGATATTGGTCAGGTGTAAGGGTACTAACATAGATTCTCACTCCATCTCTGAATCCTCTTCACCTTTGTTGCAATCTTTTAATGTGTATTTATTATATAACATGCATGCACACATATACCCACATGCATGTATGCACATACAGAGATATGTAGATGCATTTAGTGAGTGCTACATGAAAATTAATATTAGAAATAGAAATTAAATACTACCTTGCACTTAGATTCACCAGATTACCAATATAGGTAAGATGCTATGACAAATTGTTGCCATTGAACTTGCTAAACCTTGTGAATGTATTGCTATTTAATAAATTCTGATATTTGTAGAAGAACATGAAGGTATTTATCTATGTTTTATGCTTAGTGTGCTCTTAACACGTGCCACAAAACTAAGTTATTCTTTTAAAAGCTAAGGTCCTGAGGAGCATTCCTGGTCAACCTAATGGCAGCCTTTGCAGAAGAGGCCTAGAAAACTGTACATTAGAGAAATGGAACATGTGCCGTCCGTAACTTTAACTTTTATGGATCTTTTCAAGTTCAAAAATATGTGATTATATAAGACCACCCAAAACAAAACACTGTAAAAGAAGATAAACGAGAGTGATGGTAAATTCAATCCGAAGAACAGGTTTGAAATGTAACAAATTTAAAACATCCCTAGTTCTCCTTTTGTTTAAATTGAGTGCCTCACCTTTAAATTTGCATCCAAACTTGAAACCATATGTGTCAAATCCCAATAGCTTTAGCGTCTTTAACACTGACCCCTTTGTGGCAACTAAATTTATAATAGGTGACAGAAGTAAGCCCTTGATTATAAAATTCCCTCTGCTTGAGATTCATGACCTCTCTCTCTCTCTCTCTCTCTCTCTCTCTCTCTCTCTTTCTCTCTCTCTCTGCCTCTCTCTCTGTCTCTCTCTCTGACTCTCTCTGTCTCTCTCTCTCTGTGTCTCTCTCTGTTCTCTCTGTGTCTCTCTCTGTCTCTTTCTTTCTGTCTCTCTCTGTCTCTGTCTCTCTCCTCTCTGTCTCAGTGTTTCTCTAGTCTCTAGTTATTTCCTTAATTGGAGATATTTTTTACATACATAGTCAAAATAAAACTTTACCAATCAGGCATTCTTATGAAAAGTACTGTAAGAGTTAACTAAAAAAAAAAAAAAAAAAAAAAAAAAACAAAAAAAACAAAAAAAAAACAAAGCATTATTATGGGTTTAGAAAGTTAATAAGAGATGAAGTTACCAGTGATTGTCTTAATGACACCCAAATGTCTGATTACTCCCAGCAGTTAGAGAAGCCACTGCTAATGTAACCTACTTGGATTCTTTAGGGTTAAACTTTTACCTAAAAAAGATTTTCATATACAGATAGAAAAATCATCCATGACAGAGCTATTCAGCAAACATAAGCACAGAATAAGTTCACCTGGGGCAACTTAGCGTCAGTCATTATGTTGCTCACTGAAATGAAAGGGTATGAATAAGTCCCACTTCCTTTAGACTAAGTGTATGAATTTCTTATCAAGTATTGTAAGTATTAAAGAACTTCTGCCAGATTCCCAGACTTAGCCAGCATTTAGATCACTTATGTGTAATGACATGATAGATAGACATCCTCAAAAGTAAGAGATTTTCTTCTGGAAAGATAGTTTCAATTTCTGTTTACATGTTAAAACAAAGAATAAAAATTTAACCTTTATAAGTTGTGTATAGAATAGCAACTTCTGCTTTTCTTTAGGGGCTTTCAGCATATTTATACATCACCATCCCTAGGAGTCCCCATGAGCCACAGGTGAAATAATATATAAATTTGAATTGCGTGTCTTCTCAGTGGTTTCAGGTATTAGCTTGGTTCATTGTTTTTCTCTGAGTGGCATAGTAACATCCTTTATTAATTTCTTTAGCAAATAAATACTGAAGGCCAGTAAGACACCAATGATGACATTAGGCAAGGAAGACAGAAATTACATGCATTTATAAATGTGTTCATGTTTTATCAGGGACAAACTAACCCTGTCCTGTCACATATTAAAGGTAATGCTGACATTTTTTTTTCTAGCAGTGGTAATCATCATGGTTGCAGTAATCCTTTTCTTATGGAGAACTAGAACACTATACAGTATCTTTAACCTTTCGACAAATGAATACCAAAAGAATGATGGGGAAAGAAGGAAAGCTAAGAAGATACTGCCCAGTTCATTCTGCTTTCCTACCTAAATACCTTTTCTATTATACATTAGAATGAAGAAAATATTATGTGGCATAAATTATTTGGATTGCAGAGATTATTCATGAGAGGAGCAAAATTGACTAGAATTTTGACATTTGAGAACTGTAGAGAGTAAGGTAGATAGAGCATGAGCGTTCAACATCTACAAATAAGTCCCACTGAGTTATAGGTTACATGTGGATTTGATACCAAGTAAGAAAATATAAAATCTGAACAAAGGATATCCTAACCATAGCTTCAAGAAGGCAATGAAATTTAGATCATCATGTTTGCAAAAAAAAAAAAAAAAGCTTCTCAGGCATGCAAATCAAGTATTTAAGTTTCCCTTGGATAGCTAGATACCTATTTCTCATATCATTATTTTAACATCAAAAGAAAAAAAACATAGTGTTAGAAATTAACAGAAGTTAAGGTAGAATTAGGTCCATCTTACATTTGCATAATTGTATCTATTTATATTAACCTACTTTCATTTATCCAATTACTAGGGCTAATGCAGATGTTTTTATCATAGAAACAGACCAATTCATCAGTTTTTCTCCCAATGCTTTATGCTTACATGTTCACAGTCAAGTAAAAACTCATTACAGTTGTACTGGCTTTGAGACTTTACCATCAGAGACCTGAAGCCAGTGGTCTGTTAGATGAAGTAGTGTCTTGGCAAGATCACCCACAGTACTAACTTAGCAAAGAAGTGTTTAAGGCACCTCTACTTGAGTTAGGTGAGTACCTAGTCCTAGAATAATTTCTGGAATCCTTTTTTTAATGCTTTGAAAGGATGTCTGTAGAATGAATGGATTATCTTTTCAAAAAGGGCATCTATATCATCCTTCCTTTGTCTATATGCCTCAACCCATCCTGTGTAAGGATTCCTTCAGTTGCAAATGACAAAAATCAAGTTCTAAATAGTTAACTAATAATGTGAAGGCTATAGGTTACTACATGAATTAATGAGTTATATTCACCTTACACACCCTGAGGGCATCCAGTAAGATGGGTGACTGTCTTCATATGTACTCATGCTCAACCAACTCTTCCAGTCTTTTGCTGATAAGCTGTCATGGTTCCATCACTCTTCTCTAAATAGATGCTAGATCCAGAGGAATATCTCAACCAAGTTAGGACTTGGATTGGCTCTGTCTTCCATCATTCTATGATCTGACTACATCTTTTGAGTCTTATAATTTAGTGAAAAAAAATGAATATAGAATTGACTCCTTCACTGGTCCTAACCTGTGACAAGGACACGAAGATAGTGGGATGTACATTCTTTTTAGAAAAGAGAATACAAGATTTTTTTAATTAATCATTTTATTCATTTACATTTCAAATGATATCCCCCTTCCTAGTTTCCCCTCCACAAACCTCCCATCCCATCTCTCCTCTCCCTTTGCACCTATTAGGGTGCTCTTCTACCCACTTACATACTCCTGCCTCATTGCTCTAACATCCCCCTGTACTGAGGCATCAAGCCTACACAGGACCAAGGGCCACCCTTCTTATTGATGCCAGATAAAGTATCCTCTGCTACATATATGACTGATGCCATGGATCCCTTCAACTCTTTGGTTGGTGATTACAGTTTGATAGGAAGCAAAAAGTGCTATTCGTCACGTAGTAATCTGTGCTGACAAGACATATAGTACAGGGGTTGACTAAGTCCTACTACCCTCTTTTATGTGCATGCAACACAGTGTTAGCAGTCTACACTACAAAACTAATTTTAGGTTCTGGAATTGTATTACAATAATCCAAAACACTGCTATTATGTGATAGATAATGCTGTTCTTATAAAAGTGATAGTCATGTACTTTAACTCATTCATAAATTGGAAGAAATATATAAAAATAACCTCTCAGCACCTTTAATTCTGGAACATTCTTAAGGATATTTACTGTATTTAAACAGAATGAAAACAAGAGATCCTATATTAATGAGTTTTCCCATGTCCTTGGTTTATTACTGATTATGTAAGAGCATACAGTAAAAAACATAAAGCAAATAAAATTATTTCTAAATGTATGTGATAGAAGTTTAATAAAAGTAAAAAATTGCTCTATATAATATAATATCAACTTTTTAGATGGCATGATTGTAAAAATTTTAAGATATACTACAAAACAATAAAAATTCAACCACTTTCACAATTCATGAATATTTAGGCCAACAAAGCTATAAATAAAAGATTTAAAATGTTGGTTATATATCTCACTATTCAAATAAATAATCTTTCATGAAAATCTATTGTTGCATAGAATAATTTGAATATTCATAACATAAGACATTATCATTTAAATATTTGCATATAATATTTTTTAAAATTAATTTAAAAAAGTTATATAGAGATTGGTTGATCATTGCCAAATATAATTTAGAAAAAATACCTTAGATATTTACATTTATTCTTTATATGCTCCCTGAGAAATTAAATGTGGAATTTTTAATATACTAATAAATTTACATAAATGCAAGCACAGAGATTTTTCTGTAGAAAGATTATATCACAATTATTGGGTAATTCTAGAAATAAAAATGGAGAAAAACAAAGAATAACTGATACTGAGAAATTATTGAGAAGTAACAATATATTCATCACCCATAAAACATGAATAAATGTGGCAGCAACAAACAGATATCATAAGAAGAAACTGAATAGGGAGCATTTCAGGAAGAGCTATATTCAGGGAGATGTTTCTAATACGAAGTTCAAGTGAACTCTGCTGACATTATAACACCATTATTAATGTTTATTTCATTTAAAGATCAAATGTTTGCAGATCCCGTTCTGTATGTCTCATATCCGTCATACGCAGGGAATACTCATTTCTGGCACAGTAAAAATAAATAAATAAATAAATAAATAAATAAATAAATAAATAAATAAATAAGGTACACCTCCAGCGGGAAGACGGACATCAATTGAGGGATTGTGATGAGGTTGGCATCCCACAGTCATATCTCTGACCCATAATTGTTCCTGTCTGAAAAAATTACAGGGATGGAAATGGAAAGGAGCCTAAGGATAAGATAGTCCAGCGGCAGGCCCAGAGTGGGATCTAGCTCAAGGGGAAGTCCCAAACCTTGACACTACTACTGAGGCTATGGAATGCTCACAAAAAGTGACCTATCATGACTGCCCTCTGAAAGACCCAACAAGCAGCTGAAAGAGTCAGATGCAGATATTTGCACCCAACCAATGTACAGAAGCAGCTGACCCCTCTTGTTGAATTAGGAAAGGCAGAAATAAGCTGAGGAGAAGGGCAATCCTGTAGGAAGACCAGCAGTCTCAATTAAACTGGACCCTGAGATCTCTCAAACACTGGACCACCAAACAGACAGCATAAGCCAGCTGATATAAGGCCCCCAACATACATACAGAAGAGAACTTCTGGGCTGTATTCATTCAGAGAGGATGTACCTAACCCTCAAGAGACTGGAGGCCCCAGGGAGTTTAGAAGTCAGATAGGGTGGGTGGTGGGGGCATCGACTTGGAGAGGTGGTGGAGAGGAGATGTGGGATGCAGTGCAGTCAGAAGGTAGATGGATGGGGGGCAGGAAATGGAATATGGAGTGCAAAAAATAAATTAATATTTTTAAAACAAATAAAGGGCAGACAACTACAACTCTAGACAACTCTATTGTCTAGAGAAACTACTGTCTTTCGAAGCTTAGAAAGGATATTTAATCACATCTGCCATTTCATCTTATTGGGAGAGAGTCACCAGGAGAAACGTACCTGAGAGAAAAGGGACACAAAATAGTTTCACACCATAGGACTAGCATCAGTTGTTATAACTGCATTGTATACCTGAAAATGCTTAGAATATTTCTTTTTCCAACAATAAATGATATGTGAAATTATTCATGTATTCATATTTAACCATATGACATATTTGTCAAAATATCATGCTGTGTACCCTAAATAATGTGTTAATCTAAAATAATATAATTTTAATACAAAAGAGAAAAGTAAGTATTAAAATAAGACTATTAGAAAGCATAAAAAAGAAGGCATTCATCATTAAGGACCAGTTTAGAAGGCTGCCTCCCACTTCTCACATTACCCAATGTTAGGTGTGAAATCAAAGGCTATATGTACTTGACCCATTAACAGGGATGAGTATTATTAAAATAAAAACACAAGAAGCACAGAACAAAATCTTCTCCAGTATAAAAGTTAATTAAATTTTATTTCTTTTAAAGAACTGAGAAATATTGGTCAAGTGCCTAGTTAAACCACATGAAGCATAAAAGCCATTTTATAATTTATGGAGTCTATGGACTGTATTTACTGAATGATCGGTGGGTTCACATGTGAATGTTTTACAATGTGCCTAAACATGTACAAGGCAAATACACCATGAAGTAAACATTATTAGCTGTTATATTCTAAAAACTGGTTTTAGTTTCACAGAATACTCTTAAAGCAAAACACACATAACTTTTTTTCCCATTGTAATATAATATCTAGTATTTCTCCTTTTTCCTGTGTGTTCTTTTAATCTGTTACATATGGCTTTGGAAACCATGTGGCATCAGTTAGAGAAGTATTGTTTGCTGAATTACTCAAGCCTTTTAAATCCCTATCACTCCCTTATCATCTCATACTTAACTCTTAATATTATAAGTGCATATACATGTAATTTTCAGATGAATATTTCAGCCTCTTTCCCCATTCCCTAATCAAAATGATCACAGTCACACAAGTTTAAAAGTCAGTACACATCAGATGAAATATTGATTAACATTTCAAATTTATATAACTATCCATTGTCATATTAGTGACTTAACTAATGCATTCAGCCAATCAAGTTGAAGTCAGAAAGATATATCTCATATCTGGAAATAATTTTTTACTACTCCTTGAACAAAATTTGAGTGTTTTTTACTATTAGAAAAACATAGAAAATCACTATCTTTAGTACTATCACTCCTTACAAACCACTGACCTTGATGGAGTTTAAAAGATAAATAAAGGACGTGTTATTGGAAGGATGAAGAAGATACACAGAGAGAAGGAGAGAGAGAAAAAGTGACAGAATCAGAGAGAGGGACAGAGAAGATAGATACAGAGAGAAAGAGAGAGAGGGAGGAGGAGGGAGAGGAAGAGAGGGAGGGAGAGAGACGGATGTAGACTATTTGGATATTCTCCATGGAATGGATTATATAGGAGTTTAATGTATATAATTTAGAGGGTGTGGTATTGAATATTCATATTTTGAATAGATGAGACACAGGGAAGGAAATAATATTGGAAGTTTCAAAGCATAACTTTAAGATCAACAAATGTGTCTTTTACACACTGGATACAAAAGTCATAGAAGTATATAAAGAGAAAAAAAATCACTCTCCATCCCTGATTTTTTAAATTAAGTATCTTCAAATATAGTAAAGTCATTTCCTTTGACAGACAAGATTGATGGAGGGTCTGACTTCAGGTAGAGTTATGGAAATGCTATTTTTAAAAATAAATCAAATATCTAACAGAGGTAGCAGGAATGAGTAAGATGCATGGGCCCAGACACTAATGCATCATGAGTAAGAATAGTATCTGAATTATAGAAATATTGATAAACATTTTAACATTGGCTAATGATATGAGGGTAACTGGCACATTATAAGTACTATATAATTAGATTCAAAGTTGACCTGTGTAAATTATAGAACAGGAGGCCTGAAAAATAACTACAAGTATATAATATTTTAGCTCCAGTAACATACTCTTGTATTTAAGTACATAGAAGTGAGACAGAAGAGACAGCAGTAGAAAAAATGATTGAAATAATAGATTATTAATTTAGAGAAGAATTGACTGCACTGGCCTATAAAGGACTTGGGGAGAGACTATGATTAAAGAAAAATCAGGGAATAAGTCAAGGTCTGCAGAGAAGGAACAGAAAGGAAAGATAAAGAGACAACTTTTAAATACAACAGCTTGAATCTCTGAGGCACACCAGCAAGAGAAATTTGGAAACAGAAACCCCTAGAGGCATCTAGAATGCCAGTAAAAGATAGTCAAGATAGTCACAGGCTCATGTAGCAACATGGCTGCGCTGGCAAGGGAACATATCCAAAACTTTCCAGGTCTATGTGATCTGGTGGGAATTCAGACATGCCCTGCATTACAGTATAACCTGGCTGGAATACAGACAGGCCCTTTGTACAAACCTTTAATCTCAAATAATGTAAGTAAGGTTAGTTTATAGAAGGAAGCAGCCATGTATGAAAATGATATCTAATGGAGAGTGGGGGGGGGGGTTG
>NW_022196912.1:108890905-108945551 GCF_008632895.1 Mastomys coucha | reverse complement strand
GGGAGGGGAGGGGAGGGGAGGAGAGGAGAGGAGAGTTTTACTGGGACAGTTTCACAGACTGGAAGTAGGTGAAGGAAGAACAAGCCAGAGAACAAGGAGATTAGAACAGAATGCCAGAAGTAGTTTGAGGCCAAGCACACTAATTCAAGGAGATGCAGAGAGTAGGCAGTTTGCATCACTAAACTTAGAGGGGAGTTTTGAGCCAGAACATCTGAGTTGGTTAAGCCAAACAGAGTTTAGAAAGACCAAGAAAGAGTGAATTTATTTAGCAGTAAGCCTCTGAGATCTACAAATGACAGTTACATGTGGCAAATAAAATTTATGTCCATCCAATGACCCATCCCATGGGCAAAGACGCTTCCAATCTTTCTGCCTACTCTTATGCTGGATTCCCTGACCTCTAAGGAGGGGGGTTTGATGGAAGCCTTCTATTTAGATTCTGTCTTCATTTAATTTCTTGCTGTAGGTCTCTGCATTTGTTTCAATATTCAGTCAAAGAGAGTCTCTCCGGTGATGTCTGAGAAAGACACTGATGTATGTGTTTACCAGAATATTATGGATCATTTCATTGATACATTCTTTTGTTATTTGGGTTTTGGGGGAGGGTTATAAGACCAGGTTTGTTCAGTGTTGTCTTAGTTACCTGGACTATCTAGTTTCTGGTTTGTGGTTGCCCAAGCAGTGCTGGGCATGGGTTGCCTCTCTTTAGGTAGACCTTTAATCAAATCAAGCATTGGTTGTCTACTCCCAGAAGTTCTGTGCCACCATTGCCCTAGCAGAGTTTGCAGGCAAAACAGATAGTAGGTCAAAAGATTTAGGGCTGTGTTGATATGGATGTTTCACCTTGGTAGCCTACAGAGTACATTCCTGTATCAAAGAATCTAGACTGCACATGTGAAGACTCTATGTAGGCATCAGCTTAACTGCTCTCTGTTCAGTGAGGTGTGTGTGTATGTGTGTGTATGTGTATGTGTGTGTGTGTGTATGTGTGTGTGTGTGTGTGTGTGTGTGTGTGTGTGTGTGTGTGTGTGTGTGTGTGCTGTCTTTAGCAATGACATCCTGCTCTATTTGAAGAGAGCAAATCTTTGCCTAACAGCAGCCTGGGTTGTTTGGGTATTTCCATGGGACCCACTTGGCCAAAATCTCAATTAAATGCAACCCAGTCCCACCAATGAAAGATATAAAAGATAACCACTGGAGGCTCCTAATCCCCCATCACAAGAAGTCTTCATTGGAATCACTTTTACACCTTGCAGGAAACTTTCTGTGTACTGTTTCCACGCTGCTCTCAACCCCTACCTGATTCCAGCTGTAACATGCTGTAATCTTTCCAGTTCTTTTAAAGTATTTTTTTTTTTACTTTTTTAAGAATTTGATACATCAACCCAACAAGTTTTGATTATACTCTTCTATATCTCTTCTCCTTTCCCTCTAACTCCTCCAATACTCACCTCAGACTACTCTTTAACTTTCAAACCTCTGTCCTCATTTGTTTTTATTTTTTTAATTTTATAGTACATAGATTCCAGTTTGTGCTGGTCCTATACTCAACGGTTTGGAGTCACCCAATTGAGTTAGTCAACTTACCAGAAGCTGTGGAGCCTACATGGAGACCAGCAACTATCTATAACTACTGAGTTAGGGATCAGGGCTAATGAGCCATTATGACCAGCAGTCTCAGCAGTATGATGCTACAATATTGAGCAGCCTGGCCTTGGGCAGGTTTTGAACAGGCTAACAGAGCTGTAGGGATTATAGACTTTTTGCCATTTTCAGAAGACACTGTTTCACTACTGTTCTCCACAAACTCACCAACCCATCCTGGCACAAATCACTGGAGGATTAGTCACATCCTCTTCCCACTGAGGCCAGACAGTCTTCTAGTCCCCCATTCTACAGTAGTAACTGAGTCATCATGGAGGGATATATGTGGTATGGAGCAGAGACTGAAGGAAAGACAAGCCAGCCTAAATATAGTTAGTTACCTCCTGAGAGGCTCTGACAGTACCTGACTAATACAGATGTAGAGGCTCACAGCCATCTATTGAACTGAGCACAGGGTCCTCAGTGAAGGAGTTAGAGAATGGATCAATGGAGCTGAGGGGTTTGCAGCCCCTTAGGACGAACAACAATATGAACTAACTAGTACCCTCAGAGCTCCCAGAGTCTCAACCACCAACCAAGGAGTACACACAGTGGGACTGATTGCTCTGGCAGCGTGTGTATAATGGAGGATTGCAAATTTGATCATCAATGGGAGAAGAGGACCTCAGGCTGTGAATGTTCTGTGCCCCAGTGTGGGGGAATGCCAGGGCCTATAAGCAGGAGAGGGTGGGGTGGCAGGCATGGGGAGTGGGGAGGCAGCTGGGGTTTGTTTTTGTTGTTTTCGTTTGTTTCTTTGTTTTTTAGAGGGGAAATTGGGAAGGGAGAAATTTACATGTAAATAAAGAAAATATCTAATAAAAAAAATAATAAAAAAATAAAGAAAAAAATGGTTATCCATTTTAGCTGAACACTCTAAAGACTTTATTCTCTAACCATTGACAACTTGTAACGTTCTGTATTAAGTACTATCGACTACAAAAACAAAACAAAACAAAAAACAAAAGCAAACAAACAAAAAACTTTTTCTAATGAGGTCTCAAAGCTGCACTAATATGTGAATACTGAGACCTGAATTTAGAAAACACTTTGATACTACATGCACTTAATAAATTAATAATAAGTTTACCCCTAAGACCTATGAGCCCCATACCAAAGTTCTTTTTTTTTCAGTCAACTTATTTATATATTCACTTTACATCACAATCATACCCCATTTCCTTACAGTGACCCCCCTCACACAGCTAGCTGCCCCCATCTAATTCCACTCTGAGAAGGGGAAGGCCCGTCAGGGTACCAACCCACTCCGGCGCAAGACAATGCAGGACTAGGCACATCCTTTTCCACCGAGGCTAGGCAAGGCAGCCTAGTTAGGAGAACAGGATCCACAGGCAGGCAACTGTGACAGGAACAACCTGAGCTCCACTCAGTTGTGGGACCAGCATGACAATCAAGATGCAATTAGGTACAAACATGTAGGGGCCTAGGTTCAGCCGCTGTGTGTTTTGTGGTTGGTGGTTCAGTCTCTGGGAGCCCCCAAGAGTCCAAGTTAGTTAACTCTGTAGGTCTCCTTACAGAGTCCCTATTGTTTCTGGGTCCCTCATTCCTTCTCTCAACGATTCCAGAAAGCTACCCATACTTCATCTAATGTTTGGCAGTGAGTCCTTGAATTTGTTTAGGTTAGCTGCTGCCATACCAAGTTTCATGAAGACATTTATTTTGCCACCAATGTGTTCCTTCCTATGGAACAGGCCTTGAACGCAATCAGAAAGCAGGTGCTATCTCAGATCACACTTGTCAATATTGTGCTCAGAGTCACACCTTCTAAGCTGGTCCTTATTGAACCTCACAGCTTTCATATCTGGGAAGGTTTATTCATGAATTCTTCCCCACAGCAGCTTACATAGCTCCTTCAGATGCCATGAAAGCTAGTCATTCAGAGGGATAATTAACTTGCACACTATCCCAATATAAACATATGGCTTTATTTGAAGTACAATGTTAATTATTCTGCTGACTGAAAGGAAAAAAAAACAATATTAGAATGTCATTAAATGAACTAGTATGAAACAGAAAAATAAAAAAATCTACTGTTTCATCCGTATCTAGTAATCAAAGCAAATTTATCAGTATGGATTTAGCATCATATAACCATATATCCTTTGTGTGTATTTGTGTGTGTGTGTAAGAGAGAGAAAGACAGAGAATTTATATTTATGGTAAGTCAAAGTTGCATTATTTATTGTATTTTTTTAAAAAAATGTTGTAATTTTATTAATGTTTTTAAATATTTTAAAATAATTTTTCTTGTACTGGCATGCATCTCTGTTTGTTTTCTATTGATCTTTTTCCTCTCACCGTCTTATTTCTCTCTCTCTTTTGTAAGAAAAACATTTTTATGATACTTATGTCTCCTATTAGTTAAACAACTTCCTCTATCAATGAGCTTCCTATGTTAAATTTCTATCTTTAAGTGCCTCAGAATGTGAAAATATCTGGGGAAGAAAATATATGGAAAGGCTGAAGAGTACTGCAAACATATGCTTCATAAAGCTAACCCTTCTCAATCTATTGAATATTCATAGCTAATTTGCAATTATTGCATGTATTTTCTAGAAGGAACATGTTATTTTTTTTAGCAGAGTCATGGTCCATTAAACTGAGATGATTATAATTTCTGTCTAAATTTATATTATAAACAATTTGTAATTTTTTCTATAATTAATCATATAATTAAAAAAATCTCACTAAGATGGTTTTAATCATTTCTACAATTTAAATTTGAAGGTATATACTCACTTATGAATGAATTTTGGCTGTAATGTGTAGGATACCTATGATACACCCCACAGACCCAAAGAAGCTAAAGAAGAAGGAGGGCTCAAGTGAGGATGCTTGACTCTCACAGAGAAGGGGGAATAAAACAGTCATAGAAGGCAGAGGGAGAGAGGGCACTGGTTGAAAGAGGATATGGGGGGTCAGGATCAGGTGTTGGGAGAGAGAGGAAAGAAGACCAGAGGGCTAGGAGAATGAATGAATATCTGCAGCTGCCCGAGTCTGGGAAGTTCTGGAATATCTAGGAACTGCCAGAGACCTGAAATTGAGTAGGATCCAAGAAGCCAATGCAGATGACCATAGTCAAGATGCC
The DNA here is from genome assembly GCF_008632895.1 of Mastomys coucha. Taxonomy (NCBI): domain Eukaryota; kingdom Metazoa; phylum Chordata; class Mammalia; order Rodentia; family Muridae; genus Mastomys; species Mastomys coucha. The sequence goes on along the minus strand of NW_022196912.1, from coordinate 108,940,801 downwards.
TAATAGTGGGAATATGGAACCTGAAGAGCCCACTTCCTGTAGACAGGCATGACCTCAGTGGAGGAAAAAGGGCACCAACCCACCAACAAAACTTTTGACCCCAAATTTGTCCTGTCTAAAAGAAATGTAGGGCAAAAGATGGAGCAGAGACTGAAGGAATGGCCAACCAATAACAGGCCAACTTGAGTCCTATCCCATGGGCAAGCACAATCCCTCTCACTATTAATTATCAGTTATTCTTGCAGACAGGATCCAAGCATACCTATCCTTTAAGAGGCTCTATACAATTGCTGCCTGAAACAGATGCAGATACCCACAGCCAAACATTGAATGGTCTGAGTTTCTTATGGAAGAGCTGGGGAAAGATTTGAAAGCCTTGAAAGGGACAGGAATTCAACAGGCAGACCAACAGTCAACTAACAAGCACCCCTGGGAGTTCTCAGTAAAAGTGAAAAATTTTAAATTAAAAGAATTCAAAATATATATTTCCCAGCCTTTTACCAAACACATTTTGGAAAATCTGTAAGACTATAGAAAATTTAACATTTTTGTGTGATATTTTCTGGTTCTTACCCTGCAAAGATTGAACAGACCTCAAGAGCCTGGATAGCAATTCCTTACACTAAAGTCATTTAGCCTTACCTTTAACATATAGGATGGCTGTAGAGCTATTTTTAACTCTACCATGTATTTTATTATATCTATGAGCATATGAGTATTAACTGACTAATAAGTAAGGTTTTGCATCCGGTTATGACACTGAATTGTGAGCATTAAGTTCCAATATTGTTGGAACTTTTAAAAGCCAAGTTCATTTGTTTTTAAAGAAGTTGGATTCTTCGGTCAAAACTATGAGAGCCTACCTCTCCAGTTAAGATAAACAAAGGATATATATTAAGGAGTGGCTGATTTGTCACCCAAATAAAAACTTCATGACACCCATTATTGTGCTTACTTCCACCTAAAAGAAAATTCAGGAGAACTCCAATATTACCTGGGCTATATTTTAGGTCTTTATTCAAAAGCAAACAGAACACAGAGTAATATAATCTCACCAAGCCAAACTGATCAAAGTAGTTTTAGAAATTTGCTAAAGTGATTTTCCACATGCCTAAAGAGTATAGACTGCCTTACCATTTAGTAACTTCATTGAAACCAACATTAAAACAGGAGAAATGGCTGATCGATTTTCATGTGGCTCTACATGCCTATATTAAACTGCAAGATGAATTAGGGACACAGCAGAATTCCCCATTATCATGAAATTTATTTGTATTTTTTATAATTTCTCAACCTAGGAAGAATAATGAGTATATTTATTAATAAGTTTACTGAGAAAATGTTGCAGCTGCTTTAACATCTATTCCTATAAATCAGTATATTCATAGCATTCTCCACAGAAGAAAGCAAATTAGACATTTTTTGGCTGACTATATACTATTGTACCTTTACTTGCAAAGGAGAAATTTGTTGTGCAATATAAACTTGATAGTTTAAGCATGATTTCACTTTATAAAAGCACATTTATTCATTGCCTAAGGAGTATTTTGATGAGTCTCTTTAAATTAAAGATAATCCCAATGCGTGTCAAATCTGTGTATGAACTTTAACCTTGCAGGCACTGTGATGTAATGTTTGCTTAATATGCCATAATAAACTTTGAATTGCTCAATAAAATTAATATTTCCATTGTGGTACACATTGGCTTATTTTAATCAATTGTTTTTTATCATTAATAAGACACACTGGAGACTAAAACATAATGATCTACTAATTACAGTGTAACAGGCATTTACTTAATGAAAGGGAAAAGCTTTTAGTACCAATTTAAATTATGCAAAGCTTTTACATGGGACTGTGTATTACTATAAATTTTCTATTTTTATCTTACCATACTATTCACATTATTTCTTAATTAAATAGTGGGATATGCTGACTAATAATTATCTAGAACAAAAACAATTAGAAAGCTATTATAATTGGGATAAAATAAATTTATCACAATATGTAAAGGTCTTCAAGAAATGGGGAAAATTAGGAAAATATTGCAGAACTACATATCTGGGCATTCTATAAGAGGAGATATTTTGCTTACACTGCAAGATATAATATGAATATAATCTATATCCATGTTAAACAAATGAAGGCATTCAGGAAATCATGATGAGAATACTATGCCAAATACCATATTAAAATATATGACTTTTTTTCAAACAGTTATTGGTCACTTACATTAAGAGCTGTCTATTCATCAGCTCATTAATGGAATATGTTATAATGTTTAATTATGTAGTTAGTTCAGATTCCAAATATTAATCTTTCTCAAATATGGTCATCAGATACATTTTCCATTTCCTAACCTTTCTCTTCACATTTAATGGATTTTCCTTCCTTTTTTTTCCCTCACTGTGAAGGAAAAAAATATATAAATAAAACCTCCAAGCAATCCCATTTATCAATTGTTGAGATTATTTCCTGTGCTGTTGGAGTCCAGTTTAGAAAGCTTGAAAGTTTTTGCGTTTGCTTTTGTTTCAAAGAGTTTTGGTTGTGCTTTTTCTCCAAGTTTCCTTCTTTCTTTTTTTTTAGGTCTCCTATTGAGCTTTGTAATTGACTTTTTGTGGGGTGAAATATGACTCTAGTTTTATAGTCTGTAGATGGCTATATGGCTCTCTCCATTCCAAAGTAAAAAGTAATAAAGACAACCAATACATATGTGTGTGTATGTGTGTGTGTGTGTGTGTGTGTGTGTGTGTGTGTGAAATAAGTAACATCAACAAACAGAAATCAAAAAGTTAAAAACCCAATGAGAGAAGAAAATCCTAAAACAGTACAAAAAGTCCAAAATATTCGATGGAGTTTGTTTTTTGTTAGTCAACTATCCCTATGCATGAACCCTACAGTGGATTATTCCTGATATACCTAATGACACTCCATTAGAGAACATTGATGTTTTGTTTAATAGTGGGTACCTATAGCAAGTAGCTTCATGGTTAGGTGTAGGGACCTGTATATACTCCTCCTTCTTGGTTCTGGGAGTTTGTCTGGCTTGAACTTTTGCAGATCTTGTGCATGCTGTCAGATTCAAAAACAAACACCTTGATTTACTTTTTGATAAAGATAGATATAGGTGAGTATTGTGTGTGTGTGTGTGTGTGTGTGTGTGTGTGTGCGAGTGTGTGTGTGTGTGTGTGTGTGTGTGTGTGTGTGTGTGTGTGTATGAACAGTGGGAGATCATTTGGGGGGGAAAGAGGATAAACAAGAGAGGGTCAGGGAGATAATGGAGTCCAGAGGGACAACAAAATGTAGTGCAGCGTATGCTGTGTATATGTATGAAAATGTCATAAAGAATCATCCCTTTTCTAATGATGATCAAGTTAAATAAAAAGATGATAATAAATATTATATCTATACAAATATATTGTAGAACACTGTTTATATGTTGAATGTATTTAAATTATAAAACACAAATTATAACTTATTTTCTTATTGCTTCTCATTTTTTTCTATAATTTATTCCCTTTATATCCTGATCACAGCCTCTCTCTTCTCCCAGTCCCCCTATGTACACTGTCCCTATCCCCACCCCTCCCCTTTACATTTGAAAAGGTGAAAGTCCTCCTTGGGTTCCTACACATCATGTTGCTTCAAGTCACTGAAGGACTAGGTACATTCTCTCCTACTGAGGCCAGACAAGGCAGACCAGTTAGGAGAACAGGATTCACAGGTAAGTAACAATCAGGGTAAGCCCTGCTCCAGTTGTTGGGTAAGGTGCATGAAGACCAAGCTTTACCTTCACTACACATGTGTGGAGGTACAGCCCTTGTTAGGTAGTGGTTCAGTCTCTGAGAAACCCCAAGGGTATGGGTTAGTTAACTGTTGGTCTTCTTTTGGAGCCCTTACCCTCTTCAGGTTCCTCAGTTCTTTCCCCAACTCTTCCACAAGATTTCCAGAGTTCTGTCTAATGTGTGGCTGTGGTCTCTATATCTGTTTAGGTCAGCTGCTAGGTGAAGCCTCTCAGAAGACAATTATGCTAGGCTCTTGTTTTTGAATACAGGTGACAGATATAAGCATAGCCTGATGTAATAAAGTAGTTGAAGGAAGGAGGTAAGCCTGCAATGTGTTTCTAATGATCCTCTGAGGATAGTTCAGCATATTTCCTCTCCCTACCCTGTAAAATGGCAGGGATTGTTACTTCATTCATTTATGTCTGTCTCACACAGGGCACCTGTGGATCCAGGCTAGCAGTGACAAATATAGCTATCAACAGTGTCTTCATATATATCATTGTGACAAGACCTTGACCAACAATGAAGCATCAAAACCTCACACTATCTCCGTGAATCCACTGCACATGCAGTCACAATAGCAGTTGTTTCCTCCATCCTCATGTAGACCTGCATGGAGATGTATCTGACTGGTATATTTATCAAAGTTGAGTCACAGTCATCTCCAATGAATCCAGGTGCATAGTCACAGTGTAAGCCCCCACCCCAACATACTGACACATGGCACCACGTAGACACATCTGGAACACACATTCATCAATCTCCAACTCACAGATTACACTAGAATACTCTTGAGGACAGACACATATATTTCTGCCTATCTTATTTAGGCATATTGCCTCAATCACACAGGGATCAGAAGCGCATTTATTCACTTCAGAGTTACAATGTCTTTCTTGGTATCCAGACACACTGAAGCAGAAATAGCCATTAGTTATGGCCTACTACACAGCAGCATTTTGGTAAGGTCAAGAACCACACTCATTGTGATCTGTCTCACAGAACCTTCCAGCTTGTTCAGAAGGGAAGATAGAGACAGAGTGTTGAGGGCCTTTATGGCAGGTGCCTCCACATTGGCAGGTGTTTCCTGCACATGAGTTAGTGACTGTTTCACAATTAGCCGTCTGTTCCCAGGAGGGCTTTGGCACCGAAAGCCCCTATCTTCTGGGTTATTCACATAAGTGGCAATTCTTTGGAACTCAGCCATACAAAATACCTAAGTTACATGTATGAATTCACGGGCATGCTTCTGAACCTGAGCACCTAAAGCAATGTATTGTAGGGTGATTGTATCTCTAGATACCTGAAGACATTAATGTTCACAGTGACATTAATTAGTACAGTGGTTCTCCAGGAATAAAGCAAATATAGCTAGGATCAACCTGAGAAAGGAATAGAAAATTTCTGAAATTTCATATTTTTACAATAGTGCTGACTATAAGAATGTGTATATTTTAAACACATAATCAAATTGTAAACTTATTAAGTATCCCTTCCATGTACTTTCCCTTGGCTAACATGATAAACAAGTAAATTTTTGTCCTATAAAAATAACTTCAAATATGAGTATTAAGTAATTGGATAACTTTTCTACAAATTTCAACTTTACTCCTGAAGCTTTATATTAATATACTTTGAAAGAATTTGGGAAAGAATAGATTAAGAGGAGAAACAGACTACAAACTTATTGAGAGGCAGCTGTCCATGGGAACCACAATAATATAAAGCTCAAAGAAGTCTCTTAAATGCCTTTTAGTTGCAGAGAGTAAAGTAGAATAGGTAGATACCTTAAAGTCACAGGAAGCAATTTTATGAGATATGAATGTCTTCAAAGGGTAGAAAAATTCTAGAATTGAGTTGCTTTGGCATTGTCATACCATATTAGATTTTTAGTTTAATCTTCTTTGGTTAATGAAATTTTAGTAAGAGGATTGGAGGTGATTGTATTGCTTATCATGTCTGCAGTTAATTAGAAAGGTGAGGGGACTTCAGAGATTATTTACTGGATCTGTTACTTCCTGGAGCTCCTGGTTTAACATCCCTACCAGTGTGTTTTTTCTTTCCTGTTTTTTTTTATTGATTAGAGGGGTCCACCCTCCCACTGTTCCTCATCCCATACCTCATCCCTACCCCATGTCTCCAGGAAGATGTCCCTAAGCCCCACCCCACCAGACCTCTAAACTCCCTGGGGCCTCCAGTCTCTTGAGGGTTAAGTGTGTCTTCTTTCTTTAAACCCAGACCCACTGTCCTCTGATATGTGTTGAGGGACTCATATCAGCTGTGTATGCTGCCTGGTTGGTGGTCCAGTGTTTGAAGACTGCTGGTCCTCCTACAAAGTTGCCCTCCTCCTGAGCTTCTTCCAGCTTTTCCTTAATTCAACTACAGGGATCTGCAGCTTCTGCCCATTGGTTAGGTTTTTAAGGGGTTTTATTAACATTGTAACTGTCTAAAAGATAATTTATGGCAAGTTTTCTATTTAGCAAAGTATATTTCTTATTTAGATTGAAATCTTCCCTCTCTCCACTCCTCCTTTGCATGTGTGCACATGTGTGTGGATGCAGATTAGTAATACTGCATACTGTGATGCACATGGAGTTTCAAGGAAAGATTGCATGAGTCATTTTTCTTAACCATATGGATCCCAAAGAAGGAACTTAGGATCTCACAGAATTTTCCACTTGTTCTGAACCATCTTTTTTTTCCAGCTTAAATTAATTTTGTTAAAATTGGTTGTTAAAAAAATTTTTTTAATGAAGGGTCAATATATATATACATATATATATGTATATGTGTGTGTGTTTGTGTGTGTGTGTGTGTGTGTGTGTGTGTGTGTATCCTAGAGGAATGTAAAGATAAGCTTGTACCTTAAGTTTCTTAAAAAGTAGAATACAAATAGCCAAAATTTTATTTTAACAATAAAATTTCCTATTCCTTATTGAATTCCTCATCTTCCTCCTTTTTTTTTTCTTCACATAGAAACCAATTTTTGTTGTCCAACAATTATTGAGAGTGTAGCCTGCCCTGGAGTTTAGAGACCTACCAACGCCACACTATTAAAGAAAGCTGTCTATCCAAAAATCTACCATTTTCTAATAACTACTTAGCTATTGGTAGGATAGTATGCCCACCTCCCAACCTCTACCCTACTGAGATATCTGTCTTGCTTGAGCTTGAGTAGTTCTTATACACACTGTCGTAATTGCTGTGGGTTCATGAATTCTCATTTTGAACAAAAATTTTGCATAACTCTGGTTTTGGCAGAGCAATTTCTAACATCAATATGATCACTTTAGAAATAATGTAGTCAAAGATATTCACTTCACTGGGTAAAATCCACACCCATACTTGATGAAGTTGATAGAATTTTAGGAATTTAAGTGTGACTTTAAAATACTTCACATTATATTGAGCATTTATAAGCAATTATTAGTAATTGCATGACCAAAATATGAAATCCCCAAAATAAACCACACTAATTTAAGTACTAAAAAATTTCATTATAACCCTTGATGTAAATCATTCAGAAGGGAGAATTAAACTGTATATAACGCAAATATAGCCAAATTGGTTTATATAGAGTAATTTTGTTCATTATTCTGCTTTAAAAAAACCAGTATAGGTATGTCATTATATGAACTAGTATAAACTAGAAAGAAGTCTATTGAGTACCTTGCCCATAGTCAATATTAGAACTGAGTAAGACATTGTTATAAATCCTGAACTAAAATAAAGCTATTAGAAAATAAATCAGTATAAGATATTCATATGACTGAAAATGCTCTAAAAATGGATTAGCCAAAAAAATGCAATCATGAGCACACAGTATGAAGTAAGTAGTTCTTGGGTTTATCTCCATTGAACATTAGTCATATGTCCTGATCTTATTCAATTTCAACATCTTGTTTCTTGTCTCTAGTTCTAGTTATGAAGTGACTTTTACTGAGGCACATTTGTTCTGCTCTCTGATTCATTTCTCAATATAGTTTGCAAACATGCACAAGTAATTAATACCAGAATTAATGATAATAAGCTTAGGGAAATTTCTAAAAGTAAAATCCACCAAATTATATGATTTAGTAATAAGATAATATAATGACCTCCATGCAAACAAATGAATTTTTATGGTTAAAATTTAAAAAGAAAAAAATACAGAAATTTTCAAGAATAAATTAATTTACTAAATTTCAAGTTTCTAAGTATTGTTTTTGTCCTAAACTCAGAGTTCTGCTTATTCTTCTTATTTAACAGTCTAGCTACTATAGAATGCATTCACAACTACACAGATTTAAATATATTGCAATGGAATTTCATTTAGAGCTAACTGATTTATTAAATTCTCCATTTCTGCAGTAAGGCAAAAGAATGTGCTTTGGTTCAACACATTTCACAGCAACTTCCTGGGACAATTTCCAATAAATTTTCACCTACAGTTCTTTTGTTTTGAGAGTTGTTTGTTTGTTTGTTTACATTTTAGCTCTTTAAACTTATTTTGAGTTGATTTTTGTATATCCTGCAATCATCTAATTAGAATGCCATATTGAAACCTTTCATTGTATACGGTAAGTAACGTAATTTGCAAATAAGTAAAATACTATAGCATTACACAAACGAATTGTGGTATGGGAGTCTTAAGCAAGTGACACCGACCAGTGGAACAGAATGTAATTTCCAGAACAAAACAGCTACCAGTTTTCAAGATAAATGCCAAAATTATACAGACAACAAGTGTTGTTCAAAATGGTTAAGCACATGCAAGAAACTGACACATGAACTCTACTATTCATCTAGCACAAAAATTAACACAATTAATCAAAAATCTTGGCATAAATTCTATATTACTTTATTAGGTAAAGAAATCATTGATATATACTTTTAGACATTCTCATAGGAATTTATTTTATTTTGATATTAGCATATAAGAATATCACTCCCCTTTACTTCTTCCAAAATCACTCATGCCATGGCCTGTTTTTTCTTTAGGTTTATGTGTGTATGTATATTTATAATATCTAAGATCTATGCAGTCTGTATACTGTTACTTATGTATGTGTTTTCAAGACTGTCTATTTAGCACTTGATTCCTGCTTGGTGTGCTCTTCCCTGGGAAAGTGTTTTTCTCCTCTAGGCATTCCTTACCTGCTTGTAATTCTTTGTCTAGACTTGAAGTATCCTGAGCATTCCTCTTTCACATTACATGTCAATTAATGACAGCCTTCTGTCTAAGTAGCAATGTTGTTCAGATTTAATGGCTATTGATTTGTATATTTCTTCTCATTTTCAAATTGATTATTTTATTTATTTACATTTCAAATGTAATCCCCTCTTCCTAGTTTCCCCTCCACAAACACCCTATCCTCTCCTACCTCCCCCTACCTCTATGAGGGTGCTCCCCATCTGTCCACCCATTCCTGCCTTGTTGTACCAGGTACAGGTCGCTGCTGCAGCCTGGAGCTCTCTTTCTCTCTGCAGCTGAGGCCTGCAGGCTGGACATGTTAGTCAAAAAGGAGGCAATGTATAAATGAGATATTTTATAGTAGGAAAGAGAAAATAGGCCAGTCAAGCCAGTCAAGTAGAGAGAAGGAAAGGAGAGGAAGGAGAGGAGAACAGAAAGAGAGAGAGAGAGAGAGAGAGAGAGAGAGAGAGAGAGAGAGAGAGAAGAAGAAGAAGAAGAAGAAGAAGAAGAAGAAGAAGAAGAAGAAGAAGAAGAAGAAGAAGAAGAAGCAAAAGAGCAAGAAGGCAAAGGAAGAGAACAAAGAACAGGAAAAGAGGAAGAAGGCAAAAGAGGAAACAAAGAGCAATAGAGAGTAGGAAAAGAGCATGAGAGCAAGAGCAAGAGAGGAAGAATGAAGCAAGAGCGAGACAAAGAGCAAGAGAAAGAGAAGGGGATGAACCGCCTCTTATATTATATGGGGAGTGGCTGTCTTTGGGACGAGGCATGCCTGGCTGTTGTCAGTGACTGGGGGTAGGACCCAGCTAGAATGCTGGGAGCTTGAGGCATTTTCTGCCTGATAGAGCATACATCTCCTGCTGGGGCAGCTGTGAGGGGTTGTGACTGAATGAAGAACCAAAGACTCAGGAGTTATAGACAAGCTCCTTCTGCTCCCTGCAAGCAGAAACTGCCCACTTAGGCTACGAGGCTCAAGGCCAATTACTCGACTTAGCCTAACTTAGCAGAACAGACCACTGCCTCACACTGCCTCTGCTCCCTAGCATTCCCCTACCCTAGGTTACCAAGCCTCAACAAGACCAAAGGTCTCCCCACTCAGTGATGCCTTATAAGACAATCCTCTTTTATAAATCCAGCTGGAGCCATGTGTCCTTCCATGAATACTCTTTGGTTCGTGATTTAGTCCCTGGGATCTTTGGGGGGGGGGGGCAGGATCTGGTTGGTTGATATTGTTGTTCTTCCTATAGGGTTGCAACCTCCCTTCACCTCCTTAAATTCTTGCCCTAACTTCTCCATTGTGGGTCCCTGTACTCAGTCTGATATGTTGTTGCTTGTATCCTCATCTGTATGGATCAGGCTCTAGCAGAGCCTCTCAGGAGACAGCTATATCAGGCTCCTGTCAGCAAGCATTTTGTGGCATCAGCAATAGTGTCTGGGTTTGGTCTCTGCAGATGGGATGGATCCCTGGGTAGGGCAGTCTCTGAATGGTCTTTACTTAAGTCTCTCTTCCACTCTTTGTCCCTGCATTTCTTTTTGACATGAGAAATTTTGGTTTAGTATTTTTTGAGGTAAGTGGGTAGCCCCATCCCTCAACTGGGGGCTGTGTCTATCCACTGGATATGATCTCTACAGGTTCTATCTCCCTTTTGTTGGATATTTCAGCTATTGTCCTCCCTGTTGGGTCATGGAAAACTCTTGGGTTCTCTGGCATCTGGGTCCTTCTAGTGGCTACTCCCAGTTCCCCCTCCCCCACTGTTATATACCTCCTTTCAAATTCTTGACCCTCTGTCCTTCTCCCAGGTCCCTCTCTCCCTCTACTTCCCAAGATTATTTTCTTTCCCCTTCTGAGTAGGATTATAGCATCCACACTTTGGTGTAGTCTTCTTCCTTCTTAAGTTTCATATGATCTGTAAGTTGTATGATTTGAACCTTTCTAAAAAACCACAACTATTAGACAGTTCCAAATTATTCCAAAACTGGAAATTATTCAAGGTGTAAATTACACTACATCTGGAAAACTTCCAACCAGTGAAGAAAACAGTACCAGAGTAGAGACAACCTAGATAATGGAGAAAAGATTGCCAACTGTTCTCTTTAAAAGAACAAAATGCAAATACAGAATTAACTAATAAATTAGAGCAATGTGACTAACATAAATTAGACAGAAATCACTGTCTTTATAAATACTCTTTAAAATGAAAAGATGATCTGATAACCAAAACAAAATAAGGAAAAAGCTCGTTCTCCTCAGACCTTAACAGAATGTGAACCAAGACTGTGAAACCCTGTCGATAAGGTAGAGCGTCCATATGGTCTTCAGCTAGATACCCCGTAAAATCCAACTGTCACATTTTATAAAGACAGCATATTAAGCTGTCATAACGAACTCTACCCACCTACCTCTGCTTATTGTGGCACTGGTCACAATGGTTAAGGTAAGAAATCAACTTTAGTACCTAGAAATAGATGACCATATAACGAAACCATAGTATGTATACTAAAAGAAAAATTCTACAGTCACATGACTAGAATGCTATCATTTACAATGATACAGATGGAAGTAGAGACCATCAGCTAAACAAGCAAACTAGACAAAGAAAGTTCTACATGAATTCTTTTACCTGTGGAAATTAAAAGCCATCTGACATGAGATGGAGAGATGGCTCTTTATCTAACAGTGCTAGCTAGCTTCACAAGCATAAGGATCTAAGTTCAGTTCCCAACACCCACAGGAACCATAGACACCAGCACATCCCTGAGAAATCCTGATAATATGTGAAAAACTCTTCCTGGGATTTTCTGCTAGCCAGACTTGCTTCAGATTCAGTGAGTAATAGAGCAGTTCTCATCTAGCTTCTGCATAACACCTAACTGCACATCATATTAACATACTGCAAATATGCATACACTTCATTCATAATCCCCCCTCTTTATATCACACACACACAGAAATACACACACATACATGGACGCAAGCACATACACACAGAGACATGCACACACACACACACACACACACACACAAACAATTGTCCTGCATATTGAATAGTTATTATTAGTGGTTAGAGAAAAGGAGGATGACTGAATGGAGACTGGATGTGGTTAGATAATATTTGCAAGGGTATACTGAAATACCATAAAGAAATTCATTAACATGTGTAATACATACAACTTAATCAATAGTCATAATAAAGCTAGAACGACAAGTATTTGTGAGTGTTCAAAGCTAAATATAAATGCAGTAGGCAGTAGGGATGAGATAAAATTCTACATGTTAAAGATTTCACAAATAGTTAAGCTGCATTAGTAGGAAGTTCCATTAAAATGCATTGATTTTATTATTTAATTGTTTTGTTATTGTTTTCTCCAGTGTTTTTGTAAGTAGACCTTTCAAGTACATATTTTCAAATCAGAAGATGTACTTTAATTACAGTGGGAAATTAGGCAGATTTTGGTTATCTCATAGGAAACTTTTTCTGCAGCCTGGTCACCATAAGCAGGTATGAATGGCAAAGGCCTGGAAAGCTTTCCCTGGGATTTGTTCAGACGCTCATGTTTACCTGATGTTCTCACAGTACCACCAGCATAAAGACCGCTGCCAGTATTTCCATTTTGTTTAGAAGTCAGCCATGACACTTTGCTTTAGGCTAAAATCTTGGCACGTGAGCCTCCAGTCAATTTTATTTTTCCTTAAATAAATTCTGAAATACTTTTCGACTAAGCCATTTTAGTTAGAATAGAACATAAATAAATATAACTGAGTCCAGATGCTGTTGCTGCCCACTGAGACCTGGGAGAAAGGATATGTGCTTTCTTAAAAATTGAAAAATAAACCTGAAAGCAATGACCACCTCCATCCTCTCCATATGAGTATGTCTTAATTTAAATGTGTTTAAATTTACTGTTTAAAGTATTCAGAGACTGTGTGAAACTAAGACTAGACAGAACATTTCTAGTAATTCACTTATTTTTTTTAGACACTTCATGTCATATTTATTTGCTCCAAGTTTGAAATGGAATGCATATATCAATACTATTTGAACTTGAATTATGCGGTGGTATATAGATGTAAAATTGGAAGACCTGAAAGCTATCTTTCCCTAATAAATCTGGGAAAGATCACCCTGTCCCTCTACACTTCCAAATCTATCACAAGACAGTTGCTGTGTGTTGACTCAGCCTTGGAGAAAGGCGCCCAGCAGGTTGGCAGGATAAAAGCTTTCCTGTTTATTCAACAATGTGCCTCCACGGGGTCTATGGTGGTAATGAAACTGGCAGGCCTTACACAGTGCATAACGATTTCATTTTCCAAACCTACTGAACATGCTTGGCAGCACGGAAAAAATGAGATGGACCACAGCGGAGCTCAGAGTCACCTGGAAAGGCTTTCAGATGTGACTAGGTGCAAAACAGAACTTTCACGGAGTAATGAGAATTGTGTCACTATTTCAGATTTTGAAATCATGACTGTGGCACAACGTTTGGTAGCTGTAGCTGTGATGGTCAAGCTGATGACTTTGAAGAGTTTAGGGCATCAGGGTTGGCTGGAGCTCTGAGCCTACCGAGAAGTGAAATCTGCAATCTTCTCTACACAATCTAAACTCATCAAGGAAATTAACATTCAGTCACTCTTCCAAGCATCCAAACTGATTCCTAATGGCATTGTTTTTAGGTCCCATGAGAAGTGCTCATTGGAGCATGGGAGAATGAGAGAGAAAGTAAATGTAAATGAGAGCATCCATTTTGAGAAGCACTGGATTGTAGGAACGTGGATTCGGAGACTATGCCATCTAAATATCTTCTTCATCTTTGACATGCTCACCAATCTCTAAAAATATCTCTCAAAGTCAGACATTGTGAGTAATAAGACGTTCTTGTCCTTTATAGGAGTGTTAAATTCAATCAAGATTCACATTAGAATAGCATGACAATAATAAATAATAATCAAAAATAATAAATCCCCCAAAAGTAATTATCTGTTTTTGAAAAAAAAGATAATACTATTACATAGGGTTTATACATACTCCATTCTGAAAAGTACTTGCAACACAAATTAGAGGACCTCATTTTTAGCCTATTACAGCATGCTAAAATGCAGGGTGCTAAAACTCTGATGCTGAAAGGGAGCTCAAACAGGAAGGTTGCTGTGACTTGCCCATTCTCCAACCTAGTAGAATTAATAAGGTCAAAGTTCAATGAGAGTCCCTGTCTCAAAATCTAAGGAAGTGAGCTACTGAAGTTGACACATGATATTGTCCTATACTCTCTGCACAAACTTATAAACATGAGTGAACATGTACAAAAAGTCATATTGTAATACTTCCTAGGTAATAAATATGAAGAAAATTACTAGCATTATTGGTATTGCTCTGATAAGATAATTTTCTACAGCAAAGAAGTATAAACACACCCATGTTCTGAAATTCCTTTGTCATTTACAAAGCACGAATATCTCTTATTCTCAAATTCCTCTTCAAGAGAAGATACTATCATTTACCCAAATATACACCTAGGGAATCAATGAAAAATTGTCCCCAAAGGTTTGCCAGTACTGGGTAAGAATTTATTAGGCTTGAAGCTAAGATTCCATTACTAACTTCATCAACATGCTTATCTACTAAAAAGAGACTCAGCTGTCTGAAGCATAGACATGGTTATAGATGACAGCACAGCCCAAAATCCACTGGTTCCCTCTCTAGCACTATGACAGTGGCTCCCTGAAGCCATTGGAATAAGAGACTTTAGTTTTCTATCTGCCCTTCTTGGCTAGCAACATGACTACCCATGACCTTAGGACTTCCCACGATCTGAAGTCCTTAACTGAATGAAAATGGGAAAAGCAAGTGGGCTCAACACTGGTATGCCCAGCTCTCTGCTTCCTGATATCCCCAGATGTGAAGTCCCTGATGTAAGCTCCTGCTACTCTGAACTCCATTATGCTTGTCTTTCCTGGTGTACTCAGTACTCTGAAACTATAACTCAAATATTTCTTCCTCAGGTTCCTTATGGCAGGTAACTTGTGCCAGCAACATGAAAAGTGACCAGTACCCTGCTTATCTTTAATGTTTATTTATTTTTCCAGGTCAGATTCCAAAATAAACGAAGACTCCCTAAATAATTGTTCTCTATTACCGTTCCTCTATCAAGTATCATAGTATTTAGCATGGCATAATCCTTGGTAAGCACTCTAGACACACCAGACACATTTTTGTGATAGTCGGAGTTTCAAAAGAGAATATACCTATGAGAGAGCCCCAAGGATTACCCAATTTAGAAACCATTTTTTTTGTCCCCTGTCTTCTTTATTTCTTCATTCTATCTGACTTCACAAAGATAAATAGATGGTAAAGTTATTCTTATGGATACCCCTCAAAAAGTTATGCTCACGTATTTTAGGAGCATAACCTCAGGAACATCAGAGTGGAATGATTTGTAATGGAACACCACCTCCAAACAAGAAATGGTGTTATGGTAGCTCTGTTCTAACTGCAGTCCTTATATGCACCAGTGTTTCTTCACAGCTCTCCAGAGTATAATTACAGTGGATTTATTTCTGGCCCTTGTAAATGCCTAAGAGAATACAGCTCTAATAAATGTCTTTTCCTCCATCAGCCCTTTAGCCCAACGGACAGAAAAACTACCTAACCTGGAGGAGCATTTATTAAGCGCATCCTGTCTTATAATCTGTCCCTAGAGTAAGATACATTAGGCATCATACAGGTAAGACAGGAACAAATAATACATTTAGATATTCTAATTGTTACACACATAGAAAATAGAAAGTATTGATGTGGGCTTATTAATTGAATTTTTTTCAAAAACTGGTTTTTTTTAAGTGGGAATTTGAGTAGGTCAAATAAGACATGTTTATATAAAATTAACATGGAATATGGAACATGAATTCTAATATCTTAACAAACATTTATATAAACTCATCTATTTAGTATCAGTCATCATGTTAACTTCACACTTCCCTACCCTTTTGAATATTTTAGAAAACAAACCTTTTGTGACATATTCTTTCCTCTATGTGCTATCTGTAAGAGCGTATACTCATAAGAGTCAAGAGAATATGTACAGCAAACTCTCTTTTGGATGAAAGAAAGGACAACTTCCAATTATTAAAATTCATAATGCTACTCCTCACACATACAAAGACAGAGATTTAGTAACTCAAATGATTTGGTTTCACCTCAGCCAAGGCCAATTTTACATCAAAACAATTCCTTTAACTTGTTAGCTCTCCATACCACCCACAATAGCCTCAATCCCCAAGCTAACATAATATTGATTTCTGCTCTTACAAGTAGCATTTACCACCCTGGCTTCTTATACCCCCAGTGTAAGAATATCTAGGAAAGAACTTTCTAACAATGGCATATCATATTTACACATAATACAGAGTTCCATTTCTAATTTGCCATGTAACCTTTTTTTTTTTTTTAAGAATTACACAATAAAATTCTACCCACGCTGTAGATAATCACAGTGGTTCATACAGGTGTCCTATGCATGTGGAATAATGATGCCAACATTGAGATAACCTTGGTAACCTTGACATTGGATTTATTGAAATCTTTACATAAGCTAGAGTCCTCTCTAAAACTTTCCCAATGATCAATACTTTGTTAATGTTATAACAAAGTATTTAATGATTGTCATACCAGACAATCTTAAAACGTGGCATTATCCATGTCTTTCTTGCCTTTGGCTTCACATGCTCTCATAGCTCCACTTTTAACCTCCTTTTGGGGGCTGGGGCAGAGAAGGAGTGTCTGGAAATCCTTCACAACAGGTACTTCCTTCTTATGACATCACAGGCAGATGGTCAACATCAGACCGTTTCTCCACATTCTTATTTTACACTATTTTTTTGTGATACATCTTCTGTCGTACTATATTGTTAGATACAAGCTCATAAACAGACCATGCTGTCCTCAAACTCACAATCTTATTTCTCTAACCCTCTAGTTTTGAGCACATATCATGCATCATCTGATGTACAAGCACTGATGATCTTAAGGTAAACTGAGAATGACTTCATTGCTATGGAACACATGTGGTATTTGTTTACAAACACATAATGCCTGAAAGTCAGCATTAGACAGCCATAAAAGGCAGGCTTATTTAACGTAGCTCAAGATGCTTTGAGAAGGAATTTTGATATCTTATGCCCACAGACTTCATTTTCAAGCCTTATGGCTTCCTTCATCCAGAGAAATCAGTAGTAAAACATTCATGTTGTTGTACTTTGTTTATATCAAACACGTGGGCAAATCTGAATTGGGAAAGAAAATACTGGGTTTCAGAATCTTGGTCCACATTGTGTTCATATGCTCCTATGTTTAAGAATTTCCTTGAATCCATTTTAAATGATTGTTACAAAATCCTATTATTATAGATACATTAGATACATGTGAGATTATTGAACTTACATTATCACAAATGTAAATAAAATTGTACATATTGAATACCAATTAACCTAGCAACTTTTATTGTGTGTACTCTTAATATAACAACTTCTTTTATAGAATATGATCTTTTAAATTATTAATATATTTGGAGTGTCTAAAAATCATTCTAGATAAAGATGTCCATAAAAACAAAATAAAAGATAGGACTGAGTCTAATTTTTATATTATAATACATTCACTAAAGAAAGTAACTCAGGTAGTGGAATGTATTCCTTTAACCACCAATGGTAGCCTGTTTTAGTATTTCCTCACAACTTAAATATGGAAAAAGCCTTCTAAATCTCCCATTATAAAACTCTTTTCATGAAACTGTGAATGAAGCAATAATATAAGTATTCTGTCAGGTTAAATTGTCATTGGAATTATGTTTTTTGATTTCTATAAGCAATCTACTGTGTCTAAAGAGAGCAACTACTCAACCTTAAAAGCTACATTAAAATGTCTTCATTTCTAACAGAGAAAGGGAGCTCATTATGAGATCACCCCTTAGACAACAGTCAGGAAAGTGAAAACTGAAAATGAATATGAAATTCATGTATGTATTTTTCTGCATATATAGTTCTTTCATAAATACAAAGCCCCAAAATACTCCGTGTACTACAATAATTCAAGTACATAAGTCACAGTATACTAAACTTTTGAAATATAACTTCAAATACCACATTGTCTCATTGATGTTGATAGTAAAAATTTCCATATTGATCAGTTACTTAGGAATACATTGTAATTTTATCTCAGAAGGAAAAATTCTCTTAAAAATATGCAAATAATTTGAAATAAAAAATGTGTTATGTGAGAGTTGGTGTTATCAGAGTCCCATAAAGCAAAGGAGATTACTTGAATATGGAGCTAAAAAACCCTAGTAGCTTAGCCAGGTTAAACTGGCTGATGGCAAGAAACAGCAGAACCTGACCATGTCATGCAGGATGGATGAGGAAGTGTTGGTGCTACACAGATGTCAAAGCAGTTGACATCTAGTTGGAAAGTTGCAGGAGGTACCGCCTCTGTAGAGCAGCTCCCAGTAAAATGGAAAACACCAAATGCCTCTGTTATCTCTTTCCCTCTATCTTCCCCTGCAGTCTTCTATCAGTCTCCTGCTTTTGTCTCTCCCCAGAACCAGGAAGTGAACTGTTTCCAGTTCTTGAAAATAACAATCTGCTACCAAGAACCTGGGATGAACCCTCCAAGGCAAACAGTAGTGAGAAATGAAGTAGTCATTTCCTCAGTGAATTTGTACTTCAAAGCTGGGCTCTTCCATAACCTATTATCTCCAAGACTATGGGGATAAAAGGAAAGAAAAGAAAAAGAAAAAAGAAAATAAAATATGAGCTTGGTATGCTTTTGGACACTTTTTTTTTTCTAGAATCATAAAAAAGTAGCAAAACTTTTAGACATCTCTTTAAACCAATTTATGCTTTGACTTCAATTTGGCTTGGCTTTAGCACTAGTGTGATATATAAATCCTATTTTGACCTTTTTCTATCATGCCTACCCTACATCCATTATCTCTATTGCTTAACACATAGACTTGTTATTCCCCTGAAAAGGTAAATCATCCTTTAAAACATTGAATGCTTTCTCTATATTTTCATAGATGTACTTCACACTGGTCATATTAAAGTTCTAGTGTGATTAAACTTCTTAATTTTTTAAAAATAATTATTTCGGGTTTCCTCAGAGACCTCAGAGACCTGATTTCCAGAGTGGTTGTAGCTGTGTGCACTCCCACCAGCTTTGGGGGCGTGTTCCCCTTTCTCCATATACTCACCAGCATGTGCTACCACTAGAATTTTTGAACTCAGCCATTCTGATTGGTGTAAGGTGGAACCTCAGGGTCATTTTGATTTGTATTTCCTTGATGACTTAGGATATTGATCATTTCTTTAAGTGCTTCTTGGCCATTTGAGATTCCTCCGTTTAGCTCTGTATCCTATATTTTAATTCATTGCTGTTGATGTTGTTGTTATTTTGTTTTTTTTTTTGTTTTATTTTGTTTTGTTGGAATCTAGCTTCTTGAATTCTTTATATATTTTAGATATTAGCCTTCTATTGGACATAGGGTAAGTGAAGATCTTTTCCCAATCTGTAGGCTGCCATTTTGTCCCATCGGCAGCATTACAGAAGCTTTTCGTCAATTCATGTTGGAAATGTTTTACCCAGAATTGTTCCTGTCTAAAAGAAATGCAGGGACAAAAATGGAGCAGAGACTGAAGGAGAGGCCTGTCCAGTGGCTTGCCCACCTTGGGATCCAACCCATCCTCAGGCACCAAACCCTATCACTATTACTGATGCCATATTGTGGTTACAGACAGAAGCCTAACATGACTGTCCTCTGAGAGGCTCTACCTGCAGCTGCTCAGACTGATGCAGATATTTATAGCCAACCCTCGGACTGAGGACAGAAACCCCTATGGAATAGTTAGAGGAAGGACTGAAGGAGCTGAAGGGGATGACAACCCCATAGGAAGACCAACAGTGTCAACTAACCTGGACTGCTGGGAGCTCCCAGAGACTAAGCAGCCAACCAAAGAGCATACATGGACTAGTTCAAGGCCCTGGCAAATATGTAGCATGCCTTGTCTGGCCTCCGTGGGCAAAGATGTGTCTAATCCTATAGAGACTTGATGTCTCAGGGAAGGGGGTATGCAGAGGGGTAAGGAGCTACCTCTCAGAAGCAAAAGGAAAGGGGAATGGAATGAAGAACTCTGTGAGGGAGGACAGAGGGCAATATCTGGGATGTAAATACATAATTTTATCAAAGAAACATTTCAGTTTGTTAAAATGTTTGTTTTCAATTTGAATATGCTAATAAAAATGATCAAATGCCACACTTCATAATTTAAAAAAAAAGTTTTACTGTGTGCTGAAAGAAAAACAAAATAAAACTGGTCATCACAGGGCCACAATGACGATCACACAGTAAGAGTCTGTGTTTTGTACAAGGTGAAAGGTAAGGAGCTGGATACATCATTCTGTGCATATTTTATCCATGGATGAAGATGATATCAGTTCCCTAGTGTAAACTGTAGGCCTCTTTGTGGTTGGAACATGTGAGCTAATATGTGGGTCTTCAGTTATATTATGTTGATATTTGTCTTTTTCATGATAGTGCTATGTTATTTCTGCTATCATAGCTTGATAGCATGATTTAAATCTGGGATAGTGATAGCGCTAGCATATTTGTTTGTTTGTTTGTTTGTTTGCTTAAATTATTCAGGATTGCCTTGGTGATCTTGGGTCTTTTATGTTTTCACATTAAAATAAACGTTAAAATGTATCTGAAGAATGATTTGGAATTTTCAAGTATATTGTGCTGGTTTTGCAGATTACATTTAACAAAATACTGTTCCTGTCAAGCCATATACAACAGAATAGTGGTGCATATGGATTCAAAGCATGTGTAAGACTTGTCCAAGTGGAAGTCAGACAAAAAAAATCTGAATATGGAGAAGAGGGGGTGGGCATGAAGTCCCACACTAAACCAAGAGGCCATTGCTTGGGAAATTGACAGCTAATGGTTAAGGGAGAGTCATTTTTTCTTTAAGAATTTTGTTCTTGGTGTGTTGACCATGTTCCAGTGGAAGATCACATATCCAATAGTATATTGAAATACCAATTGTACTTAATGGGTTAAAAACTAAAAGAGAGGACACAAAATGGGTAGAAAAGTAGGGTTGAATCAGGGAAGGTAATTAAATGTGGCCAAAGTACATTCTATAGGATTCTTAAGGATTGTGTGGTGTGTGTGTGTGTGTGTGTGTGTGTGTGTGTGTGTGTGTATACATTAAAGAGTGGACCAGACATGGTATCACATACTCACTCTTTTTTTTTTTCTTTTTGTAGAGATTGCTCCACCTGGGAATCCTTTCCATATTCATTCATCAAACCCAGACACTATTGTAGATGCCAGCAAGTGCTGGCTGACAGGAGCCTGATATAGCTGTCTCCTTAGAAGCTCTGACAGTGCCTGACTAATAGAGAAGTAGAGACTCACAGCCATCCATTGGACTGAGCACAGGGTCCCCAATAAAGGGGCTAGAGAAAGGACCCAAGGAGCTGAAGGGTTTATAACCCTTTAGGATGAACAACAATATAATCTAACTAGTACTCTCAGAGCTCCCAGGGACTAAACCACCAACCAAACAGTATACATGGTGGAACTAATGGCTCCAGCAGCATATGTAGGAGAGGATGGCCAGGTTGGTCATCAATGGGATGAGAGGCCCTTGGCCCTGTGAAGGTTCTATGCCCCAGTGTACGGGAATGCCAGGGCCAGGAAGGGGGAGATGTGGTTGGTGAGCAAGGATAGGGGAGAGGGAACAGGGTTTTTTTGTTTGTTTGTTTTCGTTTTTGTTTTATTTATTTATTTTTTCGGAGGGGAAACTGAGAAAGGAATATCTTATCAAATGTAAATAAAGAAAATATCTAATAAAAAAAATCAGAGATTCACTTTCTGTCACTACTAGGAGTTCCATAAATACCCCCAAGTTAAACAACTTCAGCATCTATGCTGAGGACCTGGTGCCATGTAAGCTCTTTCATTGTTGCTAGGAGTCCTGGTTTTTTGATTCTGTGGACTGTGTATTCCTGATATCCTCAATCCCTCTAGTCCCTAAAATCCTTCCTCCCTGCCTTCCACATGATTCCCTAAGGTCCACCTAATGTTTGGCTGTGGGTTTCTGCACCTGGTCAGATCAGATGTTGGAGGCAGCAATCTATGAATATAGCAAAAAATCTTTAGGCATCATTTCATTGACTTTCTCATTTACTTTTTTGTTTGTTATTTTATTGACAGTCACATTTCTACCTTAGTTCTTTACAAGTCTTACAAACATTTTTGAACATGATACTCATTAGATTGCTATATAACAGCAATTCTCAAACCCCTTTGGGACTCAAAAGACCCCTTTCACAGAATTCACCTAAGACTGTCAGAAAACACAGATATTTATTTCACAATTAAGTAGCAGCAAAATTGTTATCAGGTAGAAACAAAGATAATTTTATGGTTAAGGGTCAGCACAACATGATTAACTGTATTAAAGGGTCACAGCATTAGGAAGGTTGAGTACCAGTGCTCTATAATAATTTATAAAGTATGCACAAAATTACCTTCAGAAAAATCTACCTTTACTGAGGCTGGGAACATGGCTTGGTGGATAGAGTATTTTCTGTGTAAGGTTAAAGACTTAAGAATCTTAGTACCCAAGGACATCCAAGTAGGCTGCCCTATGCCTTAATTCAAGAGCTCATATGCTGAGATGGCAGACGGGGCCAGGCCCCTTTAAAGCTGATGGTTGGGATAGTTAGCCACCAAACAAGAAGAGAATCTGTCTCACACAGGTGGAGGGTGAGGACAGAAATCTAAGGTTGACTGGCACCTGACATTATTTTCTGAGTTCCACATTGGCTCTATGACATCCTCCAATATTTATATACTCATATATATGAACATAAACACATACACTGTATATACATACATATTTTTTAAGAAACTACCTTCATGGCCGAAGTCTAAATCTGCTTATTCAAAGCATTCATATTTAGGGAAATATGGGAGATAAGCAATGAGTATCTTCACATAATATTGAAAGATACGATGAAAATAGAAATATTATTATAAAGAGAAGGAGCTGAACCTGTGGGTGGTCCTTTAGAATCCATCAAGTATCCCAGGTGCTGATGCCTACACAGACAAAAACTGTTTTATTATATTGTTAACAGCCTTTTTCATTTTTTTGTCCAGTTGTTAAATTATAATTGCCTTTTGTGTCTAGGAAGGTTAAAACTTCTTGGTCAGGAAGTCCCTGGGATTCTTATCAACAGGTTTAAAAGGAAAAAAAAGAAAGAAAAAGAACCTTCCTCAATCTCATCAATAATTCTTAGCTACAGCACCCCTAATTTAAATGATTACTTTGTGGCTATTGTTGTTATTTTACCACCCGTTTTGATCCTCTAAAATTAAGACACAGTTCAGTTTTTTAGATTCTTTTTTTTTTTAACCTCTTCTTTTACAATTGTGTGCACTCTGTCCTACATTGGTTGATGAGAACTTTGAAGTTAATTTAACCTTTATCTTGCCATTGGTTGCAGCTTGTTTGCTTTTTAATTTGACTCACTCACAATTGGCAAGGATTGAGGTGGGTACTGTATTGCAGTGTGTACTGTGGTACTCTGAACACTTCTAGATGTCCTTCCTTCACTGGCTAGAACATCTTAGGTCTATGAACATTATTGATCTCCACTGTTCTGCTTTCCTGGGACAATTTACACCACAGGAGAAAAAAGAATTGGGTTTTGTGGCAGACTTATACTATTCACCATCAAGTTTTAAAATTGGCACTTGGGAGACAGAGACAGGCAGATTTCTGAGTTCAAAGCCAGCTTGGTCTACAGAGTGAGTTCCAGGACAGCCAGGGCTATACAGAGAAGCCCTGTCTTGAAAAGAAAAAAAAAAAGTGGCTATACATATAGTAAGCCTAACTTGATTACATCTTATTAGTCTAATAGTAAGTTGACCATAACTAGCTATCTGCCCCCTCCCCCTTCATTTCCTTTATTTTTGCACACTAGGAATTAAGCCTAGGACCTCAGGTATACTTTGGCAACCTCTTTCCACAGAACAATATCTCTGATCTAATTTACATTTTCAATACATGAAAATTTAAGATGGATGGACTCAAACAATAAGACAAATGCTTCCTTAGGATTACAAAATGTTTGACTATTTTTGATATTTGAGAACTAGGGACTTTTTAATCCAAGCCAGTCAATGACATATCTCCAAGTTAGACTGCATAAATAATTATTTCTATGACCTGGGAGGACACAAGGATTATCCCAGTTCTTTTATGGATGCCTCCGAACCAAGTACTTACTATTTAGATGTCAATTAATACATGACAGTTAGTGAAAGAAGAAAAAGTAAAAATTTGACTGTATTCCTTTCCGTGGAAAACAAATGAATCAAAATTAAATATTTCATACATCCATTAATTAAATATGTACTAGCTTACATTTTTATTCTACATGAACCACAGAAAT
Organism: Mastomys coucha; assembly: GCF_008632895.1. Lineage (NCBI taxonomy): Eukaryota > Metazoa > Chordata > Mammalia > Rodentia > Muridae > Mastomys > Mastomys coucha. The sequence continues at coordinate 108,916,331 of NW_022196912.1, read as the reverse complement.
GATAAAAAAGTTTTGATTGATAGTTTTTCTTTTTCCTCCTTTCCACCTGCTTTGGTTCTCACTGAGTTTTGTGACATACATGTTTTTCCTTTGGTGTTATCCTGTGATCAGAAAGAAGGCTAATGAAATATGGCAGGAGAAGCCTGGGGCCTGTTTCTCATCTGTAGCCTGCTAAATTGCAGATGTATATTTATCCTGATAAATTGGCACTGGAACTCTAGAGACTTAGTTCAATTTCCTGGCCTGGACAGCCTCTGTGAGTATCACACCCCTCCCTAAGTTGTTTCCTCGAAAGATGACACACACACACATCATGCCTTTATAAGCTAAGCATACTCACTCCTTTTTTGGACAGGATTTATTTTTAAAAAATGCAATGAGAAAAATAATAACTTGAATATATTTAAATCTACCTTTCTACTTTTAAACATGCATTCAGACAGGAGAAGCTGAGCATAATGGTCCTCTGAGAGACTTAACCAAGCAGCTGGGCAGAAACACATACAGAGACCCAGAGATTAGATGTAGCTTTGGGAGTCTTGAGAAGATTTCGGGGAAGTACTGATGGACCCAAGAAGGCAGGGACCACAAAAAGACCAAAACCTGAACAAACCTGGCCCCTTGATGGATCGCAAAGACTGAACTACCAACCAAAGAGCAAGTGTGGGCCAGACCCAGGCCCCTTGCACATGGGTAGCAGAGGTGTAGCTTTGTCTTTATACAATGTTCCCCAACAATTGAAGCAGGAGCTGTCCCTGAACCTATTGTCGGCCTGTGGATTCTGTTCCCTTAGCTGGGCCACTTGGGTGGCCTCAGAAGGGGAAAAGCATCTAGTCCAGCATGACTTGATGTGCCATGGGAGTTGTGGGAGCATGACACAACATGACACAGAGGGGCTGCTCTCCCTTCTTAGAAAAGAAGGAGGGTGTAATAGGCTGAACATCTGTGTGAGGGGATTCTGGGAAGAGAAGATGGGCTAATATTGAGATACAATGTGAATGAATGAATGAATGAATGAATGAATTGATTAATTAATTTTAAAAGGATAAGAATTAAAGTGGCAAGAATGAAAAAAATAACATATAGTAATTGATAGGAATAAAAATTATATATATACATATATAATTAGTAAAGATCAGTTATACATATTGTATACATACATGCTTACATATAAAATTGATAGTGAATAATATATCAATCCTTTGGCAAAACTTCATGTATTCTGAATGACTATTCTAATTGCACAAAAGTTCACTGAGATGTACAGCATCAATTACTAGAAAAGTGTGTGCTTTCCTAATATTGCTGTGTAATGCTTTTAATTATGCACTAATTAAAATGAAGTGCTTTATTTTTTACAAAGAAAGGCAGGGAGATAGCTAGGAGCAATTTTTGTCATTCACATATATGCAACTACAGAAAGACTGAGTATCTTTCATCAAATTCTTTATTAATTATATGCAAGAAGTACTCCTGGATATTATTACTACTCATTGCTGATCATGTTTGCTTTGTAAGGGCTTCCCACTTACCCCATGCACATGAAGGTGCCAGGTTGACAGCAAATACACACATAATGCCAGTCAGGGTAGTGTCCTCCTTCATATTCTTAGACTGCACATTACAAACTGCCTTGAATAAAATTTCATTCTCATCACAAAATTGCACTGGTGAAACAGTTGGCACTACACAGGCAGATTATTACAAGGTTATAAAAGGCCCTTGTATTTTGTGTTTGTTTGTTTTGTTTTACTTATCTCTAAACATAATTCCACAGAGTCAAACACTATTGCAGAAAATGTCACATCATTTAAAATAATGAAGGAAAAAGCTGAATGCTCATGATAATTATCCAGAAATGAAGATCTTTCTTTACTCAATAAGATCTTATCTTAGGTAGTACTCCTAAAATACACAGATCCATGAATTAATTGATCCTAAAAAAGGGAGAAAATGTGAAAGACATCATATTAAGAAGTCGTTGTCATTGAAAGTGACATGATCCACAAAAACACATTGACCAGACCAGTAATCTAGTGTAATGGAAAAGCAAATAAATATCCTTACTTCATAATTATATTGTTTCAGTATTTTGCTAACAATTCCTTAGCTTTTTAAGTGAGCATGCTAAGAGCAGCTTGTCTTGAAAGTGAAAAAATAAAACTTACCCTTTTTCAGGGTCAATCTGGCTTGCAAATTATGCTTTCTAGGGTTCCTTTGGCATTACTCTGGGAATTGATCTTCTCTTTCAAGGGGCTTATCATTGATTTGTTTTTTTCCAAAGGTATACATATTTTCTCTATCCGTATTTCTGCTAAATATATTTTTCTCCTACCAATTTATTATATATTCATTGGTACAGAGTCGATATAGTTCAAGTTTGGCCTTAAATTCACAGTAAATGTTTTTCAACCTGCTGAGTGGTAGGATAATATTCATGTTTGACCATACTTAGATTTCCAATGAAATATATGTATAACTAGTATGTATATATATATATATATACACATATATATATACTGGTATATATATATGTATATATATGTGTGTGTGTGTGTGTGTGTATGTGTGTGTGTGTGTGTGTGTGTCTGGATATATGTATGTGTATATCAGATCCATACACACAGAGAAAGACAGACACACACACACATATATAATGTAAATTATACATGAATATATATGAAGTACTTTTAATACTTTCCTACAATACTACCTGAGGTATATACCAATGCCTTATGGACATTATCAATGCTATCACAGGAATATGACTGTCCCTAGCAGGTCCCTTCACTGCCATGTAAGAATCACAGTAGTGTAAGAATCACTACTGTTAGATATATCATACTACTGATAGGTATATCAGTTGTAACCATAAAACAGGCTACACACAAAATCATTGAATTGTAGCTTCCCCAATTCCAGTAAGTATATGTGATGATCAAATGTCTTGTTAAAATACAATTTCTGATTTCTTAGGTTTGGAATACAAGTCTATATTTTTGTTAAGTTTCTAGAACATGTACTATCAACAAGTCACTTGAAGGTAAGTGTTAACAGTGGTTTTGTTAGAGCAGTTGCCTAGGATATGTCAGGCCCTTAGAAAAGCCTGCCTCTTACATCAAGAGAATAGTGAGGACTATGCCCTTCCCCAAAAGCAAATAACAAGTCCATTAAGGCATTCTTAAAGCATTTCTGGTATTTCTCAGTCTGAACTTACACATGAAATTGACCACTTGTAAATATTCCTACCTAATATTTAATATAATAGCAGTCATTAAGTAGTTATGGAGTATTTAAATATGAGTCTCATAAAAAATGGGATTAATACAAAATAATTTACTGGCAAGGTTTCCATTTCAGGTGGTAAATTTGCATATAATAAAATGTCACTAAGTAAAAGCATAGAGTAATAGATATTGCAATAAGAATAATATAAAACAGTAAGGTAATATCAGTATCAATCAGACAAGGTTTGTGTAAGAGCACTTTCTGTCCAACCAATAGAATCCAAGCTCAATCCTTTATCACTCACTTAGCTGCAGGACATGTCAGCCCATGGCTGAAACTACAGCATCAGGAAATGGAGAAAAGCAAATCCAAGAGTTTCACTGGCCAGCCGGCCTACCAAAAACAATGAGCTCCAACTTCAGCAAGACATTGTGTCTGAAAATGAAAAGTGGTGAATAATAGAAACCACTTCATACCCTCCTCTTCTGCCCTCCATATATATGGTTTCTGTTAAGTGCATCTCCATACATGTGCACACACACACACACACACACACACACACAGAGAGAGAGAGAGAGAGAGAGAGAGAGAGAGAGAGAGAGAGAGAGAGAGACTCATTCATGTGCATGCACACACATATGGTGAATTTAAATATAGTTGAAGGGTACAGAAAGCATAAACAACAAATTTAAAGTTGACAGGAGAGCAAGCTTGAGATTTTTTCTCCTGGCAACTCAATTTTGGAATGCTTGAAATTTGCCAACTCTCATTTGGAAAAGAAAATAGATTTTTAACCCAGAAAAGACTTTTAAAATTGCTGTTTTTCTTTTTAAAGATCCATATTCAATTTCATTCCTATCCTGTCTTATATCCAGATCTTAGTAATATTTCTCATTGCATTGGGCAGTTAGAGTCTGATGTCCTTGAGATGCAGGCAGAGGTAAGCAGAAGAGCATCAGTGTCTGGTCTGTAAGGCAACTGGTGCTCATTAGGGACTAAGGCCTCTATGCATTTGCTTGCCCATATCATGGTGGGCTGTGTGTACGCTCCTTTTGCCTCGCCCTGCTTCTGTGCCCACTTTGAAAGTTCATTTATGCAAATATGGAGGCACATCTTTACATTTTGGACTCTGGCTATTATTTCTGAATGAGCATCTTTCAAATTGAGTGACTGGGCCTTTAAATTTCTGTCTCACGTTCTTCAGTATTTGCCTGCTGCTCTTGAATGACAATTTCTGAATGTATGCTACCCCCACTTGCAGACTGCATACAGAGCAAATGTGCAGGTTCCCTAAAGAGGTAATCAGAAGTTATCCTGCACTGGAACAAAAGGAAATCAAGCAAGATTATTTAGTTCTGTTTTAAGTGCCAGTGAGCTGGTTTAGACAAGAGAAAAGTCTTGCAAAGTCTCTATCTCCTCTCACAGATGCACTCAATCAATCTGAACACATTTCAGCACATTTAGATGTAAAAATAGAGACTGTGTTCTTTAAGGTAAACAGTGCCTCTAAATCCATGAATAACTATTTGAATACAATTGTGCATTCCAAATGAATCTTGTGTTTTTAATAGTGAAACAACAGAAAGATAATATCATTCAAATGGAAATGGATTTTCATTTAATCTTCTGTGATGGTGGCAGTCATACAGCAGAGTATGTGCCAGAGCTAAGGGGTTGCAAGGATTTTTATAACTCCCCTGGTATCTTTTTAGAACTGACAGCTTCCTCAATTATTAATAGGAAAATGCTATGACATGAGTCATTATAGCTATGCATTAGATGAAGACTAGCAAGAAGTGAATGTAAAATTATTATTTAACAATCATAAGTTGAGCCAGTCTATGCACATTTGATATTGGCTGTGATCTTATAAGATGGTATTTCTCATGAATCACATATGCATAATATTCTTTGATTAAATATGATTATATATTATATGTAAATAGATGATTATACATGTAAAGGTATATAGCATTATCCATAAAATAATATTCTATAATTCAAACCAAAGGACAAATTTCACTCTTCTGGAGATTTTATAAGTGATACTATTATCTTATTATTGTTTGAGAATTGGTTTATTTGTAAATAATAACAACCAAGAGTTCTGTGTAGTCTTTTCAGTGACAAGAGGCAAGACTGAGAGTACAGTCTAAAGCAGAAGAGGAAATATTAGTGGTCTTCTCTCAACTACACACTTTCCCCAAGTTACTAAATCTGATGTGTCTAGACCCTGAAATTAAGTTACATCAAGGTTTGTTAATTCAAAATGTCACAAATGTAAGTCATAAGTCTAAGTGACAATTGTTTCAGATTAATTGCCATTCATTTTAGTAAGATCATGTTGCTTTTCCACTGGGTCTTCTGCTTTATGCCACTCAAGCCCCTACCTAGCTCTCATGAACCCAGTGAGGAACTGAGTACTAAGAGCAATTGGTAATTTTTGCTACTTCATCAATGTTCTTCCTCGAACATATATCTCCAAGTTTATCTGTTTATCTGCATTTTTTTTAGCCTTATAAAGAATTGCAGAATCATCATCTCTCACACCATAGCCTGGACCTTGAATTTCTGACTTTCTCTTGGTCATGATTACAGTTTTAAAGAGGGTCTGGTTTTAAAGAAATCTCTGGATTCTCTTAATCCTTGTAGCATCAAACAAAACCCATGTTTACTAAGTATTTTCAATCTATGCAAGTCATGTAATTAGGAAGAGAAAGAAACACTCATTCAAACCCAGTGATATTCTTGAAGATGTTTTAAATGAAACAGAATATATAAAAATGGGAAGTAGTTAGGGCTTGAATTTTGATTGGACCCTATTGCTATAAAAGACTATGGGTTTTATTAGATGAGTGAGGCTTTATTTAAATTACTGGTACTATTTTCTTCAGAGATAGATGAGGTTAACAGACAGTGTGGTGTGGGAAGAGTTACTGTAAGAAGGTGCATATGTAGCAGAGGATGGACTTATCATGCATCAGTGGGAGGAGAGAGGTCCTTGGTCATATGAAGGCTCAATAGATGCACCAGTGTAGAGGAATCAAGGGCTGGGAGGTGGGAGTGCGTGGGTGGGTGGAGGAACACCCTCACAGAAGCAAGGGGAGGGAGGATGTGGCAGAGTGTTTCAGGGAGGGAGGGCTATTGGGAAATGGGATAACATTTGAAATGTAAATAAAGAAAATATCCAATTAAAAAAAAAGAATCGGTAAAATGATTATCCAGTGATTACGAGTTGGAGAAGGATGGGAAAAGTTACACGAATGAAAAATGCAGGAGTTCCAATCTCCAGCCTTTGTTTCTATTTCTCTCAGTTTTACTTGAAATAACTAAGAAAAGAAGTAGTTATCAATTATAAATAACTTAAAATTAAAAAGCTTAATGCAAGTATAGTACATATGAGATTTCTCAAAATTATATTTGATTTTTTAGCTATATCTATTTTTATAAAGCCCAAGTGGTGTTTGATTCATCTCTTTTCTCCCTAATGACAAACAGCCTCAATGAAATACAAGCAAATATTACTATCAGTATTTGTAGAAAAGCAATTGCTAACCATAATATCTTTTCAAAAGCAAATTTCTGAGGACTCGAAAAATGGATCAGTGGTTAAGAATACCTACTGCTCTTGCAGAGGACCTCAGTTGGGTTCCCAGCATCCATATCAAATACCTATGAATACCTTTATGCCAGTTTCAATGAATTCTATGCTTCCTTCTTATATCTGTGCATACATTCATGCACATGGACATACACCTAATACAAATATTTAAATATTTTAAAGGAAAGTTTTCCCATGTTCAGTAAGAAAATGTGAAATGTACAAAGCTAACAATTTTAAAAAATTGTTGAGGTTTACATTTTTGAACTATGCAGTTCTAGTTTGCAAACTTGAAACAGACTTCTTACTTATTAAATTCTGTGGTGGGTGTTCTTGACTGCGAGGCAATTCTTAACTATCCCTGTTTCTGAACCAGGTCTCACTTAAGCAGAAACAAAGCCTGAAGATGCTCACTCATGGCATTTAAAAATAGCAAAGGTTAGTAGGACCACCATCTCGAATAATTAAAGAATCTGGAAATATGGCCTATTTTTCTGGTAGTAATGAAAATGAAATATATTTGGGTGTGAGTGTCAGGGGGGACAGAGGGCAAGAATTAGAGGGTATATTTTTATTTTTCTTTCTTCTTTCAAATATAGGACCTATATATTCTTACATTTCACCCAATAGGATGAGAACTATATAAGAGATGTATCTAATAATAATATTTTAATAAATTTGTTTTCAGAATTGGTATCCTGAAGTTTTTTCAGAGAGTCTATTTTGGGGGTAAAAAAAAAATCCTAACTCTCTTGATATTCTTATTTAAAAAATGGATGAACACACAGGAAGGAATGTTTTATGAATAAAAGATAATGATTGTTAGCATCAGGTACATTGGTAAACAGCCAGAAGCTCTTTGCAGATAGCTCCTAGAACCAGCAAAGACCTTCATGTCTAAGCAACAGCACCTCTCCTGTGTCCATTGCCATGACACCTCTCTCATGTCCCTTGGTGCATATGTAACATGCTTCACAGCCCAGATAAAAGACTCCTCCCCTGACCCTCAACAGCCCCTGCTTATGCTACTGATTCTCTTCATCTTCATCCTCTTCCTTCTTACCCCCCTCCCCCTCCTTCTCCCTGCCTCCTCCTTCTACTCTCCTCCTCCCCTTCCATTTCCCTCTCCCTCCCCCCCTCCTCCTCCTCTTCGTTTTCTTCCTCATGGGCACACAATTGATCAATCACAGAAACACTTAAAGATACTTGAAACCTACACAGGTTCAAAACTCACTGTGTCTAAGCACTGTAGACACAAAATCCCACTCCTAATCAAAAAGCTACATATAACTGATACCCACTAGCAAAGGAAAAATCAGTTTTTACAGTCATACACCAGGCCAGAGTCCCATGCCTAGCTGCAGCTGGCCAACACAAAAGGAATTCTGTGCTTTGTTGTTTGTGAAAGTTTAACTCCTTTGACAGTTTTTGTCTTCTTGGTCTTTTAATTGTTAGTTTTGATTTCAGTTCTCCTTTTCTTGAGTCTTTCTTATTTTTTGCTTCAGTTTGATTTTGTTTTCTGCTTTGAAAAATGTAGAAAGAAACAACATAAGATTGAGATTGAAGTGAGGAGGACTTTTCAGACATCAGAGGAGGGAAAATATCAGAATCTATTTTATAAAAAACTTTAAAATTTTAAAAATATGAAATAGATATTTTAAAAAAGACAGACTTTAGGAGGAGGGAAAATGTGGGGAAAGTGGTATTCTAACAAAAGTTACAAAAATTTAGACATGAATGTTGTCATGGTATCTGTTCTATTGCTGTGAGGAGACAGCAAAACCAAAGCAAACTGCTTCCTTCGAGGGTCAGAAGGTTAGTCCATGATCATTATGGCATACAGCATGGTGGCAGGCAAGCATGATGATAGAGCAGTGGCTGACATTTGAGATGTTACCTCTTCCGGAGAGACAGTCAGGCAGAGGAGGGTGAGAGGGAGGGAGGGAAAAAAGGGAGGGAGGGAGAGAGAGATTGATCTGCCCCACCTGAGCTTTTGAACTTTGAAGCCCACCTCAGTGTAACACTTTTTTCAACAAGGCCATATCTCCTAATCTTTTCTAAATATTCCACTAATTAGGGACAAAGTATTCAAACATTTGACCCTGTGGGGACAATGCTCTTTCAAATCACCACAAACATAAAATTTAGCTACTTAGTGCATTGAAAAAGAATCCGAAAGTAGGGGGCGTATATAAATGAGTGGTGCATGAAGAAAGATGAGACTATGAAACAAAAATGAAGAATTTATCAGCCTGTGAAGGAGAATTTTAACTTGACTTGAGTGCAAATGGGATGCATTAGGAGGTATAATTGGGAGAGTCTTGATTCTGATCCAAGCTAGTGCCTGGCGTTTCGCAGAGTGGAAATATTTGCTGATTGACAGTGCTGTTGCGAAGTCTCTAGCAGGGAGAGACTGTGCAGAGGGATTTTATATTCCTTTTCAAATTCACTACACATAGTGACAAGAAGAAGGGACACCCCATGCAGATGCTTTCCAGATCATAGGAACAGAATGACTACAGTGCAAATGAAGTCCTTAAGTGGAACTAAACCAGAAACATTGCTTTGGATGGAGTTCTGTAGACCTCTTGAAATTCAGTGCACTAGAAAGTCAGAGTCATATCTCATGCTTATATGGTTTAAAGATCTGAGCATTTTATTGCATTAATCATTAATGGTGTTCGTATTTTATTTTGAGATAAGAGTAATAATTTATCATGGTCTAGTGAGACAAACCAGTTGCAAATTAAGAGAGAATTCATCTTTTCAGTACTTGATGTTTAAAACAGACTAAGAGAGGCAGTAGACCATCCATAAGAAACCTGGTGAACTCCAGTACCATGTTGTATTTAGCAAATCTAGCAAAAATATATCTCCTTAGGTTTGTATTTGTCTTCCAGAAATAATGATTTCCTTACACTATTTCTTCATTTCTCATTCCTATTTCGTAATACAGGAAGAAAGTTTTACTTTGATTCCTGTGTATTCAGTGAATGTTTGGTCAGAATATAAAGGTGGTAGAAATCTGTGACAGATGAGAATTTTATGTGGAGAAGAAGCAAAGAGATCATTACAGGAAAAGGTCATACCCAATCAAGTTCTAGTTGTATATTCTCAGTGGGCTCCTTTCTCTGTATAGACCCCATTATCTGAAATTTGTAGAATCCTTTCAAATAACTCCACTAGCTAGAGAAAAAGCATAAAATACGTGAGCATATTAACTATATTTCATGTTCAAATAATATTAAATAAAGAATAAAACTAACATGAAGAGATACCGGAACAACACATGATTCCAACAAGAAACTTAAAAACTATTCTATACTATACTCCCTGTACAAACATTTACAATCTATATTACTTCAATATTGTCTCTGAGAAAGTTTAAAATATACCTTTGTTTAAACCAAAAATCCCCCGTGCTTTTTTTAAGTTATGAAATCCCCTATTCATGTGACATCTATTTAATATCTGTGGAATACCACTGTTTGGAAATATAACTTGAGGGGAAAAACATCCTGAGAGAAGCTATTCCCACTGTACTCACACTGAGAGGACCACAAGAAGAGTACTTTGATAGTAGAAATGGACAGTTCTCTTTAATTGTTCAGTATACCTTTCCTTGTACAGGGAGAGAAATTCCTTCCTTTTGTAGACTATCATTATTTGTTGTAAACTTCACACATATTTGGTCACATCCTCCTTACCAGATTCCCCTTTTCATACCTAAATACCTATTTTCAGAAATGATTTTTTTTTTATCTGAGCCTAGTATGCTTCAGGGGAGATGTTGCAAAGATGTCCCACTTAGGACTGACCTCTCAATAATCACGCACTCTCAGCACTTTGACCAATTATGGGACTCACAAATGGAGAGATGCTTTTAAACCTCCAAGGCGTTATTCCAATGATACAATTCCTCCAGCGAATACAAACCTCCTAAACCTCCCCCCAAACAGCCATCAAATGGAAAAATATGCAATTTGAATGCAAGAACTATGTAGCTGTCTCACTGAAACCACTACAGTGTATCAATCATGAACTCTTCCTTGCAGGATAAGGCCTCAAAGATATGCAAACACGGATTGTTATTAGCTGCTGCACCATGAGTGAGAACATCTTTCTGCCTAATGTAAAGAGAAGCACTGATCTACAGTTACTAACATATGTATTTAGAAATCTTATATTGACAATGATACATATGTATTATAAAATAAGCATAGTAGGTTCTGTTCCTCCCCAGAGGGCCTCCCAATATATGGCTTTTTGAACAAGTTATAGTATCTTACTTTATATTTACTGTATTGGTTACCTTTCAGTTGCTGTGATAAAACATTACCATTAAGGCAACTTAGGAAAAGGAGAGTTTATTTTACCTAGGAGTTAGAGTCCTAATATCTGGGACAGCATTTCCATAAGCAATAGGTGTGATGAAAGGAATAGAAGACTGAGGGCTCACATGTTGAACAAAAAACATCAAACAAAGCTAGTAAATGGTGAGGTGGTTTTAAACCTCCAAAGCGTTATTCCAATGATATAGTTCCTCCAGCGAATACAAATCTTCTAAACCTTCCCTAAACAGCCATCAAATGGAAAAATATGCATTTAAATGCAAGAACTATGTGGGTACTGTCTCATTGAAACCACTACAGTGTGCCAATAATGAACTCTTTCTTGTAGAAAAAGGCCTCAAAAAATCTAATCACAGAGTGAAGTGATTGTTTACCACTCTCACTTTCATGCCACTATTGCATCAGAGGACATATTTTTCATGGCAGGTCAATATTGTAGCATCTGTTGTTCACAGCTTGGTAAATCCACTCCTGGTTTTACCCCACTGAAGTTAGTAATGTTTTCCAATATTATGAAATTTCACCAGCAGTGATGAAGTTCTCAGATCAGTTCAAAGCTTTATTTCTTCATATCATGTATCCCAACTATATTATGTCTCCAATAGTAAGTCTTGCCCTCTACTTATAATGAGAAGCCAAAGGCAATAACAACAGGCTGAGTTTGTTGCGGCTTCTGTTGTCTCCCTGTATTGAAAAGCTCGTAGGGAGGCATCACACATCTGGTAATGAATACTAGGCAAGAAGGTATATGAGATGAAAATATAACAATCTTAAAACATAACTGAACAAAGAAAAACAATCAGATATTTATGTGAGAATAGAAAATGAAAAATATTAATATAAGAAAAAATATTTATGGAATTAATTGCTTTTACGGAGGCTCTGAGACAGAAGTTAAAAAGTTAAAGCTGTGATTAAGAAAGTCATTTCTCTTTTCATTTGGGTGCCTATTTTCCCATTTATCCAAGTACTAAAATTAGAGTGGGCAAACCATCAAACATGGCATCCTTGTATTTGACATGAAGAAGCAAAAATTCAAGTGAAAAAATAGGAATCCCAATGGGAAAGCAGAAATTCTAAGACCTCAGTGACACAGAGTGCCAAATGAAGGAGGCTGCAGGTGTTACAGCTTCCTGTTCAGTGCTGGCTTCAGTGTGCCAGTGAGAGAGGCTACAGGTGGAAAAGAAGTTGTAACTCCTAAGCTCTGAGATCATCTCCGAATGCTGATCAAGCACAAACTCTTGCGTCAAGTCTGCAGAAAGCAGGTTAAGAAATGAGTGGCCATGGCTCAGTGGGTAAGAGCACTGACTGCTCTTCCGAAGTTCCTGAGTTCGAATCCCAGCAACAACATGGTGGCTCACAACCACCCATAATGATATCTGACTCCCCCTTCTGGTGTGTCTGAAGATAGCTACAGTGTACTTATTTAAAATAATAAATAAATATTTTAAAAAAAAAGAAAGAAATGAGTGGCCAAGGTCCTCTCTTCCCCAGTGTAGGGGAATGCCAGGGCCAAGAAGTGGGAGAGGGTGGGGTGGCAGGCATGGGGAGGAGGGAGGCAACAGGAGTTTGTTCTTGTTTTTGTTTGTTTGGTTGGTTGGTGTTTTGAGGGGAAATTGGGAAAAGAGAAATTTACATGTAAATAAAGAAAATATCTAATAAAAAATAATAATTAAAAGAAAAAGAAAAAAAATGAGTGGCAAGAGCGGTGGATTGCCTGTGTATGGTTGATCATGAAAGCTGGAACACATCTCCTGATTACATCTGAAGCTGCTGTCTTCATGGCTGAGTCAAGGATGGTGATTTCACAATAGGAGCAGCATTCGTTGGAGCAGGAACAAAAACAGGAACAGGAGTTGAGTTGCCCTGCATGTGGCCAGGCTCCAATAGGTCTATCTTCACGGGACCTGTCTCCAAGAAGACTCAGGAGTAGTCTTCTTTCTCATAGGAGCCTCTGAGAGCCAAAGCATTTGAGGACCTACAGTTTAGCCAAAGCCTTGAACTATCTAAGAGATGGACAACCACCAGGAGCCAAACTGTGAGGTCTCCCCTTTCTTCTTTCTACAATGAGCAATCCAATGAGTCTCTGCAAAGTCCACATACCCTACTCTACAAAGCTAGGTAGCAACTGATTAGCATGTGCATACAAATGATATATAAAATGGAACCAATCAGGAAAACGCTGTCAAACCCATTAACTGAAAGAGAAAGCCTGACAAAACTGAGGGTGACCTCAAATAGGGCTTATGTTCTATGCCTTCCATTCTTATGCCACTCCCTATTTACCATCCAGAGAGCTTTAGATGGCTTTTGGTTTATACCTTTACTTCTGATTCTTCATACTTTCAGGCTGTCAAAGGCAGCCTGCTATGCAAGCTGTTGGGCCAGCCAGGGGCAGGAGTTGTTCTTCATTCCCTTTGCGGATGATGAAGCTTCAGGGAAGTAAGCACTTGGCTATCAGAAGGGCAGCAGTTCCATTTGTCACTGGCATGCAACCAATCAGTCTCCACTGTGGGCAAACAAAGCTGGGTCTTGTTGTGGTTGATATTATGAAGGTCCTATTGCCTTTGCACCCACATTCCTCCACCCCGGGATGCTGTGGCAGAGCTAAAAATGCAGTTGGGAGTCCCACCACTCCTGTGTTCAGCTTTAGATTTTCGTTTGATACTCCTTCTGAGCCCATCGGTAGTATTAGCAGGCAAAAGCAAATAGCAACCAGAAATATGTCCTCAGAAAAGTTATGAGTGAGGATAGAGAGCTACAAAACAAGGAAAATCTCCAAAGCAATTGTAACTAATAATAAAGATAATATTATTCAACTGAGTTATTTCCTATGAGAGCTTTTAATTTATGATTTCTGTGAGCAGGGCAGTACCTCATAGAAAGTCTTGGGTATGACAAACAAAATGCTGAGGAAACACCTATACCATCTGTGGATCTAAAAACAAACAAGCAAGCAAACAACAAACAGGTCCCAACCCCGGCATTGCCACCTGTTGCACTCTGATATGCTGCCCGGACCCTTGCCTGGGCAGTCCTGGAGATCTGGCCCTAGAGGCATGGATACAGAAGAGCTGTCAGGTTGACCAACTCAGCTACCACCCCAGACAAGATACAGGGCTTTGAGTCGGGCCACCCCAAACTCTATCCCATTTATGAGCAACTGGGATATTTATGAGCAATTTATGGAGGAAGGGGCTGGTCCTCCAGAACCAAAGCCAAAGGATCTCCATGACACAACAGGATATTAGAGAGGAGTCCCAATGAGGCTCGAGTATTGGAAGTGTAGAAGAAGCCAAAGGCCTCAAACTATCTCAGTGACTCACTGTGATGAACATCTGTGTGACATACCATGGCACAAAGCAGATTCCATGCTCAGATTGGTTTGTTTGGGGGTTGATTGTTTTATTGAATCACTGGGATTCAATTAAAAGTTAGAAACAAAACAAAAGCCCTCAGTGACATTATATCAATCAATCAAATAAATAAATGGAAATAAAATAAGAAACTCTGCATGTGCATGTACCATATAATCCCATGTCCTATGTCTCTGACTCTACTAGTAAGTTGCCCACATGTACTAACACAAAAAACTGGCAACATCCAACCTCCTTCCCTTTTACATATTTGCTGTATAAGCTAATAAATCAGAATACAAGGTCAAGAGACTGTAATGATTAAGTAACTTAGAATTGGGTGTCCTTGATATGATACATTGTGAGACTTAAATCTCTTTTCACTGATTCATGGTGTACTTTTGTCTGTGACAGTTGACTCAGAGTTGAAGTCAGCCATTATTTGGGGTTTCAGGAAGTGGGCTGATTCCACAAAATTTTGTGACTCATAACACACCAGGAAAGTATTGAACATCCTTACTAAAGTCCGTTTTATAGACAGAACACATTTAAATTCTTTGCTTTAAAAATGTGTATCCTGTTTAGATGGCGGTGTTGTTGGAAAGATTTCACTTGAAATCATAGCTTTTATTTTTCACTGTGTGAAACAGAATACTTGCAACTGCATTGTCTTTTTGATCTTGTAAAGGCACATTCATGAAGGACCTGGTCATCTGGGTAGAATGAGTCACTGTCTTCTGAATAACTTCATAAGAAGAAACAAAAGTGTAATTATAATTTGTTAAATATATAAAAATATTGTCATTGTTTATGATAGAGTTTGATTAAGATAGATCATACTATCTTAATCACAATACAAGTATTTGGGAAGCTGGTAATTTTGAGAGAGCTACAGTGAGTTTTGCTGATGAAACTTTGGCCCAAGTAGAATTATACTTCCTATATGTTTCTCCCAAAAGTGTTGATGGAGTTAACTTCACATTTGCTATCCTGCTGTGTTTTTTTTTATTTCATTACCAGCTATATGTTGTATTCTAATCAAGAATTACAACTAATGAAGAAATAAATTTCCCAGGTTAGAGTCTAATATAATACCTTAACCACCAAAACAGTCATTTTATGTTTCTTTAAAATGTAAGTGATTTCCTTTCCTTTTTGTTTGAACTACACCTCATGGTTAGTACATTTTTTTAAGTATAAGTAAGTTATGCAATGGCAAATGTCTAATGAACACTTCAGGTTCAGCATCACAATTATTTATAGTCTGCATTGATTTCTGGATTGTACATGCTCCCACCATGTCAGATGCAACTTACCAATGGTTTAGATGCTAGTTCACAAAACCCCTACATTTTAACAATTATCATGTAGTGAGTATAAGCTCCCTCATAAAGTCCTCCTGATGTTATGCAGGAAAGTGATCTGAAATCTTCTAACCAATCATCTCTGACCAGTTAGATACAAGTGACTGGGGGGCCAATTAATGGGGAGAATAGAGGTAGGTGGGGTTTCAGTTTCTGGGCTGGGTGTCATAAGTAGGGAACACAATGCAGAAGAGAGAAGAGGAGAAAGAAGAGAGGACAAACAGGAGGGCCTCATTAGGTGGGATGGGCCAGAAGCACATGGCCAGAGAAATAGTCCCTGAGGCCAGACTGATGGATTAGGAATAACCCAGGTGACAATCAAACAGCAAGTAGCCCCAGGAATGCAGCTGGAAAATAACTAGTCTAGCATAAGGAATATAGTTTAGGGGTAATCACCCAGTAAGTGTCCTAAAGCTGACTAAATAAATCTGTGGATCTCTGCCACAATTCTTTGTGGGACTCTCCGGGCCATAATAAGAACTAAATGAAGTCAATAAATGTATATTACAATGGTAGCCCATAAATTGACCCCTACTCTTTATTGGGAGGTGCTAAAGAAAATAAAACTGGGCTGGAGAGACTGCTCAGACATTAAGAGCACTGGCTGCTCTGCCAGAGGTCCTGAGTTCAATTCCCAGCAACCACATGGCAGATCATAACCATCTATAGGGAGATCTGATGCCCTTTTCTGCCCTGCAGCCATACATGCAGCATAGAAGATTGTATACATGGTAATTAATAAAAAAATCTTTAAAAAGAGAGAAGCGATATTGAAAAGCACAATTCATTGAGTCTCTTCATCTTCTCCAAAGAGAATGTTTGTCGAATCTCCTGAAGAATATGTTTTATTTATTTCTATACATCATTTCTCTAAATCCTTTTCTCCATATCTCTTTATTTCACTAAATATCTTGTCATGTTGGGTCATGTCAAACCTAGACCTGCGGCCTTGAGGAAAAGCATAAGCCTGGCTTGAATTTTGAGACCTGTCTCAGCCACTTCCATATGGGGTGACACAGCAAGACCTGTCTGGCCCTGCCTCTGCTCTGCCATTGTGATGTGAAGCTTTGCCATTGGTCCTCTCAGTTACCCCTTACCCTCTGTCACCCTTCCCCACCTTCTACATCATCTCACCCTACTAAAAGTCCCCCACTATATATATATATATATATATATATATATATATATATATATAAAATGAGGGGGCTGATGCAATAAAGCTTAATTCCTGCTTCAATAAGACTCCTGGCCAATGTGTTATGATACTCGCCATCCTGCTCAACCCTGGACAGACCCAGCTAGACTGGGTTCTCTCCTCTTGCCTGGACCTGCCAGCAAAGATCCGACATTGTTACACATAAAATAGCAAATCAAAGAGCTCAAAACTTATAAGGATATTTTTTTTGTGGAGAATGTTTACACAGAAACAAGCAAGTATTGACATACTAGGGCATATGCTTTTTGTAGATCCTAAATTCATACATATTTCATTTGTTATACCAGATCATTTACCTATTAGCCTTTTATAACAATAGAAATATCTGTAGGGTTACAAAGTCAATTTTAGTGAAAAGCAATTGTAAAATACATGTATAAATAGCAATAATTTGAACTACAAGGCAGTCAAACCAACAAAACTTTTAGAATTGCTTGGCTAGTTTGTAAATAGAAAATCAGATGCTTTTGGAAAGAAAGTTTACTAAGTTCATGAAAATTATTGGCTGCTAAAATTCCAAATTTTACAAAATGTTCCTATGAATATTTTTAAGAACCTATTTAATTTTTTTAGTTTTCCATAGAGATGATCAGGATGTTAAAAATTCTTGTTTGTGTTTTTCTTGAATGTTCTAAGAAATTCCCTTGTTTTTGTTGCTTTGCAGTTTCTATGACTAACTTAAAAACTACTAACTTAAGAACTTAAAAACTACTTATGGGAATCATGATTCTTTTTCTTGGGTAAAATCTCTCTTTCTCATGGAAGGAGTTAGAAGACCAAGATAATTCTGAAATCTGGGTCTTTTTTCTTCTACAACAGACAAATTCATTTTAGTTGTTCTTGGCTCTGTTGTTTGAATTTGCTTTCTATTGGTAGAAATAGAAATGTTTTTTGTAGTTTTGTTGTTGTTGTTGTTGTTGTTTGTAGGAAAATGGTTTCTTCTCCATATACCATCCAATGATAATGATAATAAGTTTTTAGTAAAGAAACACAGAAAGGAATTCGATGGGATAGAAAAGAAAGAGAAGAGCAGAAGTTCTAAACATTAGGTGTTGGAAAGAGTTATCAACACCACACAGTCTCTTGGACTGGAACAAAGGAAGAGATATTCTGCAGAAAGGGAACAACATTATTCACCATCAATTCAATCCATAGTACCTGTTACTGCTCTGCTGGGGGATCCTGAAAATGACACTTAGCTTGCTCTTACCATCACCCACCCACTCTTCTTGTGAGAGGGGATGATGTATAGGTGTATAGGTGACAGGATAACTCATTACTTACCCAACTTGTCAGCAGAGCCATCACTAAGGTATCTTTCCATCTTAGACCACCATAAACTTCCATCAGAAAGTCCATGCTCAGAAGCATTGTAAGGTAGTGTCTTTGCTCAACAGATGATAAGGAAAAATTTAAAGTGGCCTGCATTTGATCAGTGTGAAGAAGACAGCAGTCTTTCCTATACAGACATGTTCATTCATTTTTTTAACCAGTATGTTTTATTATTCTTTAGCACTTTTAGGGAAATATATTTGATTTGATAAAATAATATAAGCTTCAAAAGTGTAGGTTCTTCATCCAGTGATGGGGAAACAAAAACAGGTGTATTAAGATCTGGGATACTTTGGTTCCCATTAATTTTCTTATGGCTCCTAGCATTATGTTCTTGCAAGTAGCACAAAGCTGCTGTCTTCATAGAAAAAGAATTCCTGTAACCCACATGCCAAAGCCAAAGATAGGTGTCCTTGAAAAGAGAAAACAAGGTTTGTTACCTTATAAGCAGTGACTAAATTTCTAATTCCTTTTTCTTAATATAGTAAGGGATTCTTTAGATCTGTCTCCAATATTCTTTGAGAACCTATGATATAGAAATTATTGTTTTGAGACTTAAAATCAATAAGTTTGTGAGGCACATCCTACTTGTTTTTGCTAGCTACTTGTTCCCTCTCTCCTGGAAGAGTCTGTCTTCATCTCTGAAGTAAATTTACATGTTGCACAATTCTTATTTAGGAATAATTGCTATATTCTTAAAAGCTTGTTTCTTTGCTATTAGAATTTTAGATACTTCAAGGTATAAGCCTGATGCAGGTCAATAACCCAAAGAAGCTTGTTGTAAACATGTCCATATTAATCAAAAGTAATAGGCACAGCTGTTGATACTACCATTTGTGGATGGGATTTGTCCATGTAGAATCAAAGTTATGCCAAGGAAGTTAATGTTGACATGTTATCATAGTGAAAACATGCAAAATATATTCACAAATCGAAGGCAGAGAATTTGGTATATCAACTAATCCTGAGCACAGTTTTACACACATTGTATGTTTGATGTGATCAAAGGAAAAGTGTTATCATATGTTGGATAGACTTCTTCCCTCTTTTCCCTTTCTCTAAGCAAAAAAATATGATCTTAAGACTGAGTGCACTTAAGTCTAAAAGTTTATTTATTAATAATTAAATAAATCTGATGTTTATATAATCATACAAATAATGTGTTGACTGAAATAAATTTTAAAACATTTTAGTATGTTGAGCATTGAAATTTAAACTTATATAATATTCTCAAAATTATAATATAAAATTAGGAAAATAGTATTTTCTTTTTAATTTGTTTTAGTGTTATCATCAAATTACTTGTTAAGTGATTATCTTTTATCTCCATACTGATTTACATTTTAAAATATTGGGTCTTTTACCCATATTTAAATATGAAGTCACTTACTCCATATTCAACCTCTGTGTTATATGGATTGTTCCTTGCTTATTATTGGCTTGATAGCAATTATTTTTTCATGGGGAAGCTGCCAATTTGTTTTATAAGGCCACAGTTACACCAGTCACCAAAGCACATAAAGAGAATTACAGAGCCCTTTCTTATAAAAATAGACTCAAAAATTATCAATAAAATTTTCAAACTGAACCAAATAGTACATGAAAAGTATCATCCACCATGATCATATAGGCTTCATCCAAGAAAGTCAGCAATGATTCAACATAAAATCCACATGATCATTTTATTAAATACAGAAAAACTTTTTGACAAAAATATAATACCCTTTTTAATAAAATACCTAGAGAGATTAGGAATACAAGAGGCATAAGTCAATAAAGGCAGTGTATAACAAGCCTATGGCCAATGTCGACATAAAAGGAGAGAAAGTAAAAAAGATTAAATTGAAATTAGGAACAAGACAAGATTTGCTACTATGTCCATAGTTAATCCTTATGGTACTTGAAGTTTTAGCTAGAACAATCAGACAACTGCAGTAGTTCAAGGGTATATAGTTTGGAAAGGAAGATGTTGACTTGATGATGATATGAAAGTATGCATGAGTTCTACTAAATGCCACCAGAAAATGCCTACATGTAATAAACACTTTCAGCATGGTAACTGTATAAACATTAATTCATAAAGACCAGTAGCCTTTCTGCAAAAATAATAAATGGACTGAGAAAGATTTCTAGAAAATAACAGCTTTCACAATCATCTCAAATCACATGAAATATCTTGGTGTAATGCTAACCAAGCATGTAAAAGTCTTGCACTATATAAACTTTAAGACACTGAAAAAGAAATTGAAGATATCAGAAGATTTAAAGATCCTCCATGCATATGAATCAACAGGCTTAATATAGTAAAAATGATCAACCTATGATAATCTACAGATTCCAACAAAGTATTTTAGAGATCTTAAAAGGACAATTCTCAGCTTCATTAGAAAGAAAAAATAATCCTGAGCTATTAAAGAACTGCTGGATGAGTCAACATTCCCCCCACTACCTCAAATTGAATGACAGAAACAAATTAATAGAAATAGCATAATATGCTATTTATTATGATAAAGACATACAAATTGATCAAAGGCTTATACAGTAAATCCACACTTCCACACACATAAGACACTTTTTTTTGACAGGGTTTCTCTGTATAGCTCTGACTGTCCTGGACCTCACTCTGTAGAGCAGGCTGGCCTCAAACTCAGAAATCTGCCTGCCTCTGCCTCCCAAGTGCTGGGATTAAAGGTGTGTGCCACCACCACCCTGCTGATACTTTTTTTTAAATAAAGTATCTAGAAACACAAACTGGTACAAAGACAGAATCTTTAATAAATGAAGCTGATTAAACTTGTTGGACACAAGTAGAAGTCAAATAGTGGTGACCCAACCATAAAATTAGATTCATTGATACCTCAAAACTGCAATTTTGCTACTATTGTGAATCATAATATAATTACCTAATATGCAGGATATCTGATATTAGACCCCTGTGAAAGGATCATTCAATTACCCAAATGGGCCACAACCCACATGTTGAGAACCACTTCCCCCAACCCCTCAAAAAAAAAGCCTTTCCTTGGTGGTGTGGTATATTTGTTGGATGCAACAGAAAGGTAATATTAATTTTCATATTAAGATATTAAGAAAAAGTAATTGTCACTTCCTGTTGTTTTTTGTTGTAAGAGGTGGAATTAGGTTTGTGTGGATTTGTTGAAAGATTACTTTCTTGCTTCTTCTGGGTGTAATTTTGCTCCTTATGTTGATGTTTTCCATCTATTATCCTTTGTAGGGCTGGATTTGTGGAAAGATATTGTGTAAATTTTGTTTTGTCATGGAATATCTTGTTTCCTCTATCTTTGGTAATTGAGAGTTTTGCTGGGTATAGTAGCCTGGGCTGGCATTTGTGTTCTTGTAGGGTCTGTATGACATCTGCCCAGGATCTTCTAGCTTTCATAGTCTCTGGTGAGAAATCTGCTGTAATTCTGATAGGTCTGCCTTTATATGTTACTTGCCTTTTTTCCCTTACTGCTTTTAAAATTCTTTCTTTGTTTAGTGCATTTGGTGTTTTGATTATTATGTGATGGGAGGAATTTCTTTTTCTGGTCCAGTCTATTTGGAGTTCTGTAGGTTTCTTGTATGTTCATGGGCATCTCCTTCTTTAGGTTAGGGACGTTTTCTTCTAAAATTATGTTAAAGATATTTACTTGTCCATTACATTGGGAGTCTTCACTCTCTTCTATACCTATTATCCTTAGGTTTGGTCTTCTCATTGCGTCCTGGATTTCCTGGATGTTTTGGGCTAGGAGCTTTATGTTTTTTGCATTTTCTTTGACTGTTGTGTCAGTGTTTTCTATGGTGTCTTCTGCCCCTGAGATTCTCTCTTCTACCTCTTGTCTTCTGTTGGTGATGCTTGCGTCTATGGCTCCTGATTTCTTTCCTAGGTATTGTATCTCCAAGGTTGTCTCTCTTTCTGATTTCTTTTTTTGTTTTTATTTCAATTTTTAGATTCTGGACAGTTTTGTTCATTTCCTTCAATTGTTTGATTGTGTTTTTCTGTAGTTCTTTAAGGTATTTTTGTGTTTCCTCTTTAAGAGCTTCTAGCTGTTTACCTTTGTTCTCCTGTAGTTTTTTGAGGGTGGTATTTATATCTTTCTTAAAGTCCTGTATCATCATCATGAGAAGTCATTTTAGATATGAATCTTGCTTTCCTGTTATGATGGTGAGTCTAGGACTTGCTGTGGTGGGAGAATTGGGTCTGATGATGCCAAGATACCTTGGTTTGTTTGTTTATTTTCTTACGCTTGCCCCTGCTATCTGGTTATTTCTAGTGCTACCTGCCCTTGCTAAATCTGACTGGAGCCTGTTCTTCCTGTGATCCTGGGTATGTCAGAACTCCTCAGAGTCAAGCTGTCTCTGTGATCCTGTGATTCTGGGGTCCTGTGATCCTGGGCTTGTTAGAGCACCTGGGAGTGCAGCAGCTTCCTCTGGGTGTTTTGGGACTGGCTGCCAAGTTTGCTCCTAAGGTTGTTCAGGACACCATCCCAGAGAGACTGGAAGGAACCTGAGCCACTGGGATGCTGAAGTTCCTGTGTGCCTGAGTCCTGCTGGTCCCAGTTACTCCTGGTATTGGGACAGGTATTGGGTCCTCTTCACCTATGATCCTGAGTGTGTCAGAGTGCCTGGGAGTGGAGCTTCCTCTGTGTATTGTGGGACTGGCTACAGATCTAGATTACTGTATCCTTTAATAGAATTTTTATTATATTTCCTGTCCTAATATATATCAGAGATAGATAAAGTGTCCTATAATCTAGTAGTTATTTGTCATTGATAAAATTATCTCAGAATAAATAATTAAAAAACGTGCAAAGATGGAACTCACAGCACACATACATAACCCACAAAATGCAAATAATCATCAGTCACAGTATAGCCTTTAAAATATTCATTAAATGCAATTATTAATAACCTAACACAAGATTTGAACTTAACCTTGATCAAAAAGCATCTCCCTCTCCCTCTCCTCTTTCCCTCCCCCTTTTCTTCTTCCTCTCCCCTTCCCCTTCTCCTCTTCTCCCCTTCTCCTCCCCTCCCCTCCTCCCTCACTCCCCAACTTGTCTCTCCCCCAGATCCATTCCTCCTCCCTTTCCTCCCCAAAAAAGACCAGGCACAAACCCACACATCAAGTTCCAAATCTGGGTAAGGCAACCCAGTAGGAGGAAAAGGGTCCCAAAAGCAGGCAAAAGAGTCAGAGGCACCCTGACAGACACTGTCAGGAGTCACTAACAATATCAAGCCAATGACCATAGCATACACAGAGGTCCTGTAACACCCATTCAGGGCCCACAATTGCTATTTCAGTCTCTATGAGTCCCCATGAGTCCTGCTTAGTTGATTCTGCAGGGGCAGGTTCGCCTAGTATCCTTGACACCTGTGGCTCAGACAATTCCTCCTCCCTTCTTCTGAGGGGTTCCCTGAGCTCCCAGGGCAGGAACCTTACAGTGACCTCCAACTAGAATTCTTTCTCCACCTACTGTTTGGCTGTGGGTCTCTGCATCTGCTCCCATTATTTAAGAGTATTACAATAGTAAATTGTTTTTTACAAATTCAGTAGAGATGATCAAACAGTGCTTTCTACTTTGAATTTTTGGTCCCCATCTGGTTGACCTGTTGTTGGAGATTGTAGGAACTTTAGGAGTTTGGACCTAGTTAGAAGGAGTAAATCACTACAGTGGTTCTATGGATATTTTGTCCATGATTACATTGTGTGTTTGATTCTGATTTCTTTTGAAAGATGTGGTCAACATTACATTTCTAGTTCCAAGATGTTCTTGCTGTTGTTGATGTTGTATGGTCATCGTAATAGTACTCTAACTAACACTCACAATTATCAGGCTTAAGCCAAACCACACATTAAAGAATAATATTTGTTTGTTCTTATATATTTTACCAATTGAGTTAGGCTCCTATGTCCACCATCATTAAGGAATATGAAGCAGGCAGCTTTCAATAACAGAAGCTTGCTTTATCACAGGTCTCAAAGCTGTGAGTCTTCAATCAACACCACGAGGCAGAAATCTTGATGTCATCTGTGTCCTTAATACAGACACTGAGAGTTTGTTCTTCCACTCATTTTCCTTGACTGTTGTCATGAGAGGTCAGAGCTATGTCACTTCGGTTTCCACCACCCTGTTCACCCAGTGCTCTGCTATTTCTATAGTCATCAGTTCCTCTATGGCTTCTCATATCTTCTCAACTGCCTTTTATAACTATAACTATAACTACATATACATAGATTTTGTATTCAAACCTCACTTTGATAATTCAAAATGATTGCATTTCAACTTCTTTTAATCTCATATGCCCTACCCTTCCTCTTCAGAAAGCAGCAGGTCTTATGAAGTAGGAAGTTGATATTTGGTGGTAGGAAGATAGCCAGTTAATGCTAGCATATATAGCATTGAGGATGAAAAATTTATAAACCTTAGCATTATAAAGAATTGTGGTTAACTGTCAAAGTATCATAAAATCAAAAGCTTGACATGAAAATAAAAATCAAATAAATTAATTTTGGAAATGAATGAGGGTTAATATTCCCATGCCCTGTGTCTTAATGAGAATTGCACTTTCTAAGCTTGAAAGGGAGATGAAAGAATCTCAAGCACTAAAAGCTATATAAAAATGGGCAAGAATCCTTGAATCTGCAAGGAAAACAAATTCAACCTCACTTCTTAAAGAAGCAGCTCCCTCACACAGGCCCCACGACTCCCAGGGGAGCCACAGGGCAGCAGGGACACGATCCTCTCAGCTTCCAAGTGACAGAGGGGGTTCAGCGTCCTCCTCTGCCCCTTCCCTGCAAGTGGATCGCCTACCTCCAGAGAACACATTAAGCCAGAGACACGGGCAGGATCCGCCCTTGTCTCTCGGTGAGGTTCTGAGACTGGAGCAGCCAGCCTGGAGGCGACCTAGGCCAGAGACCCAGGCAGGATTCGCCATTTTCTCTCGGGTGAGTTTCTGAGACCTGAGCAGCCAGC
>NW_022196912.1:108882478-108882670 GCF_008632895.1 Mastomys coucha | reverse complement strand
TTGTCTAGTCCCTGATGTTAGTGGGATTGCTTCAAGTTTCTCTCCATTTAGTTTGATGTTGGCTACTGTTTTTTTGTATATTGCTCTTACTATGTTCAAATATGAGCCTTGAATTCCTGATCTTTCAAGCCAGCCTAAATATAGCTATCTCCTGAGAGGCTCTGACAGTATCTGACTAACACAGATGTAGAG
>NW_022196912.1:108859248-108882225 GCF_008632895.1 Mastomys coucha | reverse complement strand
GCAACAGGGGTTTGTTTTTGTTGTTTTTGTTTGTTTCTTTGTTTTTTGGAGAGGAAACTGGGAATGGAAAAATTTTCATGTAAATAAAGAAAATATCTAAAATAAAGAAAAAAAGATTAAGAGTATCTTTATTAACACAAGTGGATGAGATGGATAACTAAGATTCAGTCCTGGGTTTCAAAGAGTTGCAGTGAAGAACACACTGAAAGTGGCTCCTTGCTGCTCTTATCAAACCATGTGGGTCATACCTACACTTGGGTATCTTCTGCAATGTTGGGAGTGTGCTATTTCATTACATGTAATCAAGAAATGCCTGAAGCAGCAAGCCAACTATAGAATTCCACCACGTGGTAAAATCTGAGAAAACGACTTGTATATTTTGTTACCTCCTACATTTTTTCCAAAGATAGAGACATGAAGGTCTGTAGACAGCCCTTACCGAGAAAATGACATGCATATCTTATAGAGAAGGAAAAATAAACTTTACTAGTGAAAGTATGAAGTCTCTCACACTACACAGAATAACAGAAAGTCATTTTTTGTTTGAGTCCTATGGTATTATTCTTTATTATTACTTTTATATTTTTTACAGTCTAATCATTACCCAACTCCTGGTCTGCCCTCCCACAGGTCCTCATTCCATTCCTCCTCCCTGTCTCCAAGACATCCCAACACCCTGGGGCATCAAGTCTTTCAATGGTTATGCACATCTTCTCCCACTGAAGCCATACCAGGGAGTCCTTGGCTCTATATGTGTTGGGGGCCTCAGACCAGCTCATGTATTGTTGGTGGCTTAGTGTCTGAGAGATCTTAGGAGTCTTGCCTATATATATATATGTGATTTGAAAAAGAGACTGGATAAGAATGATCATACTAAGAGCAGATAATCATCTATGACATACACACTCTCATGTCCATACACATGTTTTCTTTAGCTACGTTCATTTGGAGCATAAACATCCTGCCTTCAGCCTTTCTGTCTTAGGAGAACTGATAAGGCAACATTTGCAAATTGCTCAGTGAAGCCTGGATGTTTTTCTGCTAATAAAAACATTTTCCTAATGTGACATTTGATTTGAAAGGTTTGAAAATTGTGTGTGTATACTTGAGGGGCTATTGTAAGCAAATGATACAATTTCAGTAATGAAGAAATAGAGGTGGAGCTGCCTCCGTGTCTCCATTCTGCATATTATTTGTGTTGACTTTACATGTATTTCAGAGTTAATTTCAAAACAAGAAATATATAAGGCTGTGACATTTAACTTTGTTCTGTTTTCAGTTCTGAATGGAAGCAGTATGTGACCTCTGTACACCGATTCTAGCTACAATTCCTTTGGCTGGGCTTTTCTCAGAGACTACTTTCCCCAAGGCATTGGTTGTGATTCAGACACTGTATTTAACTTTGGGACTATACTGTCCAACAGGCAGGGCCTCTACATTTGAGATATAATCGCATGTGAAAATTGTTGTAAAAATAGAAGTGCATGTGCAAACACTAAAATGCAGTTCAAACAAACAGTTCATGGAAATCTTCTAGTGTGAATTTTGAACAGTTGAGCTCTGCCAAGCAGAGTCAGGGAAGGAGATATGGACAGCTGCCCAGGGAAAGACAGCTTTCCAGAAAAAATCAAATGCAGAGAAGAAATATGAATGATAAGTTTTGATACATGAAAACTATTTTAAAATTTCTAAGTCTATGATATGGTTATGAGGGTGTGGTGCCAAGGCGGATAGGTTATGGGAAATATAAGTCCTTTTCAAAATTAAAACTTGTGATTGTTCCAGAAGGATGAAAAAGTTAAAGATGGAGAAAGACTAGGATTCAAAGCAAGCAAACAACAACACCAAAAAAATATCAATTAGAAAATTTCAAGAGAAAACCAATTAAATCAAGCATATATTTATGGCATCCCAAGAAGCCATTTAAACAGGAGGAAATCATGGCACAAATTTGCCATTAAAATAAGATTTCTTACCTAGAGAATATGGGCAAGTAAAATATCAGTTAACAATATTATCTGAAAGATTTATTTTGTAATATTATGTTTAGGAGTCATATGATCTTGATGTAGTCTTAATACTGCGTTGACCTAAGTGTCTAGATTGGTGGATAAGAAGAGGTTTGTGATTCTTCCTCTTCTTCTTCATCTTATTTTACTATTTTCTATTATGGAGGTTTTATCCTATTTATGGTTTTGTCATGTGGTTGTGCTATTACTTTTGCTATAGTAACTCAGGAACTAGCATAGCAGCTTTGGAGACCAGGTCAGGACTCAGTGGAACCCATGAATAGTATTTAAGGAGGAGAAAGCAAGGGGAGTAATTGCTATAATATAGCATGTCCAGACAGCAAGCTTGACCTTTCAGAATCCCATGGGCTGAAGTACATGCTCCAGTTACTGTCTGGACTTGTGAAGAGATGAATTTTTCCTCCTAGGCTAAATAGCCTTTGCGAGGGATCCTGCTGTGGAAGGGATGGAGGGATTTATGCCTGCTGAGTTAATGCAGGACACATAGTTGTTTGGCAGTTCAGGGTTGGATGCTGAGGAAGAAAAAGAACATGTGTAATCCTACAGGGATCTAACAGCCTAGAAGTAAACAACGGTTAACTCATAAGTTGTTAAAACTGATTTGAACTGGGAAAGAGAGGAAAAGGTGTCCCTCTGAACAGAGCTAAGGCTAAACATTAGACTTAAGAGCACAGCTGCTTTGACACCTCAGTGAATTACCATTTTATTGGGATGGAATGATTATTTGGATATGAAAAATTCTTACACATAATTCATTGTTTGAAAATTTAGTCCCCAGCTAGTAGCACTGTTTTTGTGGAGTATGGAAAATTTGAGAGGTAGAGGTCTTACCTGAAGGAAGTTGACCTCTAGTTGAGTGGGCCTTGGGTTAGGAGCTCCACCCCACTTCTTGTTCTGTAGGAAATTAGTTGAGGAATCTTAGCTATATGATCACACTGAAATCACACTATGTGCCATCATACCTTAGCCACAATGATAAATGATATTCCTTCAAACCATAAGTCCATCATCCCATAAGTTGCTTTGTTGTGTATCACTGGACAACAATAAGAAAAGGAGTTAGTGCAGAAAATCAATAATCTGAAATGGTATTTTTTTTTTACAGTAAACCTGACCACTTTGGTTATGAATTCTTGGAACTATTTTGCAGGTATAAGGTAGAAGAATTTAATAACTACATGCTAGACATGCTTTATAACACTGTAAGCATAATCTAATGAGATATTTGGATAATAATCTAGAAGAACAGAATGCCAATAGAAATTAAAATGGCAAAACCTGTGCTAAAGAGATATCAGATAGGAAGAAGGACTCTATCAAGAACTGAACTGAAGACCATTCCTTTTACAGTATGGCAAAGATTCTGACTGTGTTTGACAGAAAACCTGACACTTTGTGTATGCATTAACATTCTTAGTGGAATAAATTTCATGACAGAATAACAGGCAGGCTCTGGCATGGTTAAAGACCTCTGTGCTTAGTGAAATTTATAGGGATGGGAGGAGAAAAGTAGGACAAATATATTGTTTCATAAGACAAATATTGTGAGCATGAACATGGCTAGAATGGCAGACAAGCCAGATGCAGACAAGGGGGCTGTAATCTTTAATGTCACTGCTATCATTCAGAGAAACTACATCCTTTGGACCAGTATAATGGAACATGTACTCTAAAAGTAAGATTCCACCTATCTGGGGCTTCTGCTGGATAAATACTTATATATGTGAATGTATATATATGAAAGGAAAAGAAAGACTAAACTAGGAATATACCAAGATTCTGTATTCTGTGTTTTCTGTATTAAACTAAATTACCCAGGAAAATATATTCCCAATTATAAACAGGAGCAGATATACTAAAGTTGCAGTGGAACAGAACCAAGTTAAATCTTATACTGGTTATTTGGTACTTGTGGTGGTTTGAATATGCTTGACCCATGAGAAGTGGCACTGTTAAAAGTTGTTGTTTCATTGGAGGAAAGTGTCATTGCATTGGTGGGCTTTGATGTCACCTCCTATGCTCAGGCTCTGCCTACTGCAGGTAAGTCCCTCTTCCTGGCTGCCTGTGGGAGAGTCTCCAGCTGCCTTCAGATCAAGTTGTAGAAATCTTAGCTCCTTCTCCAATACCATGTCTGTCTGCAGACTACCATACTCCCTGTCATGGTGACAATGGACTGGACCTCTGAAACTGTAAGGCACCCTCAATTAAATGTTTTCTTCTTATAAGAGTTGCCTTTATCATACTGTCTGTTCATAATGATAAAACCCTAAAACAGTACTTTTTCCAAGTATGCAAAAAACAAGTTTAAGGAGATGATGGTTTGCACAAAGGTTTAAGAAAACTGCTGAGACAAGAGAATATGTGCCTATGTGATACTTGTGGTTTGAAAATGCTTTGGCCCATGGGAAGTGACACTATTAAGTGTCATGGCATTTTTGGAGGAAGAGTGTCAACATGTTCCAAGGTTCAGTACATTATTATCAAGGCAGGAACATGGCAGTGTCCGAGCCGATGGGGGGTTGGAGGAGCTGAAAGGTCTACATCTTGACCCAAAGGTATGCAGAAAATTCTGGCTTCCATGTGGGTAAAGGAGGGTCTCTGAACCTACTACCACACTTCCTCCAACAAGGCCATGCCTACTCTGAGGCTACACAGCTTAACAGTGTCACTCTCTGGGCCAAGCATATTTAAAACACCAAACCAAAGAACCCAGATGAAAATAATAGCCCTGTCTACCCCAGATATGCAGAAGCAGGATTTGGTATTTGCTTTTATGGATTTTGGTTTAAGTTGGAGCCTTACTTCTGTTTTTATTCTTAATTCTCTGAATACTTTTAAAATGTAGAATTCATATAAGTATATGTCTATCTGTGGGTATGTGTATGTGAATGCAGATACCTGCAGAAGCCAGAAGAGTGTTTCAGTTGTCTTTGAAATGAAAATACAGATGGTTGCAGAGCTTGGCTTATGAGATGAATGCTGAGAACTGAGCTTGGGTTCTCTACGAGAACAATACGTGTTGTTCAGCAACACTTATTGCTGTGTCTCAGGGTCTTATTCTGTTCTTTCTTTCTCTTTACATTTTAATTGTTTTTTTCTTTTAGAAATGCTTTTTGTTGTTGATTTTGTTTTCTCTATGTTGAACATGAGCATCAGCTAACTGTTTTATTTGTGCAGACAAGAGATGACTTGAGTCTCAGAAGAATCTTTGAATGTTGATAATATTACATTTTTATTGATTTTATAGTACATTAAACACTATAGAGACACGTGAAGTTGTACTGAATATATTATGTAATATATAACCATGATACCATGAGTGCATGCCATAATATTGTAATTTGAATATGAAATGTCTCCTACATATGTTTTATTATTCACAGCCCAGCTTCTTTTAAAAAGCTGTAGACATTTTTAGAGGTAGGGTCTAGCTGGAGGAACAGGTTCTTTGAGGACAGGCCTATCTCCAGTTGGTCTCTGCCTTTCATTTCATTTCTACATGAACAGGTGACATCTCAGTCTCCTGAGATTCCTAGTCATGGAACTGCCCTCTCCCATGCCTTTCCTTCTGTATTGAGCTATACCTCCCATACAATAAGCCAAAATTCATTATTCCTCGCCTAATTGCATTGTGAGGTTTATTGTTTTCATTGTTGTTGCTGTTTTATTTGGTTTGGTGACAAGAAAAATAACCAATAGACAGAGAGGATTCATTCAACCCTCACCAAAACTTCTTAATCTGCAATCAATTTTTCACTCATTAAATCTCTGTCTATCTTTGCACAAAATCCAGTGCAAAGTTAGTTTTTCTACTTTCTCCACTAACTTTCTTAGAACACTCCTGAGAGAGAAGGTATTAAGTAATGAATGTTAATGACATAGGAAGGGTCCGGGATATGTCAGACCATTGATTACCAAATGTTGACAGGATTCATACAAGGGACCTGGAAACTTTACTAGTTCACAGGTTTTCGTTAAGTAGTGTTGATTCTGAGGGTAAGGGTAGGCATTACTAAACGACAATTTTTCTTAATGATATAAATCTTTGTTATCCTATGAACCAGGCTTTGAGTTTAGACATGTAGGGGTGAATACCAAGTAAGGAATTTTAATATTTTGTTAAGTTCAATATAGAGATTAGGATGAAACTCTGAATAAAATTGGTACTAGTGTGCTCTTTAATTCTGAAGAATGATACTTGATTTGTTTTAGTGTACTGATTTACTTTAACTGTCAACATAACACAGGCTAGAGTTATCTGAAATGACAATCTCAATTGTATAATTGCCTAGGTCATCATGGCTTATGCAAATGTCTTGGTTAATCACCATAGAAGGGCCCATACCACTGTGAGCAGTACCACTCCCTAGACAGGTAGTCCTAATCAGTAGAAGCTGAATTAGGAGAAATCAATTCAAATCTAGCTATAATTGAAACTATGTAGATTATTTAGGTAAATTCAACAAGAAACAAAATCTACTTATAATCATTCTGTAATTGTAAGATAGCAACCAAAATCCCTCATAATTTTTGCTCTACTTCCTTGGGTATAAAATGAGTACTTCAATCAGAGGAAATGGAACAAACAGACCTGCATCCAAGTTCCTGCCTTAACTTACTTCACTGATGGATCTCAACCAGGAGTCGTAAGCTAAGAGTAGACTTTGACCTGGAATAGTAAGCCTAAAATGTAAAATTTTATTATTTTTAAAATTAATTATTATAAAACTAATTATTTTTTAATATAAATATAACCAGTGAATTAATCTGATGACAGTATTTATCTATCTTTGTTAATCCAGGATAACCATACCAAGAAACCAAGATATATTTAAGCTTCACCTCAATACTAGGCAGTTAAATGATCTATAATAACTTTATGCTAATCTGCTATCTCCCAAATATGATCCATGATAGCTGCATACTTTTATTGATCTGACTCTTTGGGTTTCAAATATTTTCCCTCAGGGTGCCCTCTTTGACCCTCTCCTTCTCTAAAACTCTTTTCTTCTCTCTTTCCCTCAGCTGGAGATCCTCTCCCCAGCCACTGGGTGGTCAGCATTTATTAACATGGCAGAGAATAAGTGATAAGTATTGTTTATACAAACTTAAGATAAGAGATTCTTGATGTAAGCCTTACAGTGCTGCATTTTATTGAAACAAGATATGTGGTATATCGGCATTTGAATAACACAAAGATCATCTTTGCACAGCACACAAAAATGTTATGTGTACAATGAACCTCTCTATCTCCAAGTTGCTTTTATTGAGATAATTTTACCATAGTAACAAGAGAATGGAAGAACAGTTACCTATTGCTATTTTTCATGTGATCACAACATCTTGTTATATCTTTAAGAAATTATGTGTGATTTTCTTTTTAGTTCTTAAAAATTACTGTAAAGAGATTATGCCTTGCTTTGCCCTGACTCAGGATTACTATATGCAAGTAATCCTGTCTTCTCAGAGACATTATACTATAGGAAGATATTTCCTGTTGAATTAACCTAAATAATCTGCATAACTTCAGTTATAGCTAAATTTGTGTTGGTTTCTCCTAATACAAAATTCAGCCTTCATAGTGACCTGAGGTGACATCCCGTTTTGTTTCTTTGTTTGTTTTTCAGAGAAAGTACAAGATATGGGACTTTAAAGAAACTGAAACCAGAGATCAACCTTTCTGAGTTAGGGGAAATGCAGAGTAGAGTTCATTCAAGTAGGCAAGTTTTAGTGCATTTGTTCTCAGCCTTCCTAAATCTAAAAAATTTTAATTCAATTCCTCATGTCAGAGTGACTCTCCACCATAAAATTGTTATTGTTACCACTTCATAACTGTAATCTTGCCACTGTTACAAGTCATCAAAATCTGTCTTTTCAGGTGGCGTTAAGTGACCCAGGTAAAAGAGCCATTCAGTTCTCCATGGTGTCATGACCCACAGGTTGAGAACTTCTGTTTTATTGGATGGCATTGATGTGTTGGTTTCTGAAAGATCAGTAGTGACTATTGTATAAAACATAACAGCTTGACCTCATCAAACATTTCTTTATTCTTTTGAGAGCAGGTTGGGTGAATGTCTGCATGTATGAATCACATTGTAATATGTCTGTGATAATGGGCCATATGGCTTTGAGTTTTTACTGGACAGCGTGTAGAGTGAAGAGAAGGCCGGGTTCATTTTTCTCAGCTGTAACGATGTAAAAATTTTAAATTAAAACTAACCTTTCAGCTGATTCCTTGCATAATTGCTATCTCGTTTTGCTAATACTGTGGCTAAATTATAACTTGCTAAAGCCTTGGGGATTTCCATGCTGGTTTATCCTCTGTATTAGCATTGACATGGTTTTCAGTCAAGTGTGTAACTAAATCCTGTGGCTATGAGCAAGGCTGGCAGTATTTGCATTGAAAATCAGTGGGAGATTAGAGTAAGAATGGCTCTATGCAGCCTCCCTAAATAGATTCCATGGTGAAAATTCTGGTCTCTCAAAACACAGTTCACTCCCATTAACTAACTGTGGCTGCTGAGCCCGCTCTTATATCAAATACCCAAACCAACCAGTGAAAATAAGGGGAAACCATACAGCTGGCCACCACAATATGACATATGTCCTTGAAATGATCATTTGCAAATCTTTTTAAGTAAATAGTTGAATGGGAAGTATAGGGACATTTTTTAAATGAATTCTATGATGCAAACACAAAGATAAAGCCTATATTTTCTTTGCTAATAGGAGACTAGATATATACAGTTACTCTTATGATATTATGAGAATCTGTGGAGTATATTAAAGGCACTCAAGGACACATTCTGTAAAATAAAATTAAGTAAATATCTCCATTCTCACCCTGTACACTATTCATCAAGATTTTAATCTAATGCTTCAGTTGGATAAAAATTGTTGAAGATCAAATGAAACAGTTAGTGAACTCCATGACTATAATTTTGTTTACAGGTTTGTCATGACAGAGTTTGCTATTAGAAAATAGGAAGAATTTAAGATTCTATTCCGAGCTATCCATTGAAGGTAAATTTCTAAAAGGCTAAAAATTAGCCCCTAAGATACACACTAGTCAGTATCTATAATGGGTAAATGAACTTGCTGCCAAATAATGGAGGGGGCCGATGGAAAAGATCTGATATAAATACAGTGATTGTATACAATAAAAAGGTCATAATCTTGAGGAGATTTTACATTTTTTGTCATTTGTCTTCTCTTCATGAACAAGATTATGGTTGTGAAAATCAGATTTACCAGGGTTCCAGGAATATCACTCTACTGTTGTGATGGGCTTACATTCAGCACAAAGCAAGCACAAAGAGAGTCATTGATGGTTCACAAACAAGGTCTGAAAATACTTTAATTCATAGGGCCTGAGTAATGCCAATATCAGCTTCTTCTGGTGAGGATATGCACTTCACCTCCTATAGATTGAATGCATGATGAGGTTTGTATCCAGTGTACTTTGATACAGGCACTTTGAATTCAACCAAGATATTTTATTGAGATTTGTGGATGGAACTATGGCTGTAGCATGATGTTTGTTGTACTATCCCAGGTCATGAAAAAGCAATAATGACTAAGTCCAGCACTGTTGGCAATTCCAGAGAATCCATATATGCTAGAGTAAGAAAAAACACAACCCTATGAGTCAGAGCTAAGTAATTTCCAAAAGAGCTTTGAGAAAAGTGAATGTTTCCACAAGTCTAGGCAAATGATACTTTCACAAAGACAGAAAGAATAGCTTTTATAAGAAGTTCCATTATAACAAAAGCATACAAAGTTGAAAAGCAGAGTAATATAAATATAGAAGTCAGTGCTTCAGTACAGCTCTGCTTTGCTGAGAAGAAGTAGTGAATGCCTCAGGACGTAACTTAGGGAAACTCATCAGAAATGAGTTGCTTAATCATGTTTTCTTCTCTCTTTTTATTGTCTTTAATTTTTTTGTATTTAAATGTCTTTAACTTTGTTGTTGTATTTTTCTGAGTGTGTGTTTGTGTATAACATGGTTGTGTGTATGTATATGTGTGATGTGTGTATGAATGTAAACATTTGCCAGAAGGTCTTTTTTGTTATTTCTGTTTTTTTGCCTGTGTATTCCATACATATATGCATATATATACATATATACACATACATATATACATATATACAAATATATATATGTGCATATATATACATGCATATATACATATGTATGCATATATGTATATATTTTACTTCATGTTCCTTCTTTGGGAAATACTCTCCTTGCCAAGGTTAAAAACTCCATGAATATTAGATGTAGCAGGAGTCCAGGAGGCAAGGATGTTTTTATGTCTTAATAAAATGACAAATGCTGAGCCTATCACGACAGTCCTTAAGGCTAGGGAATGAATTCTAAAAATAAGTGTTCAAGCATATATACCTTATCAATTACTCAAAATATAAGGATACATTACAAATTGTATAAGGAGTTTCACAAAAGAACAGAGGCAGGTGCACTATGAACCAGGTTGTCAGAATGTTACTAAGAAGGAGATAGTTTATGGAGTGGTGATTGAAGGGCTTTCAGCTAAGCTTTTTTTGGTTTTGCTTATGAAGGTAGGCAAATTCCTGAGTTCAAGGTCTGCCTGGTACAAAGGAAGTTTAGTTCCAGGCCACGTATGGGTAGGAATGGTAGTTTTATGGTGGTGGGTCCCACCCAGCTAGCTTATTGTCTGTGCTTAATAAAGGGAGGCAGATCCCTGAATTGCTTTGCAATATAAGAAAAAAAAGTGCTTGCTGTCTTCTTGTAATAATCAAGGGATACTGATTTATGGGTCATGAGATGCTGATTTATGGGCCAATCAAAAGGCAACCCATAGTTATCACTGAATTCATATGTAAATAAAAGACTGAGTTTTGATCTGCAAGAGATGAGCTATCCAGAGACGTTATTTGTTTTGTTTTGTTTTTAGAATATCAAAAGAAAGCTGTTTTTAAACAGAACACAGAGAGAACAATCTGGAAAGCTGTCTTGAGAACATAGGCTATCAGCTTCTAATCCACGATTTTACTTCAAGTCATCTATACCCATTCATTAGAACTCTCCAAGCTGAGGCTGGTTCTTGGCATTTATTACTGAGCATATATTCTTCCTTCATACCATATAGTCCAACAACAGTTTCCCCTCCCTTCACTCTTCTTAGCTTACCCCTCATCTCCTCTCTTTTCCATATATAGTCCCCTTCTGTTTTCTCTTTAGAATATAAAAAGCAGGCCTCCAAGAGATGACTTCTAAACAATACAAAGAAAGATACAATAACACAGGGCTTATGCTCTTTTTACTAGGCTAGACAAAGCAACACAGTAGGAAGAAATAGTCCCAAGAGAAGGCAAAAGAGGCAGAGAAACACCTACTCCCACCATTAGCGGTCCTGCAAAAACACCAAGCTAATAGCCATAATATATGCAGATGACCTGGTGCACCTCCTCACAGGCCCATGCTTGATCTTTAGTCTCTGTGAACCTCTGTGAGGCCTGTTTAGTTGATTTGGTGGGCCATGTTCTCCTGGTGTCATCCATCTCCTCTGACTCCTACAATTTTTCTACCCCCCTCTTCTGAGGAATTCTCTGATCTCCCAGAGAATGGCTCCAATTGAGACCTCCAACTTAGACTGTGTCTTCACATGTGTGGCTGTTGGTCTTTGCACCCACTCCCATATGCTGATGGAAGAAGCCTCTTTGTTGAACACACAGCACTCGACAAGACAAACAGACTATTAGTATATCAGCATGCCACTAGGGAATAAGTAGTTCATTGATTCCCTTTCTTTTTCTTTTCTTTTGCCAGTAGTATTTGGTTCTATCCTAGACCTCTGGGCTATGTAGCCTCTGGTTCCTGGCCATCCAGGCAGTGTAGGACATAGGTTCCCTTTCATGGCCCAAGCCACAAGTTAAACCAAGCACTGGTTGCCACTCCTACAAGTTTTGGGCTACCTCTAGTTTGTTATGTAACATTTTAGAGAATGTCAATTCAAGATGTAAAGATGTATGTAAAGCGATCAGGTTCCACACACACCACTAAAACATCTCCCTAGTTCCTCCTCTGTAGGTTTCTAAACAAGTGAAAAAAAAAAAAAAGATAAAGTAACAACCCCTTCTGTTGATTTTTATTAAGAAATGCCTTAGCTAGAGTTTTTATTGATGTGATGAGAGCCATGACCAAAAGCAAGTTGGGGAGGAAAGTATTTATTTAATACACAATTTATAGTACATTGTGAATGGAAATCAGTTCAGGACTCAGACTGGAACCTAGAGGCAGGAACTGAAGCAGATATCGTGGAGGAAGAGTTCTGACTAGTTTATTTATGCTTTATGGTTTGTCAGATCATTTCCTAATACAAATCAGAACTAGCTCCCAACCCTACTTCCCCATAAAGAGAATGAACTGAGCCTTCTCACATAAATTATTAATGAAAAAATGTACCATAGACTGACCAACAAGCAATAGATTTAGGAAATTGCCTCAATTGAAGTTGCTCTTCTCAAATGACTGAAACTTGTGTCAGGTTGACCAAACAATCAATCAAGAAATCAAACAAAAGTAAATTAACAGCAACAAGTAAAGATATAAAGAGATCTTAAGAACTGAGACTTGCAAAAGTCACCCAGAGCCCTGCTAGGTGCATAGAATACCCACACTAGAGCCACTTCTGTGGACCACCCACAGGGGGAGCCACTACAATGTGCAAGTAAGTGGTGGAAAGATGGGAGAGAAGGAGAAGTGGGACAGCTTGAACATCATGAAGACAGGTGGAGACATGAGGGTGGAGAGGAAGAGTTTCCTGTGAGTAGCATACCCTGCAAACTGAGGCTATAATAAATCCCAAGCCAGTGATAACACTCTAGTCCATGTCAGGGTTCTGGACATGTAGCAATAGGGGTCTATGATGATGATCACGTCTCATGTTACCACTAAAGACCATTAAAAAACACGCATATGTTCTGGGACTAATTTGATGTCCAAGGGTTATGCAAGTGCAAAGTTGACTCCACCTGCTTCTAGCTTCAGCTGATGATGCAGCTTGCCTTGGCAGTACAGTACATCTGAATGTGGTTTTGGGGATAAGCATGAGCCATTCCACAGACATGAGCACAGTGAGAGATGGCCTGCCACCGTTTGCACTATCCTGGACAGTCAGAGAGCTTGCCCTGGTGGTATGGGCGTCCGTGAGTTGGTATGCACACCAACTGAGCTACTACCCAAGCCCAGATACAGGGCTTTGAATTGGCCCAGTCCCACTTATACTCTATCTACACACTGCTGGAGCGTTTGAAAGGGCCAGTTCTGCAGAACCAAAGCTGCAGGAATTCCATGACACAGGGCGACAACAGCATATCAGAGAGGAATCCTGGTGAGGATCCAGTATTGATGGAGTTGCAAAAGTCAGAGGCCTCGAACGAAAACAATGACTCATTGCAATAAACATTTGTACATAAAGGTATATGAACAAAAACATATACTGTGGGGCACATTATGGCTTTCAATTTTTTTATGCTTTTTGTTGTTGTTGTGTTGATTTACTTTTTTGGTTTTTATTTTCTTTCAGGGTTGAGATCGCAAGAAGTGAGATTGGAGTGCATGATGTGAAACTCACAAAGAATCAATAAAAAATAGCAGAAAAAGAATTGGGAACACAATTAAGATAGTAGATGTTTGTAAGATCCTGCTACTTAAAATCAGTCTACCGTGTCATTTTGAATATTTTCTCTGAGGACTAAAATGGAGGACTCCCTTTTCCAGAAGGGCATCTTCTTCTCTGATCTTGTCTGGGGATCCCAACCCCCTCCCCAACCCTCTGCCTTAGGAAGGTAAGTTTGCCAAGGCAACACAACTCAGGTGGTAGAGGACATGCTAGCCGTGTGATTTGCTGTTGGTTTGGATTCTGAGCTCACATAAACTGGTATGGTAGCTTGGACTTAAAATTCCTTCCCTAAAGAGGTGGAGGCAGGAACATTAGAAGTTCAAAACTAACATTACCAACAGAGACATTTTAAGGTTACCCTGGGTTACATGAGCCCTTGTCTCAAAACAATAAAGGGAAAAAAAGAATAGAAGAAACTTACTTTTCATTTTCACAATAAGAAGATTTCACTTTCTTTGGGATAAATGGTCCTAATATATTCACCATCTTGGTCTTTCTTTACTATTAAATTCCCCACTCTTTTCTCAATTGGTTTTTCACTAACATCTTGGGTTTTTATCTGAGGATTAAATTTCGAACATGGTTTCTTCTTTAAAAGTCTTGTTTAGTACCTACAGAGGTTAGAACCCACTAGTCTGCTTTTTGAAGCTCTCTTGTTGATCAGGGGACATACTGTGATAAGTGCTAAGGATCCTACATTTTTTTAAACTTGTTTCTACTCAGCCAAGGGAATAAACACTTCATTATTTTAAACTATAGAATTTATTATGTTTTTAAAAATAAATGGTAGGTGATATCTTTAAAATTCTTCTAATGAGGCCTGGAGAGATGACTCAGCAGTTAAGAGCACTGACTGCTCTTCCGAAGGTCCTGAGTTCAAGTCCCAGCAAACACATGGTGGCTCACAACCATCTGAGATTTGACACCCTCTTCTGGTGTGTCTTCAGACAGCTACAGTGTACTTACATATAATAATGAGTAAATCTTAGAAAAATTCATCTTATGAGTTGATTTTTCATCAGCAAAAAAATGGTTGCCATTTAAATAGTTGAAATTAAGCTTTTGTTAGTAATTAAACAACCACTGAGCCTACATCATGAGTTATCTGTCAGAAAGATCTGAAAATATTTGCCCTGTTGGTTATCGAACTACATGCTCTTTCAATGAAATACATTAATTATGGAAAAGATCTATTCAACAAAATAAATGGAATTATATAAAAATTGTTTTAGGAGCTAGTTTCTAAAACTTGTATTTATTTACAATATATTAGGATTTCATGTCTCTTTTCAAAGTTGTGGTTGCCTAGCAGCAACAGAGCAGTGTTATTAACTATTTGCAAGATGCCATAAAGTATTATGTTCTATTATATTTCAATGTGGATATATTCAACCAAATTAATAGTTTTTCATTTGTAATTTCCCATTTATTTATTCCTTATGCAGTTTCTGTATGTATCTATGTAATTATTTTATTTTCACTATATATATACATATATGTATATATATATGTGTATATATATATACATATACATACACACATATATATATATATATATATATATATATATATATTTGGTTTTTAGAGACAGGGTTTCTCTGTGTAGCCCTGGTTGTCCTGAACTCACTCTGTAGACCAGGCTGGTCTCAAATTCAGAAATCCTCCTGCCTCTGCCTCCCAAGTGCTGGGATTAAAGGCGTGCACCACCACTGTCCAGCTACTTTTCTATTTTCACTATATTACAAAGTGGATATTAGACATTAGTGAAAATATTTTAATTGAATTATGACAGAAACTTGATTCAAGAAAATATGAAGCTGATGGAATAAAAATGGAGTACCAGTAGCTACACTAGTTTATATAGATCAGTCATCTTTTGGTCATCATGTTAAAGAAGACAAGTTAGCATAGTGATTTATTCCTGCCTTCTAAAATTCCGCCTTCCAAAGTTCCTGGGGGTAATGAAATAATTATCACATTTAGACATAACAACAAAAGTATCATTTATTCCATACACGTGTTCACTGGATGAGGAGATAATTCCAGTTAAAGATATCCTGTTACAAAATTCTTCATCATAAGTTAAGAGGAAAATTCTTTGAATCTGTTTTGATTCACTTTTCTTGATGTTCAATCAACACAACTATCTATTAGTCTCATAACCATACAGTTAGGAGTTTCTGTCAGATCCAGTACAGAATTTTATCCATTCACATAGAATTTCATACTTGGGAGGATACATGTTTTGCTAATTTTACATACCTGAATTTCCTTACAGATATGATAAACATGTATTTACACAAATATATTATTTTCAAGAATTAAATTTATTTCTTAATGTTTTTGAAGGATTTTTCTTAACTGCTAAAGCAGATGGAATTTATTAAACTTCCCAGACCATTATTTTTCTCTAACAATCTGCCTCACTTAATATGTGGGGAGAAGGGCAGCCATACAGAGGAATCCATTCTTGCACACCCTTCTCTGCAAGGCATCTGCTAAGACCCCATTCATCACAATGAAATCTGTGAATGGATATCCCTGTAATGCCCAAAGGTCTCATTGGGAGTGGGGCTGCAATGTTTAACCACTTCTGTGGCAAAGCAAAAGCAACATACACTTTTGTCAAACTGTCAGCAAACACTTCTATCTTGATACAGTTTGCTCAACCCCAACCTACTGCAATGTCAACTGGTCAGAAATGTTTCATTTTGGAGACAAAAGAAAAAAATAAATAAACCTCAAAGTTTACCTTTATGTGGTTCACATAAGTGAGGATATTTTCCTCCATGGTAGCTGAATATTGCCTCCAGAGGGATCCAAACAGCTTAGTGAGGGGGGAAAAGACTTTAGAAATTGTCAAATTAGTTAGTAAGCCATGTGTACTTTACAGACACTGAACTGAGTAAGATCTGTTCCACATCGCCTTTATTAACTACTGTGACATTATAAGAGATCAGTTATTTCTCTCCCCTAAAGCTACTCTTCTCCTACCTAACCTGCAAGAAGTAATGGATGGTTACAATAAAAGCTAGAAGACATCACTCCCTGATTCCCAGGCAGACTCAACTGGGATTGTAATATAATGAGGTGTTAAGTATATGGCCCACGTTTCCATTCAATCATGAATGTCATTTATTTTCATTCAAATTCAAGAGAAGACTCAACTTGAATTACATGTGGAAAAATTTAATCGTGGATTTTAGAGATGGCATGAGAACCATGAACAAGAGACAATAATGTGTTTTGTATAGGATGAGAAGTGGTCTAATAAATCATGGAATGTTTTCCAAAAACTACAATATGTGACTCCCTTTATAATTCCATTCTCTACTGGTTTAAAATCAAGAAACTAGGGAAGTCAGTGTACAGGTGGATTTTCTACTTACTTTATTTGTCTTGCCATGTCTTTAATCACTACAGAACATTTTGTTTCTAAATGTTTTCTTTGCTTTTACTTTTTAATGTAACTATTTCTGGATTTCCATATCTCCTGGGAACTGAGTGAAGAGTTTCCATGTACACTGAATTTATTCCCCTTCCCTAAAGTCATTGTGAGTTTTGAATTCCACAGAAGTTACATATCTCAGGGCCTACTTCTTTAAAAAAGATGTTTATTAGTCACACTAGCAAATTACTAGCAATAATTTTATAGTGTTCTGATAAATGTCCATTCCACTTTCAAACTCATTTACATAACATGCTAACATTTTAATATCTAATTAGAATAAACACATACTTTTTACTTCTTAAATACTTAGATATTTAACTGACAATAATTCTTATCAGTAAGTAAACTTTAAATAGAATAAATAAGGTAGAATATTTTAAGTCAGACACTGTACTGCATAGATATTTAAACATTCAGCATAGAATTAGAAATCTAGATGACTCAAGATGTTAAAACATACAAATATAAAGATGTCTTTGATAGAAAACCTTATACAAAATATTCAAAAATTAATATATACCACTTAAATTATTTTAATATTTGACCTTTTAATTTTAAACATCTTTTGGTGAAAAATATACCTTTTTCAAAATATTTTGCCCCTTTGGGCCTTTGTATTATTTAGTTTTTATGGCAACAATTGAATAATTACTAGAACCACAATTTTGAGTTTGACTAATATATACCAGGGTCTTTGTGGTATCTAAAACTGGAGATCTGTTATATAAAAAAGTTGTTATGAAACAAATATTTTCACATTAATTTATTTATTTATTCACTTTTCATTTCAATCACAAGCCCCCTTTCTCCTAGTACCCCCTCACACAGTCCTTCATTGACTGCTTTGCCCCTTCCCCTTTTTCCATCAGCTGATGTGTGGAGTATCTCAAAGGACAGTTACACTAGGTTTCTGCTTGCAACCACAGCAGAGTATCAATAATGTCAGAGTTTGGGTCTTGTCCTTGGGATGGGTCTCAAGTTGGGCCAGTCATTAGTTGATCATGCCCCCAGTCTGTGCTCTATCTTTGTTCCTGCACATCTTGTATGCAGGACACATTTTAGGTCTAAATGGTGGTCTCACTAACCACCACCTGGGTTGTTTGGTGACCTTATGCCTTCACTGGGATTCTAGCTTGGCTATAGGAGTTAGTCACTTCGAGCTCGATACATGTCACTGCTAAGAGAACCATTTAGACTCACCCTCATAGATTCCCTGGAGCCTCCCCCATCCCAAGTGTGTGGCCCTTCCTAGATATGCTTCCCCCCTCTACCTGCTGCTGATTTCCCTTCACTCTCCAGGTTCTCGCCCCAGGCTCTCACTATATCTGATCCCCACTTTCCCTTCTCTTCCCAATCCCATCCCCTTTCCTACACAGTTCCTCCCTCCCCCCACCTCTGATGTGTATTTCATTTCTCCTGAATGAGATTCAAGCATCCTTCCCTGGGCCCTCCTTGTTATTTTCCTTCTTTGGGTCTATGGATTGTAACATGGATATCCTATACTTTAAGGTT
This sequence comes from Mastomys coucha, assembly GCF_008632895.1. NCBI lineage: Eukaryota > Metazoa > Chordata > Mammalia > Rodentia > Muridae > Mastomys > Mastomys coucha. The sequence goes on along the minus strand of NW_022196912.1, from coordinate 108,863,566 downwards.
AATATCCACTTATGAGTACATGCCATGCATGTTTTCTGGGGCCTGGGATACTTTATTCAGGATGGTATTTTCTAGCAATTTGCATGCAACTTTCATGATGTCTTTTTTTTTTTTTTTTGTAGCTGAGTAGTATTACATTGTGCAAATGAACCTCATTTTCTTCATGCATTCTTCAGTAGAGAAATCTGGGTTGTTTTCAGTTTCTAGCTATTATGAAGAAAGGTATTGTGAACATAGTTAAACATTTGAATTTGAGTTGAGTTTGTCCTTGGGTTATGGCAGGGAATCTTTGGGGTATATGTCTAAGAATGATATAGCTAGATCTTGAGGTAGAATTACTCCCAATTTCCTGAGAAATCCTCAAATTGATTTCCAGAATGGTTGTACAAGTTTGTACTCCCACAAGCCATGAAGGAGTAGTTCTTTTGTTCCAAAGCCTCACCAGGATGTGCTGTCACTTGAGTTTTTGGGAAGTTGTCTCCTGTACCAATGTGTTCAATGAAATTGAATATAAAGTGGAAAACAAGTCAACCTACCACTATTTGCAGAAGATATGATAGTATTTATAAGTGACCACACAACTTTTACATCTCATAAAAACCTTATGCAAAGTGACTGTATACAAAATTAACTGAAAAAAAAAAAGTAGCCCTGTTTTATATAGATGATAAATGAGCAGAGAAAGAAATCATGACAACAACACCTTCTCAATAGCCACAAATAACACAAAATATCTTAATGTAACTCTAACCAAGCAAGTGAAGTATCTCTACAACAGGAACTTCAAATCTTTGAAGAAAGAAATTGAAGAAACAAATATTTTTTTTATCATGTCACTCTCTGCTTTTCAGAACTCATAGAAATCAACAGATACTACCAAGATGCTAAGCCAACAGATTCAACACTGTATTATTTGATATTTTAAAATGTAAGCGTCTCTTTATGATATAGTCTTAATATTTTAAGTAGACTCTATAGTTTTTTTCTTTAGGAAGAGAAAAAGAAATCTTTACTGAGTTATTACTTTATCCATAGTTTAACCATGCTGGCCACATATTTTACAGTTATGAAAATACTTGGGTGGAATTGCTGTAAGTGAAGAGTGAACATTGGCAGTTTTTCATCAAGAATTACCTTGTTTATCTGGTCTGTGCCTGGCAACTGGTAACTTATCACTTTCCTTCTGAGTTAGTGATTTTAGCTGGTGCATCCTCTACAGCAATAATATCACATCCTAAGATTCCAAAACCTTCACTCTCCTATTGCACACTTGTCATTACTCAATTCAAGTGCTTGTTTCTCTGCAGTGATTTTGATTTTTTTCAATTATACATATAGTACACCATAATAATAAGCTGAGAATTAATTTGTAAAACTTCCTTGTACATTAATCCATAGGCAAATTCTGTAAAGTCTTTGTGATCATTTTCTATTACCTTAATCAAATGTAATCATATCTGACATGACACTAGAGTATATAGTGCCCTTAATCCATCTATGCTTCTTAAAATTGAAAAAGATGTTACCGTAAGAGTGATGACAGAGAACAATAGGCAACTAGCAGACAGAGCTCTAAAGTTTTCTTAATTTTTTCAATCAAAGTTCAACTCTTGATTATCTGATTGATTACTTAAATAAAACTTATGATTAAATAGTATATGATTCAATAACAGCAATGACAATAATAGTAATATTAGTAAAATAATAATAATAATAATAATAATAATAATAATAATAATAATAAATTTGCTCAATATACAAATCAACAGATTTGGAACAATAATTAACAGTGCACACTCTTTTTTGCAAAGAATCTGAGTTTGCTTACTGTCACCATATCAAGTGGCTCAAAACTCCTTGTATCTCCAGTAACAGATTTGATGGCCTCCAGCTTCCACTAGCACCTAAATTCTTGTGCACGTATCATTCTTTCTAATACACAAATATATAAAAATAAACTAATTCTTATAATCAGAATAAGTGAATATAAAATGAAAATAAAGAAAGAACAACCTCTCTACTAACTATAAAAGCCACAAAAAGGGTCATGTGCAGAATTCTTTTGATTTCTCAATGCCAGTTTATAAAAATAATTTGTTGAATAAACAAATATACTCTTGTTAAGTGAATTAATATTATAAGAAAAAACTAAACTAGTAACTAATACTTTATAATGGAAGGACAATCAGGTTAAGGGTTAGGAAAGCTAGGTCAAACCCATAACTAGCTTGCTGTGTTAGTTATAGGGGTGAGGTAACCCTGTTGGTTGCTAAATTGCAATTACACTGGATAATAATTACTGTGGTGGTAAAGTCACACACTGATTCTGACAGGCAAAGATATGTTTTATTAAGAGCTGATCTCTGAATCAGATCTTCTCAAATTCAAATCCTGTCTATAATTTACACTTTTGACCTTGATCAAGTTATATAACCTTCCCAAGTGTCTGTGCTGCTGATTATAAAATAGAAATAATCTTAGCTTACTTAATATACTTAGATTACATACTGTGGTATTACTAAATTCAATGTAATTCATCAATACAATTCAATAAAAATTTGACTTGAAAAATGTAAAGCACCAGAAAGATAAATGGAACACAGAATAGCTTAGTGTTTGCTAATTTTCCCTTGAAGTTCTTTTAGCTATGAAGAATTTAGCATTTCAGAAAGATTTCAGGTGCACTATAATGCTTTGAATTTAAACAATGTGAATGTGAAAGCATTATTATTTTTATTTATGTTAACAAAATACTAGTGTAATAGCATCTACCTTGAATATTTTCTTCCAAGTATGGGATACCTATGGACTGGTTTCTAAAACCTAAATGTAACATGCATAATTTTTATAATGCTTTATAAAGAAACATTGACCATCCTGGCCACATTTTGAATTTTATATAATATATTTTGTTTATATTCATTTCTCTCACAGAAACTTCTCTCAGATACAGCACTCTCCCTATTGAGGTTGGTATTCTCTTTCCCCATGGAGTCCAGCTTGTATTGGCTGATTGTTCCTGATTATGGGGACTAACTTGGGGTGTGGTCAATATGACAGATTTAACATTGCTAAATAAAATCAAATGCCAGTAGATTCTCAGCTAAGGAGGGAAATACTTTCTTACCTCCCATCTCCCATGTTGGGATTTTGTCTGACTTAAGTTTGCAAAAGTTTGGTGTATGCTGTCACAATCACTGCCCAGTTATGAATCTGCCCAGTTCTGTCTGGAAAAATTGTTTCTGTAGAATTATCCAGCACTTCTGGCTCTTACTATCTTTCTGTCTCCTCTTCTGCATAGATCCCTAATCCTTGAGAGAAGAGGTGTAATACAGACATCCTAGTTAGGACTCACTATTATGAAGAATCTTTTTCTATGGACATTTTACCAATTGTGAATTTCTATTGCAAAAAGACTCTTCTCTGATGAGCAAGGTACTTGCCTATGAGTAAGGCAAAAAGGTGTTAGTAGTCCTTTATTTATATCTATTTAGCAGAATAAGAGATGTAGGCTTTCCCCCATAAACCATGACCTAGCTAGCTACTTATTTTGAACTTGTTGACAGCATCAGTTATTAGTTCCATTTTATGAAGTGGGACTTAACCTAAATCAAAGGATGGTTGGTTACTCATGTAACCTGTACTCTACTAGACACAAGCAGGCACATCTTGATAGGTAGAACATTAAGGTAGCTTTCTAGAGCTGTAAGGTGATACCAGAAGGAAAAAGGAACCATTATTTTCATCCAGCTGTGAACTGCCATGTTCATTCTTCGTTATCATTTACCCCTTGATGTAAGCACCCTAAGATTACCTCCTCCTGAGGGACATGAGCAAGTTCATGCATGTCTCCAATTTCCCACTTTTAGCACTAAAAGTTCTATTTCCAAGCACAGCTATTAGAAAACTTCAGGAATTGGTTAGTTTTCCTCAGTTCTATATTCTACCCTAGAAAAGGTCAGTCTCCTAAGTTGTGAACCAAGTTAAATTACCATTCATAGCATCACAATAAATTTAATTGTGGCTAGTGGGATGCCTCAATGAGTAAAGCCAGTAGCAAACAAGACTGATGACCTGAATATCATGTAAATCACATCAGGAAAAGAGGACTACACTGTTCTCTAACCTATACACCCACCCTTTAGAATGTGCCCTCTCACATGATATGTAAATACATTTGATGAAATGTTTAAGTAAATAAATAAACTTAATGAACTTCTGCCAAAATTCATCTATCAGTTTGTCATGAATCCTGATGTAATGAAAAATGTCCTGGGCATCTTAAAAGACCCAAAGGAGGTTACCAGGTGAGTTAGTG
>NW_022196912.1:108853329-108859238 GCF_008632895.1 Mastomys coucha | reverse complement strand
AAAAAAAAAAAAAAAAAAAAAAAAAAAAACCAAAGTAAATCCAATGGTATATAATAAAAGCAAATTTCTTTTTTCACTTGTCAGAAATAACGAGAGAAGTTAACCTTAATTAGCCAAAGTAGTAATATTAAGTTAACGAGAGAAGTTAACCTTAATTAGCCAAAGTAGTAATATTAAGTTAAATATATGAATTTGGCATCAAATTTTATTTTAATAAAGTAAAAATTGCACATTTAATAAATACTAATAGTTTGTTTAAATATTGTTGTGAGACATTCTGGTATGTGCTCTGAAATACACTTCTTATTAAAAGAGTCAAAATATTTTAATATGTGATATTTAGAAAGTCATATTCAATTAGATGATGATATTAAATATATCTGCTTTAAAGAAGGCATGGATAAGGGCTTTAATTAATAACATTAAAGCAAAGAATAGGGGTCTGTTTAATGGTTCAAGTTTCAAAGCTCCATCAGTGTTATCTTTGTTCTCGAAGTCCCTAGAAAGGAAAGGCAGACCTGATAAATTCATACGCTACACTCAAGGCTTTGGTGACAGGGAATCAAAGAGTTAGAAGTTCATAAGTCATATTTTCTGACTCCGTCCCTGTTAGAAATAACAACAGAACATACCCTCTAAAGTGTTTTAAGTTCTTCCAACCACTGCTGGAAGCAGGAAGGGCAAAGGGAAAAACATACCACACACAAACTCACACACACACACACACACACACACACACACACACACAAACACACACACACACACACACACACACACACACACAGAGTAAAGAAACAACATCAAACTTGAAAAATAGAAGAAAGCATTTGGATGAAATTGCTATTGGATAAATGTTAGGATTTTTTCCTTTCTTCCCAGTTAACTCACCAAGCCCATGTTCCTCTGTGAGGGCAGAATGTCAAGCAGCTTTTTCCTCTGTGTCCCTCTGTACTCTGAGTGACTCCTCTAAGCTCTGAGCTCCCACTGACTTCAAAGGAGGAAAGGCCAGGGGAAGCCCTGACAGGGGGCTGAGTGGGACTGAGCAGGCACAAAGCACAGGAATCGGTCATCTGGATTTAGTGTGGTTCCTTGGCATCATCTGCTGGGATCAATTAGTTGCTTTAGCATTATACCCAGATAGTGGGATGTTTATTTTGTTTTATTTTTTCCTTTAAGGAGAACAAAATGTTGTATGTTGTTAAAAAAAAAAAACAACTTAAAACCACATAGTAAATAATTCTGAATGTTTGTATGTATATTGATTTCCAACCTGGCAAATATTGAAACTGCATTGCAGTAGTTCACTGTGGCCTTCTATCTCCTCCTTCTTTGTGGGTGCATATAACATGGTCACTGTCAATGCTGGTGATTGGTGCATGCTAAGTCAAATGATAAGTGTATGAGTTGTTCATGACTTGACAAATGTGTAATGTCAGGGAGTTGTGACTGGATAGAAACACAAAAAAGCAAGATAAATTAAGGAACCAGCAAGAGCCTGACTGGTTTTATGGAATACTTTCAATACATGATCATTCTTGTGTGTGTAAATTTCATACATCCATAACCTCCTCTCTCTTTTTTTACCCTCACCTCTAAGTACTTCTTATATTTTGAGATGAACAAGAACAAAATTGCTCTTCAAAGCACTCTACTGAAAATAAATTATTCAAGATATATATCTTATTATGTACGAATGGTTTGTGCTTTTGAGTCCTTTTCTGTTATTGTTGTTGTTGTTGTTGTTATATTTCTTAACATACTGGCTTGTATGCAGGTCTTACATCAACTTGATTTTGCAATTTTATTTTTCTGGGTACATCTTATCCATTGACAAACTCTGATGTCAAACACTATTTCACAGTCTAATTTCTAGTATTTCCACTAAAATTTCCACAGCTCTGGTGGAATTTGTTACTTGAACATCACATTCATGTTATCCTTCTCCCAAAATCTAATAATGAGCCTTGAAACTGTGTGACTAATTTCTTCCAGAACTTGTCACTACCAAGCACTTAGGTTGAATGTTACTCTACTGCTACATAAGATCTACGTTCAGCCAATTTTTCTTTCCCTGTTACTTCTCAAGTAGACTAATCACTGATCCCTATTGTCACCACTAAAGAAGAACCCTAGATGCTTTGACCAGGTCTTTACTCATAGCATTACTTCCCCAAGAAGCCTTATTCTCTTTGAGATGTATTAATAACCAATAGTGGAAAGATGGTAAAAGGGTAGGAGATACTCAAGTCATCGATCTTCTCTGGTGCTTCCTATGTTCTGATTGTAAAATTCAGGCACAATTCAGGTATTTCATGTTACCATATGCATTAAACTAGGGACTATTAATCTTCACTAGAAGAATCCTCCTCATATTGAATATGCCTACCAATTCTTTTTTCCTCCTAAATCTACCTTCTAACTACCACAACTTAATGAAATAATTAAAACAGGAACATGTCACAATTCAAAACTTGTTCAAAATATTGAGAGTCTGGCCCAGAAAAAAATGTTTGCCAACTACTTTTCTAACAGAACCATCAGTAATTCCTATGATAGAGCATCTGTGTATATTTCTATTTTGTGAAGTTTTCCAGTTAAATGGGGTGATGTGCCAATAGTGAAGAATCCAATTGGTCATCTCAAATTTCTCTCTAATTCAGATGAGTAGTCTGCCATTTATAAATCAGAGTTTGTATTATTTTCTTCCATGTCTGTATGTATGTTATATTCCAAAGCAGCACATTATGTAAGGTGCTGGCATATGAATTAAAATTCATCTTCTGTCTGCATGAGGTATTACATGGGTTAATAAAACCTCCAAAAACTTAATTGTCTCATATAAAAAATATTAGAGACACTTACTGTACATGAAAAGTCATGATGAGAATGAAAATAACTATATCATTGAATATGTACATATATGTATGCATATATAAATTCATAACCTACCTACGAACGTGCTGACTATCAGCTCATTGTTACTGGGTAGTAAGCTAGCTGAATATTCAGGATCAGAATACATTTACCTCTTATTCATACCTCTGTCTCAAATTTAAAATAAGATGTTTGAGCCCCTATAATAATAGCAAGTAAAACCTACTAATTTGTTTAGGATGAAATGCACAGGGACAGTAGATTCATGAAGCAAAATTGAGCAAACTTTATGAAACACATTCTTGTAAAGCATGCATTATGTCTTAGCTTAATTCTAGGAGTAGCTAAAGTATCTTGAGTGAAAAATTGTTCAAATCCACTTTTTCTCATCTTTGTATCTCTGTAACCATATATGTCAAAACATTTTCATATTTTTAACTTATTTCTATGCTGGTATTATAAGTACACTGTGATTAGTAATAAAACAATACATGGGTCATCAGCTTAATGGTCATTTCGAACATACAAATCAATATAGTAGAGTTTCCAGAAGTCTGTTGAATGTCCTTGAGGAATTCACAACATTTATATGTATTTAATATTTAAAAATAGGGGAGTCTTTTGCTTAACTCATGATTTGTTGAACTAAGGAACAAAAGAGATATGATGAATTTGAGTTCAGAAGCCAGACCTGGTTATTTTCCATCCTTTCCCATCTGAAGTGGTACCAGCAGCGTTGAGAGTGACGATACATATGTTATGACTGTTTGCATTTCAGAAAGCCTTTGGTTAAATTCTGCATAATTGGTTCCTGCTTAAGACAGAGCTCACAAGAATCCAGAAGGAGACAAGGGAGTAGATAAAGAATGAGTGGAAGAAACAAAAAGCAGACACTCCTGGAATGAGGAACCACATCCATTCCGAAGGGAAGTATTAAGAGGGTCGCACATGGAGCCTTGCTTAGATCTTGGCTGCCTTTTATCTGAGTAACTGACTCAGACAGGGGGATCAGATTTAAGTGGTCACATTTGCAGACAGTGATTGGAGGACAGCGAATATGGAGATAGTTGCCAGGGAAAATCAGAAGGCACGGATGTACTTCATTACAGCATAGACCAACACATGGCATTTAACAGTTACATTCACATTATACTCAGATCTCATTTCCATGAAAATACCATGGAAGGAGACAAGAGGTAGAGCCTTAAACATAGGAGTACATGGTAGGAAAAATATCCATAAAAGCATGAATTTGAACATGTTTTCACTCAACACACTAAGATATTAAATAAAAGGAGTTATCTGTTTAAAATAAAATCATTACTTTGAAGTAAATAATATTGCCCAAGAGATTAAGATAAATGTAGTATCCCTTACATCCTGGAGGCAACTTCAAAGGGCTTGAATCCATTAACAATTCAGATAATTGAGCAGCAATATCCCTCTACAGGTCGACTGGAAAGAGGCAGAGAGAGAGAGAGAGAGAGAGAGAGAGAGAGAGAGAGAGAGAGAGAGAGAGAGAGAGAGAGAGAAGAGAGAGGGAGAAAGAGAGAAAGAGAGAGAGAGGGAGGGAGGGAGGGAGGGAGAGAGAGAAAGGGGAAAGAGAGAGAGAAAGAGAGAATGGTCATAATCAACACAATAGAAGTTTCCTTCAGAAGACTGTCAATACAGACACATTAGTTTGGGATGAATGTGGGAAGTTTGGAAAGATGACCAAACGAGTAAAAGAATCAATCAATAAAGACCAAGTAACTGCTAAAATGTTCTTTATTTACATTTTATCAACTTTGAAGAATCTATTGACAACAATTGATTTTTCACAAATACTGGGCACTGGGATTGAGAATTTAGCTCTGTGGTAGAACATTTGTTCAGACATTACAAGGACCTGGCTCTCTCGCTAGCACTGGGAAAATAAAAATAGAACATATGGAAATGTCATCATTTAACTTCAATTTAAAGAAAGCAACTTAGTCATTACCATTACTAGATTGAAAATGAATGGGAAAACTGCAAGTAGCAGGAACTAAATGATTTCTTTAAAATACACAGTCATTGTATATAAGACATCAGATGACTCATGCTGACTTTAAAAAGAAAACAGTCACACAGCTTGTAGTACACAGTTCTATTCATGTTCTTGTGTGATTGTGCAATACACCCAAGGATGATGACAGATCCCCAGTTGTCATTATGATGGATCATCCCCAAGTCAAGGACAGAGGTGCCAAGTTAGAAAGGAAATGCTTTCAAACCAAATACTTGAGACAAGACACATTTTTTTTTCTGTGTGACTCAGCTGAATCTCATAAATAAAGCAGAGAATATAAGAAAAAATAGAAACTGAAAACCTGATTAAAAGTCTGGAATTACTTCACAAATATTAGTTTCCTACACCAAGGGTCTTGTATTTTCTAACTGATAAAGACTTTTTCCCCCTTGATAAATTCTAAGCAAGTGAGATAAGAGCTAACAACCAAATCAACTGAGTTTTGTTTGTAGAGAAACAAGATTAGACTCAGTTAACAAAGCTGTCCTAGCTTTTATGTTGGCTCTCTAGAATGTGTCTGGAAGATTTTTAAGCCATATCAAGGCTCATTGGTAAAGTAACATGATGACAATTTTTGAGTGTTTCTTGGAGGAAATCCTTGATGATAGGATGTTTTGCCATAAGGGATTAGAGTACTATTTTAGAGTACTATTTTAAAATCTCTAAATTTTACTTTGAAAAATGTGTGTGTATGTGTGTGTGTGTGTGTGTGTGTGTGTGTGTGTGTGTTTGAAGCTGCTCATAGCGATCTTATGTTAGAAATTTAGATCTTGAAGCCAGAGACCCAGGCGGGATTCGCCATTTTCTCTCCGGTGAGTTTCTGAGACCTGAGCAGCCAGCCTGGAGCCACAAGCCCCACGACTCCCAGGGGAGCCACAGGGCGGCAGGGACAGGATCCTCTCAGCTTCAGAGTGACTGAGGAGGTTCAGCGTCCTCCTCTGCCCCTTCCCTGCAAGTGGAGGGCCTACCTCCAGAGAGCTCATTA
>NW_022196912.1:108826835-108846524 GCF_008632895.1 Mastomys coucha | reverse complement strand
TGGAGGGGAAACTGGGAATGGAGAAATTCGCATGTAAATAAAGAAAATATCTAAAATAAGAAAAAAAATTTAGATCTAGATCTCCTTAGAAATTTAGGAAGGAAAAATCTGAATAAGGGAGAAAAACAGAAGCTAATAATTATTTAACTATTATTTATTATTATTATTATTATTATTATTATTATTACTTTAAAATAGATTGTGGAAAATTTGAGGGAAGGAATGAATGCCCTGAATGTGATAGGAACTCCACAGGAAAACCAAGAGTCAACCAATCTGAACCCTTGGAGCTCTCAGAGACTGAACCACCTACCAAAGAACATACATGGGCTGGAAGTAGGCCCCTGAATATATGTAGCAGATGAGCACCTTGGTCTTCAATTGAATTCCAAATAATTGGAGTGGGGTCTATCCCAAAAGCTGTTGCTTGTGTATGAAATGTATTCTTCTTGCTGGGCTACCTTTCTGGCCTCAGTGTGCCTAATTCTGCAAAGAATTGATGTTCCAGGATTAGGAGTTACCCATGGGGCCCCCACCCTCTTAGAAGAGAAGGGAATGGCAAGGGAGAGGGACTTTGTGATGGAAGGACCAGGAGATAGGCAGGGTCTGGGGTTGAAAGAAAGAAAGAAAGAATGAATGAATGAATGAATGAAAGTGAGAAGGAAAGAAAGAAAGAAAGAAAGAAAGAAAGAAAGAAAGAAAGAAAGAAAGAAAGAAAATAGATTCTCCAACTGTTTTGCTTACTAACCATTATTTTATACTTTCTCTGGAGTATGGCAAATAAGAAAATAAACTGTTTTTAGCATAACTTTAAATTTTTGTCTTTAATATAATAAAGATATATGCTTTAACTTTCATACCTGATTACAGTACATAAATGAGAGGATATTTAGCTTATATTTTCTTAGACATCTTGCTAGCTCCTTGTGCCATTTTACATTTATAAGTCTCCTTCTGTGGTTCTAGCTAGAATTAAAATGTCACTTGATGCATACAAAAGTGTTTGCAAACAGTTTTGAACCTCGTACACTTCTTTGGAATTCCTCTGTGTTTTTTTTTGTTTTGTTTTGTTTTTATTTTGTTTTGTGTTGTGTTATTTTTCCTTCATATTGATGATTCATATTATTATTATTATTTTATTTTACTTTTATTATTTTACAGTCACCTCATTGCCCCCCTCCTTGTCTCCCCTCCCACAGTTTTTTATCCCATTCCTTCTCCCGCCTATCTTTAAGAGGATATCCCCTGCTCCTCTCCAGGCCTTCCCACTCCCTGGGACCTCAAGTCTCTCAAGGGTTAGGTTCCATCTTCTTCCACTGAGGCCAGACCAAGCAACCCTCTGATGTATATATGTCAGGGCCTCGGACCAGCTCCTATATGCTGCCTGGTTGGTGTCTCAGTTTCTGAGAGATCTCAGGGGTCTGAGTTAGCTGAGGCTTCTTGTCTTTAAGGTCACCTTCCTCTTCAGCTTCTTCTAGCCTTTACCTAATTCAATCACAGGGGTCCCTGACTTCAGTCTAACAGTTGGGTATAAGAATCTATGCCTGTATCAGTCAGCTGCTTCTATTAAAGAAGGTTAAAAAGCAGAAGGGCCCAAGTGAGGATACCTCAATCCCAATTGGGAGGGAAAATAAAACCATGAAGGGAGGCAGAGGAGGGAGGGACCTGGGTGGGAGCGGGGAGGGGGAAGGGAGAAAGAGAACATGATCAGGTATTGGGGTGGGAGAAGAGAAGCTCTGAGGGCCAGCAGAATAAATAGAAATATGCAGCCTTGGGTGGTGGTTGGTGGAGAGACCTTGTAGAAAGTACCAGAGACCTAGGAGGTAAGAGACTCTCAGCACTCGAGGGAGAAACCTTAGATAGAATGCCCAATAATGGGGAGAGGGAACTCATAGAGTCCACCTCTAGTAGAAAGACAGGGATTGAAGTGGAAGGATGGGGTTGCTATCCCACAGACAAAAACCTCGACCCAGAATTGTCCCTGTCTATAAGAACAGCAAGGACAAAAATAGAGAAGAGACTGAGGGAAATGAGGTCCAGTGACAGGCCCAAATTAGGATCCAACACAAAGGGAGGCCCCAATGCCTAACACTATTACAGATGCTATGGTGTGCTTGCAAACAGGAACCTAGCATGGCTGTCCTCCAAGAGACCTCTGTTAGTTCTTATGGTGATAAAATAAAGAAAATTTATAAAATATCCATTGATATCAGCAGTTGTAAAATAGAACATGTATTTGCTTTAGATATAATGAGTCTTTTCATGTTCATGTCTGTTTTATTAAAATTTTTTAAATCACCTCAACTGGCTGAATTGTTCTTGGTAATTCCTTTCAGTTTTTCTTTCTCCATCAGAGGCATTAGTTGCTTGTATTTGTATCATACCTGTTCAATTTGTCTTCTGCATATAATGCATAGAGTGTGTGTTTTCATGAATTGTCACTCTTCCTGAGTTAATTTAATAAATTCTAACTTTGTTCTACTTTTGACACAAAACATGCAGGTAAAGAAATTATACAAAATTGTGTTCCTCTATAGTAACAACATAACAACCCATGAAAGAAACTGAGCAATACCTACAGTCAAACTAATAGTGGGGGAATTTTAAACCAAGATCTATGATTGTATAATAACTTCCTCAACTATACTATCCTCAAATTCTTATAGGTCACTTATACTTATAGAAAGAAGTAGTGGAATTTCATCATTAGAGGATTTAACTTTCTCCTCATTGAATGCAGTAACTGCAAGTGGAGAGAGACTTGAAAACATAATTAGATTTAAAAGGCATAATTTGCATAATCTTGGTTTCCATATAACATATCAACATGATTTACAAATGACAATAGATCAGAAAAGAGACAGACAAACAAATGGGAAAGCTGGGTATTCCTGTCAAAATACCACTTGGGCAGTCCCAAATATCTTCCATGCCTTATAAAATGGTACTTGTCTCTTTCAAGTACAGCTTCTCAAGTCTCATGATTGATAGGGCTCAGGTAAGGTGTTTTTTAATAAATTGATGAGTTCTAAGAAATTTATAAAATACTATTATTGAAAGTTACTTGTTTATCACATGGCTCCAAGTAATGTTTATAACCGTGGGCTGTTAGAACAAAACTCCATATCAAAGTCACTATTTCAACCCCCTTCCCCATGTTGATCTTAAAAAATGAGTGTAGCATAAGCCTTATGTTTATCTGAAACAATTCTCTCATGTACAACCAGAAGCCATGTGTCTCCTTGCTAATAATATTTTTTATTAATCAGACTTTTCTTTCTGTTTCTGCTTTACTCACACATCCAAGGACACAAACAAAACATGTGCATCACACTTAACCTTCATGCTCACATATCAGTAAAACACAATGCATTTGAAGATTTTAATAAATGATGTACTTTAAATGGTTTAAAAAGATCAAAGGAATTTTTTTGAGTGCAAGAATGAAACCGCAAGAAGAGTTTAAAAGCACTTCAGAGAAAAGAAACATGTTTTAGTGTATCTCCACAGGGACCTTTACAGTTTCTATAGAGTTCCAACTTCCATAAAGCGATGGCCATGTGAATGTCCCTAGAACCCTAGAGTGCTGTGAATTAGAAGGGTGGATGTGTAGATGTCATACAAAGTGGCTTAATTGCTTTGATGCTCTTATTTTAGTTGTCTATACTTGGGAGATGAGATGTCACTTAGATTGTATGAGGGCGCAATGTTTACAGAAATATTGATAATGAACATCTATAAATCCTCAGGAGGTGAAAGTGCGTTTGTTTCCTCTCACTGATGAAATCTGTCACTCCTGACACTGTTGCTGTGGTTCTGAGACATCACAGTGTCATAGCAGATGTCTGATTTAACTCACAGTGAATGAAATATTTTATCATCATACTTCTGTTTTATAAGGAGGAACTAAGACATAACTGATTATTGAAACCAGTTGAGAAGGGCCACATTTTTGTACAGTATTTAACTTTGCCATGTAACCTCATAATAATATACAAAGATCTATGCTCAGTGAAATTAAATTGGTATTATAGATAAACCCTATTAATATTCTGGCTGACAACAGATGTACTCAGTTCTTTGCAGGCACCTGAAATCTGACTATGACCCTTAGAGTGGTTTCCTATTTAAAAGCCAATAAGCTAGAACAAATATCCTGAAGCCTTAAAATGCAAGACATTTAGCATGAGATATTCTCCCGAAGTTTCTAGAAAGATTTATGATCATAAAATATTTACACATATATTCACCATCTAGCATCTTACTGAATACATACTTAATGTGCATGTAAATAATAGCTTATATGGATTACATAGCTGTATGGATTTTGAGAAGATACATGAACAAGTATCTATTCATTCCAGACAGGGTAGGAAAACAGACCCAGTAAATGATTCCACCTATGTCTAGCTTAGTGATGCAATAGAATTTTGGGGATTATTTACAGAAGCATGCTTGATGGTTACTTAAAGAAGCAGAAAAGTCTCAAAGGCGAACTCCACCATGGGCAAAGCTTATTGAAATCTGACATTTGGAGCTTGCTACTCAAGTTGAAGGCAACTCTACTGAAATATCTGCTGTTCTTCAACAGCAGGTACTACCTTTTATAGCATCAGAGTGTGGTAGGATTTGTAAGCCTTGTTAGTGTTCTGATTTTTCTGAGTCTTATGTGGCTTCATTATCCTTCCTGGGTGGGTTTTTCAATTAGGCAGACATAATTACACAGCACCAAAGTGCAGTGAAGATATGAAAATTACAAACTCTAGTTTCCCATCTCTGGTCACAGCAATCACAAACAAGATAAATTATGCCCACAGATATAATATACAAGATATTACATTAAATATGCAGAATATAGAAATAAATGTTCTATAAAGGCAAATCAAAATTCTAGAAAATAGTATTTGTCAAGTACTTTAAAGAAACCCCATGTTCCATTTTATGGATGTATATGTGCAAATGCTATAAATATACAAATTTAAATATCAATAAACTCCATATAGTAATTGTATTTAAATAGTAATATCATATACAACCCTTCAATGTCATTAATCTGCATTCAGATTCTGAACTGCTTTCATCTATTAATGATTATCTCATTTACATTGTCTATTTATTTCCAGCAAACTTGTCTTCTCTTCTAGAAGAATCAGCCATGTGAATTCCATTTAATTTTTGTGAGGGAGTGAAGAAAAATTGAGAATGTATTAAGTGATGTTGTGATATTGCATCCTTACTTTATAGTGCCCGCAACAATGAAAAGTAGAAATCTCTTGTAATTTACTCACACTCTATTAACATTTCTTTCTTTTTATAAACTTGACATTAGAATATTGGTAGAGACTACATCCACATTTGTTTCTTATTGTCTAGTCCACATATCAGTATCTACAGAAGAAGATACTAATGAATAGCAAAGGAATGTTTGCCATTGCCAAATTCTCATGTTTAAAAAAAATAAAAGGGATAATTATACGCCTATGAATTATTACTTCCTGTATATAAATGTTCAGTAATAAGGTATGAAATATGATAGTTAAAAACGGCATTACTTTCTTCTTTTATCTCAAATTATGCTCATGAAAGATTTAATTTTAATAGCTACCTACATTCCTATTTGTTACTTCATTATTTGCCCTGATCCCGTCATTTAATCTAACTAGTTTAAGGGTATATTTTCAAATTGAGAACGCAGAGTCAAAAAAATCACTATTTTGTTTTGAATAAAGCATTATAATAGTTTATGGTAGGATTTGATTATCTTGTAGCATTGACTAGATCATCTTTACCCCAAAGGTTCCATGTAATTAGTACATGCCTGACATATTTAGAAAACCACAATTTTAATAAGTTCCTCAAGCAGGAGTACAAGCTTCAGACTCCAGTTCCCAGGTGAATCATACTCCATATGTTGGTAGATTATCACATCATTAAAAGTTAGTTAAGAAAGGAACTTCTGCAATAGAAGTAGATATCTGAGCTCTGTGTGGGCTTATTGTTTGTATGTCAATGGATTTATACTTGTCAAAAGCCAGTATTTATTATTTATATCAAGTATCTTGCTAAGTATTTGCCAGAAATATTTTAATATATATTACCACATGATATTCTAAATGAATCTGTTTCTAGGGATTGAGCCAATACTGAGTCAGTAAAAGGCTTGCTGCATTAGTATAAGAAATTGAGTTCTATCACTGTACACTGGGTAAAGTGTTAGAAATTTATAATCCTGCTATTCAGGAGTTATATACATATGATTGTCCACTTGTTGTTCAGCTGGTGGATTCTACTCAGCTAGACTCAGGTTCCGGAAGAAGACCTTCTCTCAAAATATATGGTGTGTAGCTTATAACAAAAGACCTAAGGGTTGTCTCACCCACATACACACACATAAGCATTTGCATGCATAAATGCACAGAGACATAAACAAAAAGAATTTGCTTTTAATGGTACCTTACATGTTTCTTCAAGGTTAATTTTGTATACAAAAGAAATAAAATATGTGGCTTAGTTTGATTCAGATATCATATCCGTTTCTATTTATTTGTTGTAAAAATGGCATTAATCATTTCTGTAACAATAAAACATCACCAGATGCACAGAAAAAACTTTATCTGAAACATGTTAAGTTTTTTACTAACAAGTATAATAATTTAAAGTAAACATTCTTGACAATTTTCACTACTTTATGGGAAAGTAACTTCTTCAGTCTTGAAATTAGCAGTAAGGAAGGAAAGTGGGAAATGCTCACTAGACCTCATTAGAGACAAACATCAGAGTATGTCCCTGTCAACAAGCATATGCAGCTTGTATTTAGTTTGGAAGACTATAATTTTCTTTACTGAATTTACTAATATCTTGGATGTTATACATTCCAGATTTTATCACTTTTCTATCCTTTGAAATAGCATATTTACAAAGAAAAATTCTAGTCAAAAGGTTTTCAAACACAATTGCATCTTATAGATATGTAAATATTCCAATATGATTACATTCCAGTATTCCAAATATTCCAATATGATCACATTTATTATGAACTAATCAATGAGAGAGGCTCCTTGTAGGCTGGGTAAATGTACAGAGTCTACTAAGGGTTACTACTATGTATTTTATGTATGTTTATTATCTCTTTCTCATTTTATTTTTTGCATTTCTTTTTCATTTATATATGTATATATACATATACACACACATGTACACACACATTTACACACACATACACACGTGTATGTGCATGTGCATGTGTATGTGTGTGCAAACTCTGTCTGTTCCTATTGCTAGTTTATATCACTTATTATCATTTATAAGGCATTATAGAGTTTACCACACTCTACCAGAAGGGTATGAACTTTAAGTTATGATCAGATGTTCACTATTTTATCTCACCATTTTCTTTATTATTTGTTAGCTTTTTGCATATGTTTTTCCATGAGAACCGTATATCACAATATCATATATTGGACAATTCGATGTCAACTACAGTCTAAACAGAATGGGGAATCATGAATAGAGCAAGTGAACTGATAACCTTGTTTGCATAGTGATGTAGCCATATGGAAAGAGATGAGACATACTGAGAACAAAAGATTCATGCTAAATTAATAAGAGAATGTAATTAAAATATAAACTGTCTTTGTCATATACTTTAAGATTATTTGATATTATAGTCCAATAATGTTGTATAGTTAGAGTTTAAAATTTTGGTAAGTCAAAAAGAAACCTATTACATGTGTGAGGGAAGTTTCTCACTTCCTATGTAATTAGACAATGCATTCAGAAGGTGAGGCATGAAGTTATAGATGTGAAGCCAAACCTTAAATGGAGGATTCAGAAAGTGAGATAAGCCAGGAATAAGTAACATATTTTTCAAAAAGCCAGAGACAGTGGCTGGAACCAAACCAAGAAAGTAGCCATTGAGAATGTCACGGGGAAGAATATGGAGGAACAGAAGGATTTCCATGCTCTTTGTAGTTCACAGCATAATACCATGTGTCCTTTACCAGACATAAAACCATAATGTTTAATGTTTGTCCTGCTTAGTTGACCTTGTTTGTTTCAATCCTTCCTAACATTCTCCTATTCTTTTCCCTGAAGTGAGTATTTTTATTCTGAGATTGTATCATGAAAAATTGTCAGTTACTTTACAAGCTTTTGCAGAAGAACATGGCTTGTGTCTCAAAGGCATCTTTGGAATTGCACTTTGGAACAATGCTTGTGGTTTTGAGTATTGGAAGATGGCCTGGCTAGTTTTATGTCTACTTGGCTTAAGCTAGAGTATTTCGGATGAGGAACTCTCAATTGAGAAAATATCTTTATAAGATCTGGTTGTAAGAAAGCCTGTAAGGTATTTCTATAATTAGTGACTATTGTTGCAGGGCCTAGAATATTAGTAGTAGTACTACCATCTGAGTGGTAGTTCTGGGTACAATAAGATTTCAGGCAGAACTTCAGTAGGCAGCTCTTTTCAACGTCCTCTGCATCAGCTTTAATATCTAGCTTCCTGTCCTACCTTGACTTCTTTAAATGATACAATGGAAATGTAAGCAAAACAAACCCATTCCTACCCCATGCTGCTCTTCAAAACGATATTTTATTGCAGCAACTGAAACCCTAAATAAGATAGGAGATTTCAAGACCTTCCATACGAGAGTGGCTGTCCTACCTACATAACAAACTCACAGTTCTCACAGGTTTTGAATCCAGTTTGGCATATTAGTCGGACAATGACTTCTGTTGTCTAGCCTTTCAGATCCATTTGATCACTTCCTGAGTCTCAGAAGGTATAGTAGGATGTTGAGGAGTAATCTGTTTTATTTGGCACAGAGCATCCCTGGTGCCTGATAAGCAGAGACAGTCACAATAAAAGTGGAATCAGAATGCCACAACTTCAATGTGAAAGATAGATCCATTCAGAGTGCTGGAGGTCAATTCATTAAGACCTTCAGGTGGTATGAGTCATGTTTCTGCCAATGACTAACATAGTGTAGAGCTGTATTCCCTTTGTGGCTTAAACCTGTCTTCATCTTGAAGCTCTCTGCAGGGTCTGATAACCCAAGTTTGAGGTTCATTGGTAGATCAATCTTCACTGGTAGTCATTAGGCTCTTGACTCTCTACTTGCTAGAGTTTAGTCATTAGCCGATATTTCTGAAGCTCCACAACATACTTGACTTCAACGGCCTCTTTCTTCTATCATTGTGTTTGATTCTGAGAGGGTGTCTTTGCACGACGTGGACTAGTCTTCATGTGTATTTATAAAGCCTGTGTTTGTCCTTTCTCATATTAACAAATACAGAAGACATAATTTGGCTAGAACATTATCCACCCCAGTTCTATACAAACCATAATTTTGGATGTACTCAACAATATACCTAGTTCTATAGACTATTAAGTTAATTGTGCCTGACAGGGACTGCGGCTGTGTGAATAAGGAAAGTTCACAAAGACAGGTCTGAACAACACCTCTCACGTTGGCATGAAACCAATACCAAGGTAAATGCATAGACACATAAACAACACCAAAATCTACTCACCTGTTCTATCTGGTCAAGACCTTTACAGTGAACTCACAAAAGAGACCCTCCACTACCTTACCTTTAGTTCTGTGGTTGTACACATTCTCCTTTTTCTATATAGTATAATTTAAGAAATAGTTTAATCTTGTTTCATTGTCAATAAAATTCTCTGTATTTTAACCTCTACTGTTACATTTGTATATTTTATTAACTTTTGTGATTACAGCATCTATAAAAATCACTTATGTCTTTTTTTCTCTAATACTTAGGATTTATAGCTAAGGAAACTAAAAGGAATGTGTATCATCAGGTATCATGTGTGTTAGCTGTTGACACTGAGTACTATAATGATGATTTTTGGTTAATAAATGTTGTGGCCTATTCCAAGACTCTGCACATCTTTGAATGCTAATGGACATTAGTAAAGACAAGGCGTTTGGATTATTTAAGAAGTAGGGTCAACATGTTGCTGAGGTAAATGTAATTAATAACAGGCACCCACATGGAGAATAGCCCATAAGATAGCTGTAGACCATAATTTACTTTTACTCTTACTGTACCAAAAATAGGAACAATATGTGACTCATTTAAGAACCTATAGCTCTTCAGCATTAGATGTCCATGGATGAGAACATGTGTTACAGGCAGTAAATTCTCTTTTCAGCACTTGATCTGCAGCCATACTTTGGAGCCTTTTTTTCATGCCCCTGCTTAAGAGCTTTTCTTAACCATATATAGAAGTCAGGAAAAAGAATTATCTTTGTTTATTTTTCTAAACCCAATGGAAATCACATCTCAAATGTGTTCTTATGGTATTTATTTTGTGACTATAAACCTATCAGCTGAGCAAGCACACTCAGATCCATTCCAACCAAAACCCATCTCTGTTTTGTATCACAGATTTTCGTTCTTTCCTTATTGGGAACTATTTTACATGAAGCTTCCATCTTAATTAAAGTAGTGTTTTAATATCATTTTTACATAGTAAATTAAAGGGAGGGGGTTAAATGTATATAGACATAATATCCACAAACAAAACATTGTGGTGATAAAAATTTTAACAAAGAACCAAGAAAAAGTCAAAAGAACAATTTTACCTGCAATAGTCACAAAGTGAAGGTCTCAGAGCCATGAAATATGTTCATTTGCATGACATTTGAACAGGAAACTAAACTGGTATTTACTTAGTATCTTGTAGTCATATTACAACATATTGCCTGTCACTCAAACAGTAAGGTGATTTCATTTATATTTTCTACACAAGTCAGTACTAGCACATGGTGATTATATCTCTCTCATTACATTTCACAGCTTTAGAAACAATGAATTTTTGGAATATCTCAGATTTTCCTCTGATCACACAGTTCATAAATCAGAGACCTAGGGTTCACATCTTAGAATGCATCACCTCATGCATTCTAACTTTCTGCTTTGAATGACACCCAATTGATCATTCTCTGATATTTCCTTATTGACATCAATTCCGTGAATGAACTTATATGTGATTATGAATTTCATTCATAAACATTCAAAAAATATTAAAAAAGCCTAAATCCACATCAAAAGAATGTGCTTTTCCCTTTTGTAATTACAAATCTTTTCTCCATGAGCCTTGTAGAGGTCTATGCATATTGCAAATCTTTTATCACTCATTTGAAAACCGGCTCTTTATCTGGATCTTCTCCTGCTGTGATATTTATTTGCATTTGCATTTCTTTCATTTATCTTATGTTTTTTATACTTTAGCTATCTTTTGACTTACAATTTGTCTTTCAAAAAGATACAGTCGTGCATCAGTCCTAAAATTTATGAATGAAACTTTACCTGTGTATAGACACTTGACAGATGTGATTAGAATTTTACTTAGCAGGACACTTACTGATCTCAAGTGACTAGACACTTAATTAAGAGAAGAGAGACAGAGATACAGACACAGTGAAAACGGACCTGTGATGACTGAGATTGAGATTAGAATTATGAGACTAAGTAACAAAAAATGCTAAGAATTGCTGACATCATGGGAATCTTGGGGAGACCAGAGGGAAGATTTTTCTCCTGAGTCTTCAAAAACACGGAATGAACACTGAACACTTTCAATCCATGGATCTGACACTTACAGTTCTCAACAGAGCAAGAAAAAATATCTTCCTTCATAGAACTATGTAGCTTGTGAAAGCTTTGGCACATTTGATAAAACAATTGCTCTTTATTTTTAAGTTACACTTCACTTTTTGTTGAAAATTAAAATCACAGTGTACTTTCTTAATTCAATGTGTTATTTCCACATATTGTCTATGGAGGATTGCACTGTGAACACGTTTAATTCCAGCACTAGGTGACAGAGGCAGACATATCTCTATGAATTTGAAACCAGTGTGGTCCACATAGCAAATTCTAAGCAATCTATGGTGATACAGTAATAATACACCTCAAAAATTGTTATATCATTTAATTAAGGATCATGATTATTACCATTTTCTAAAAATGTATCATTTCTTTCTGTTAAGGACATTCAAGGGTATGGAAATGGTTTAATGGTTAAGAGCATGGACTGCTCTTACAGAGGACCCAGGGTCAGTTCCCTGTAGTAATACAGCAGCTCACAGTCATCTACAAATCTTGTCCCAGGTAATCTAACCACTTCTAGCCTTCATGGGCACTGCACACATATGGTATACAGACATACATACTGTAAAGTATTCATGCACATAAAATAAAAAGTAAAATATATCTTTTTAAAAAGAACATTCAGTTCTCTCTAGGCACTTTGAAAGGTACATTTTATTATTCATATTCCATTACCTTAAAATAAAAGGAATGCCAGTTCTTTCATCTTATCTAACTACAAATTTTATCTGCTGACCAAAGTATCTTGCTCATCTAGCTCTTACATCTTTAGTAACCATCTTTCCATTCTCAAATTTTATGAGTTCAATTTTGTTTTAAGTCCTCTCAAGTTACCATGAAGATCAATAAAACATTTCAGATACATATCTTTTAATCCTAGTCTTCCTCTTCTTCATTTTGGCTTTTTTAGACATAATGTAATTCATAACTCTTTGTTAGCAAAGAACAGCTATAAGGAGTCAAACACATAGATTGTTCTTCATATATTTTTAGTGAAATATTTCAAATAGTTTTGGAAAATACAATATATGGGGTACTTTGCATTGTGATGAAATGCCCAGTAAAACCAACTTTTGAAAGAAAAGTTTTATTTAGCTCACGGTTTGAAAATACAGTCCATCATGATGGGTGAACCATGCTTGCAGTAGCATGGGGTGAAAGGTTGCATTGAACCTACAGTCAAAAGGCAGAGAGAGATGAGTACTGGTGCCTAGCTTCTCATTCTTATTCTCTTTAGGACTGCAGCCCACTAAATAAGCCCATCCCCATTTAGCACGGCTGTTCCTTACTCTGTTAAGCTTTTCTGAAAACAACTTAGTAAACATAAACTGTGTTTGTGCCCAAAGTGGTTCTACATACCATCAAGTTGAAAAGGAATATTAATCAACATAGTAACTGAGTAGGTGCAGCAATTTGAGCTCTCTTTTTGCCTTTCAACTTTTACAGCAGCCACCCATCTTATTAATTCTCCCAGGTTATATACATGTACAACAGACAAAATATTGCCTTTATAAATTTATTTTTATCAATATATAGGTATAGATATAGATATAGATATAGATGCATGAATATTAAAGTTTCTAGAACATACATTTTCATGGCTCATTTCAAGGCATCTCAGGAAAGACTTTATGGAAGAAGGATTGTTATGTAGGCATCTGGGAAAAGAATGAAATCTATCATAGGCATAAGATCATAGAGATATCAAGATATGACAGAGGGCTCAGGGTGAAGAGAGAAAATTTTGCTAGGGACCATGCTGTAGCATTTTCTCTGTCTGATCACATTAGGGCGGTGACAGGCCTGAGACTGGACAGGAAGAGAGAGGTGGAGCTAGAGTTGGAGGAGGAGAAAGGTCATTAGCAGGAGGAGATAGTTTTTTTTATCATGGAATCAGATGATGAGGATGAGTGTGGTTATAACTAGGCTAAGGTTTTTACAAGGTTAAATAATTGGGTCAAAATATTGTCTTTATTATTTGGTTCTGAAATCATTGTATTGGCATCTTGTAAATTGTGATCTTATTATTATATAAACCTGATTGTATATTTAAAAATCCTTAAGAATTACTTAAGAGTCATGCATTACCTACCGGGTACTAGGCGCTAGCTAGATGAATGAGTGTGAGCATCTGTAAAGAGTTGCATGTGAGCGAGATGTTTCATAGCTGGGAGAGAAAACAAGAACTGGCCAGAACTTAGTGTTGAGGCCAGACAGTACTGATATAGCGGGCAAGGGAATTTTCAAGGTGGATTCATTTTTTATTAATTCCCGCAACAGGAGGAAGATAGAGTGATTCCCAGGGCTGAGTGTCTTTCCCAGAGATCCAAACACAAAGCTCCTTGGATACTGCTTTTCCAAGTGCAACTCAATTTTTAGTTATTTAAATTTCTTTCTCTGAAGTTGCACAGCATTGCATATGAAATCATCTCCCTTGACCCCAAACAAAGATTGGCTTCTTTCAAATGTAAAGTGGCTCTCAGAGCTTTTTTAAATGCAACCTGAGAATATTTAGAACCTGTAGTTCAGAATTTAGAATTTTCTAAATAGGAAGGAAATTGGTAATAATAAAAGTATAAAAGGCATTTTATGATTATGCCTGAGCTAAAAATAAGATTGTTTTAGGGAATTGAGTCAAAGAAATCAATGCGAAACACTAGCAAGGCTACTCCTTTTAGTTTTTATTGTCCATAGTGAATCAATTAGACATCACCAAAGTAACCACTGTGCGTACAACATAAAAGTACTTTTCATTAGCTGATTTACTCTTAGTCCCCTTACCATTGTGAGGAAAACCTGTATGACTATGGTTTTTCAATACCTCTCATCTACTACACTACACTTAATTTCACAATTACTTGTCTCCAGTATTGAATCTAATCACCCATGTATGGTTCAGCCTTAATTCTAGCAATACTGAGAGCCCATAGAAGCCTCAACTCAGTAAAATATTGAATGACTAAATAAAGACTCTTTAAGATAGATCTGATGTTGGTTGATTTTTCTTGAGCTCTGTGGCTGTAAATGACAACTTTCTTGTTTCCTGGCTTCAAAGTGCTTATTTTTCACTTCTTGTAAATGTAGGGAAAATGATTTCTTAAAGATTTTATTTCAACAACGATAGTTTACATGTATCAGGGAGAAGAGCTGTGGAAATGGCTCACTGCATAGGAGTGTCTGAGTCATTTTTGCCCTTTGGATGTATTATTTATTTGAAATGAGTCAATTTTATTTTTAACAAGACAGGATTTTATAATTTTGCAAGGAACATGAAGCAAAATGGAAACTGCTGCCACCAAATTTCAAGGGCGTTCATGTTCTCATAGACATTGGTTCATTAATCTCTGATGAAGCAGTTTTGCAGTATTCTTTCTCGCGGCTGAGAGATGAAGTCACAAGAGTGCTAAGGCATGGGGAGTGTGTACAGATAGAAGAATAATGGGAAGACTGTAGAATAGTCATGGTGGTATTGGAACCCTAATAAATAATAAACAAGACTTCTCATCTTTCAGGAGTTGGTCCTACAGCCATGTACATAGAAGCAGCAATAAGTAGACTCAGTGTTTCAGGAAAAGAAAGCACATGACTGTGGGCAGAGGTGGGGGTGGGGTGGGGAGTTGAAAACTGCAAGGGGAATAAGGAAGAGACTAAAAGTAAAGACATAGGAGGTCAATTTGCCCACAACTCATGACATGATTGTATGGAATTGTCAATAAAAATGCAACTTTCACAAAATTTCCTCCTACCCAAGAGTAGTATGGTTGACAAATATTAATGAAATCTGTGGAACCATGAAGCATATGATGAGTGGAGGAGATTAACTGGGGACGTCTCACTATTTGGAAAATATAAGTCCTAAATAAATTAATGAGTTCTAAGATAGAAAAGTATAGTATACATAAGTAGATAATTACAAGAAATTCAAATATTGTGTTTTTCAATATGACTAACAATTTGAAGGACAAATTTAAAGAAATGTATCTATTTTATAACTATTCTGATCACTATGGGTATACAAGTTCTTTTGCTAACTCTGATAATACAATAGCAAAAAAGAGATTAGATATTCCTTTATAAGTTATTAAGGGCACAAACACTGTAATATAAGAAATAGAAACTAATAACTATAATTCAGAATTTCATAGACTATGTGTACATAGGACCCCAGAATAATTATTAAATAATGTCATTTAAATTTGAAAGTATATGTAAGTAGATACACACATACATATACAGTTACCTGTCAAAAACTTTTAAAGTGAATGGTCATATTTCAGAGTGTAGAGTTTTAGGCTACAGGGTGTTGCCACTGAAGAAGCTTAGTCATTGTTTACCTAGTATCAGGCTGACTAAAAATGTTAATTACCTCTAAGGAATGAAGAAGCATTAGTTTTAATATCAGGTCAATGGCTTCACATAGCTTATCAGATCACTCTCGCTAATCAAAGAATAGACCAAACTTCATCCAGCAGCTGATGGAAACAGATGAAGAAGCCAACGGTCAAACACTAGACTGAGCTCAGGGTGACTTATGCAAGAGTTGGGGCAAGAATGAAGGAGCTTGAAGTGTTGAAGGAACACCACAATAAGACTTACAGAGTCAACTAACCTGGGCCCATGGGGGTTCATAGAGACTAAACTACCAATCAAAGAGGATGCATGGGCTGGAACTTGACACCCTACATATTTTTAGCAGTTGTGTAGTTTTGTCTTCATTTGGATCCACTAACAACAATTGGAGTGGGGTCTGTCTTTGATTCTGTTGTTAGACTTTGGTCCCCTTCCACTAGCTGGGGTGCTTTGTTTGACTTCAGTGGGAGAGGATGAGTTTAGTCTTGCTGTAATGTGTCCAGTTAGTACTCATGGGGGTGGGGGGGCTTCCCCTTCCATGAGGAGGAGAAGGTAATGGGTAGAAACAGGGTATGAAGGAGGAACTGTGAGAAAAGAGGTAGGGAGGTCTACCATTGGGATGTAAAATGAATAAGACAGAGAGAGGTTCTGATTCTGGGCCGTTATGAACTTACTTTTCTTGTAGAAAAGTTACTAAATTTTCTTTTCCTTTTAGTTTAGTCTTTGCTTTTTCCTCTATTGAATAAATGTTGTATTGAATGAGGGTCTGAGTCTTATTTCCCAGTTCCCCTATGAAACCGAGGCAAGGTCACATATAAGAGTATAATCCTATCATTGGGAGGAGTAGGTAGGCTGGTCTCAGTAGCTCCCTGACTTGTCAGGATTTCCAACATGGTGAATTTGCAGTTCAGTGAGAGATCTTGTCTCACTGGAATTTATGGACAGTATAAGTGAAGTCTTCTTTTGGCTCCAAATGTATGCATTTATAGATATATTTACACATACATATACATAGACATGAACACATGCATCACACATAAAACACATGGTAGTGGTGATGATGATGGTAGTGGTAGTGGTGGTGATGGTGGTGGTGGTGGTGGTGGTGATGGTGGTGGTGGTGGTGGTGGTGGTGGTGGTGGTGGTGGTAATGGTGGTGCTGTTAAAAAACTGGTAAGTAAGAAACATACTAATCCCCTGGGAATCATATTTAATCTCATATATATATATGTATATATATATATATACATATATATATATAATCAAATTGAACTAGTATGCATGCATTATCTTTTATGATATACTTCTTACCTTCTTTACTGAAGTATAATTAATTGTTCCATTGTGTCATTTAAGATGTCAAGTATGAGTTGGTTGTTCCATCTAGTCGTTAACTTGCACTTGTTTGTTCCTGGATCTGGAGAAGCTCCAGAGATGTGTGAGTAGTGAATTTTCCATGTTCAATTTTTACCATAGAAGAATCCCCAGAAGAAGAGAAAATGGAAAAAGAGTGAAGCTGGAACACGTCATGTTTCATCCTGCCATTATGCTCAAAGTCTTATTCATCTCTCTTTGCCATATGGAGAAGGAGAAAGATACGGAACCTCACATTAAGGGCCCCTAACCTAATCTGGAAGTGAGGGCATTAATCAAACACACACATGAAAGAACTTCCTGGGAGCTTTGGGAGTGAACTTTGAATAATAAATATGCACGCTAGCTCTTACCCTCTTGTTTTCTTGCCTCTCTTCCCACTTCTCCCCTTCTCCCCTCTCTCCATGTGGTCATGGCTGGCCCACACTTCTCTACTTTCTCCTTTTCTCTGCCTTCCTCTGCCTCTGTTACCTTCTTAACTCTCCTTCCATGGCCTGAATAAATTCTATTCTATACTTAAAAAAAAATACACATGCTCACACTGAGATCTGAGAGCAGGGGTTACTTCACTAGCCCTTAGGTGGTAGGTAAAGAGAGTAGAAGCAAGAATAGGAGAATAAAACACAAATAAAACAAAACTAACCACTAAAATTCATAAAAGAGACCAAAAGAGAAAACAGAGGTTATTCCAAAATGTCATTCATCATTACAGGAATATAAGAAAAAAAATCAAAAGAAATTTTCTTTGCAGCTGTTAAAATTATGATTCCCAAATTTGCAATCTATTTATAAACAAACAAAAAGCCAGAGAACACCATGGAAAGAGATACTAAATCAGAAAAACTTCTTGAAGGGTTTAATAACCTAGATTGTACCAATGTGTTATGACCCAGGCATAGTCAAGAGAAGAAGTAGGAGAAACAGCTCAAGGAAAGGATCGATGAACAAATACTTTAGATGTGAGAATCCAATCCAGTATATGAGAATATCAGTCAGGGCTCTCCATTGACACTGAGTAAACACCACTAGCTAAATAGATGACATGGGATTTAGTAGAATTTACCCCAAGTCTTATGGAGACAGATTTCACTGATAAGCTATTTGCAACTTGAAATACCAAGGATGCTGAAACATGTCTCAATCCAAATTTGAAAGACACATTGCCATGGATGCTGAGGATGAGAAGGTCAGACATAAAAATCACCTTCATAATTTAGTTAGTGTAAGGTATGTAATTGTGATAGAAGTCCCAAAGCCCAAAGGAAATGCAGTGTCAATGTACTAAGGCAGAAAAAAATGGTATGAGAACCAGAGCAGGGAGTGGGTTCATGCTTCCTCCACTGTTTAATCCACCCCTGGAATCATATTTTTAAGGCCAAATCACAGAGGAAGTGGCTCTTTCTTTGTTCTATTTAACAACTTACTTCTCTAAACTTCCTAGCCAAAAGCTGGTAAGCTTTCCATCTATTCCCTAATTCAATAAATTTAAAGCCTAAAAACAATCACACAAGCAGGTTCCATGATATAAAAGAATGGGTTAGAATGAATGAATCATGGGACTTAGAATACTATGGCATGCAGAGGAGTCATTCACTTTCTGCTTATCTCCCACCCAGCCCCGCATTGTACTTCTGGAAGTGCTGATCTCATCTCTTCTTTCTAGAAACTGTTGATTTTCAGATTCTAAAAGGCATCTGTTTTCAGCCAAGACATTAGAGTAGGTGATGTCACACAAATATATTAATGTAGAGCACATTTGCTTTCCTTGAGCACATGCTTTCTATCTTAAAGGAGTACTTACCAATTTTATCAGGTCCTCCAGAGATCAGGATGATTATGTCTTGTTCACCACTGTATCCCTGATCCTTACTCCTTAGAAAGTAAGTGATTTATAACACAGGTTGAATGAAGGACACTCACAATCTATATTCTTCAGCTTCCTGTGTTGCTGAGATCACATGCCTATAGCACCAGTCTCAGCATAAATATTTCTCTCTCTCTCTCTCTCTCTCTCTCTCTCTCTCTCTCTCTCTCTCTCTCTCTCTCTCTCTCTCTCATACATCTACTCAGTCCTGTCCAAAGCCTTCTACAACCTCCATTCAGTGTCACAGTCTTAACATTTACTTACTTTTCTGAAAAAAAAAAATTACACAGAAGGAAATCTGTAGTTTTAATGAACACAATTTATTGTGGAAATTGAGGATTTATTTATGAGAATTCATTATAAAAGTTTTCTGAGCATACTCCCAAATAACAAGAAGATGTGGAATCGGAACTTAGGTTTTAAGCTGTTAAGGTTTTAAGCACTTAAATTCTATTTCAACA
>NW_022196912.1:108756749-108826825 GCF_008632895.1 Mastomys coucha | reverse complement strand
AGAAACTTTCAAAACACATCAACAAATTAACTAAATTTGTCCATATGTGTATTTTTTATCACAAGATATGGAAAATTACATTTTAAAAGATGAGATATTGGCATTGATTACCCTTATGAATATATTTAATTTTCAAGGGTTTTTATACGAAATATATTTTTGCTTGAGATAGGTAGAGAAATAGAGAAACAAAGACAGAATCAGACAGAGAGACAGAACAAAAAGAGGAGACAGAAGAGACAGAGAGAGTCCTTTATGTGGCAAGACACATCTCAACAAGTAGATTCTTTAATGAAATGTATAGGATTTGAATTACCAGCATAATACATGCACAAGTATCATCCCTTGGAAAAAATATGAATTAGAGAAGATTAAACTCTATACACTTCTATTCTAACCTGTACCACATCAATGACAAATGTGGGACTCATACTTGTCATATGGTCCAATCTGTCTCGAAATGGTGATAGCTCTATCTGGAGACCCAGCTATACCAAAGATGCTTCACCATACCACAAAAACACTTGCTTGACTATGTTTATAGAAGCTTTATTCCTAATTGCCAGTTTTTGGAAACAACCTACATGCCCCTCAACCAAAGAATAGCAAAAAAATATTTGGTACCTCCACACAATGGAATACTATTCAGCTATTAAAAACAAGGATATCCTGAAATTTTCAGACCAATGGATTGAATTACAAAATATCACCAAGAGTGAGGTAGACTAGATCCAGAAAGGCAGGAAGGTATGTTATATATGTACTTACAAGAGGATATTAGTCATAAATTATAGGATAACCAGGCTACAATCCAAAACCCAAGGATATTAAGTGAAAAGGAAGACCCAAGGAAAGATGTTTGAATCTCACGTAGAAGGGGAAATAAAATAGACATCTGAACTAGATAAAGGGAGGGAACCAAGTAGGAGAGGGGTAGTAAGGGCAACAAGGTGGGAATCAGGAGTGTGGAGTGGGGGAAGGCTAGAAG
The DNA here is from genome assembly GCF_008632895.1 of Mastomys coucha. Lineage (NCBI taxonomy): Eukaryota > Metazoa > Chordata > Mammalia > Rodentia > Muridae > Mastomys > Mastomys coucha. Next base: position 108,825,837 of record NW_022196912.1, on the reverse strand, counting down.
AGAGAATGAAAGGCATGGGAGGGGACACCTGTAGGACAGGGGAGCCTTCTGGGAGTTTATGGGGATGACCTTAGCTAAGACCTATATCAGTGGATGATATATATAGAGCCTGTAGCCATGCTGGACATACAGTGGAGTGAAGGGGCCAGAAACCCACCCACAGAAACTTCGACCCAAAATTCGTCTTGCTTACCAAAAATGCAGGGATTTTGATGTAGCTGCGATTCTGGGAATGGTCAACCAATGACTGATCCAACTTGAGACCTACACAATGGAGAAGGCCCATCCCCTGATACTAGTAATGATACTCTGCTATGTTTGGAGACAGGAGCCTGACATAATTCTCTTCTGAGAGGCTTCATTCATCAGCTGATGGAAACAAATGTCCACGCCACATCCAAACATCAGAAGGAGGTTGCTGTGTCTTGGGAAAGAGTGAGAGGAAGGATTGAGGGAGCCATAAGGATCAAGGCCACTAAAAGAAGACCTACACAGTACATTAACATGGCCCCATGGTGCCTCACAGCGACTGAACTACCAAGCAAAGAGCGTGCATGGGCTTGACCTTGGCCTCCTAAACAGATGTGGCATATGTGCAGCTTGTTATTTATGTGGGTTCCCTAACAATTAGAGTGAGGTTGTTTTTGATTGTTGCATGTCTTTGGATCCCTTTCCCACAGCTGATCTGCCTTGTCTGGACTCAGTGGGAGAGGATTAATTTAGTTCTGCTGCAACTTGGTGTACCAGGGTCTGGTGGTACCCATGGGAATCCCCCCTTTCTCTGGGGCAGAGGAGATGGGGCAGAGGGTGAGTAGTTGTGAGAGTTAGACTGGGAGGAGTGATTGGATGGGAGCTGCAGTCAGGCTGTGAAGTTAACAAAATAGTAAATTAAGGAGAAAAAAAAGCACTTAAGGGATTTGGGTTTTGCTTGAAGGTAACAAATGATTTTAAGAAGAGAGCAAGTGAGAGAGAGAAAGAAAGAAGAGAGGGGGAGGAGAAGGAGAGGTGAATGTATGTTTTTACTGTTCAGACAAAGTGCTGCTGCTGCAGAATGCCCATAGAAGGAACTAGAGAGACACTGGTGTCAGAGGAACAGATGGGACAGAAGTACAATGCTTATGTAGAATTTCCTTTATACAGTCACAATGTATTCATTGCCAGCTCTGCATGAGGCACTATGCTTGCCAACTGGGATGCAAACAAACCTAGAGAGAGCCCATAAAGTGTTTGATGAGAAGTACCAGCTATCCCTCCAAGTGACGCCAATGGTACACACAGCTTGTGTAACTCAAGGGGCAGGACAGGTCTTGAGGGGACAGATGGTGGAATGATGTCATAGACTCTTAAGACTCACTTGACTAATGGCACTGTCCTGTAGCTTCAAAAGAACATGGACCTACGTGCTGTTTAATTGTAGAATACAAAGTACAACGAGAAAGATCTCAAGCGTATTATTCAATTCTGCTGCTCTGCTTTCCTTTTCTTTATAAATTGCTCCTACTCTCAATTTTAAAGCTTGAAGAGGTATCTTCTACATTTAGCATGCTGTATTCTTCCTGTGTTCAGTCTCTTTACCATCACTTCCCTCACTATGATCAGATTACAGAGAAACTTAAGACTGGGGATATATTTCATATAATGCACATATCTAGAACACTAAAGATTAGAATTGACTCACAGGGAAAATAAATATAGTTCTCTGTTTTCATGTAGATTGCTTTCTACTAAGCAGTGATTGGTTGCAGCAACATGTATTATTTTTTATGTTTTTATTATTTTAATTGTTATAGGGGGGTTAGATTAAGACAATAGGGAATCAGCTCGAGACCTTACATTTGAAAGAGAATCTCTCTGTGGAGTTAATGTGACGGGTTCAATTATGTACATGTGGGAGCCTGGTCCAGAGTATTGAGAGAGCTCACTGAGGCACATGCTGTGGGTTGAACAAAGAGATGAGGCCAAGTAGTCTGGATTTGCATGAGTAGAGGAATGATGATCTGGTTAGAGATGCGAAAGGGTATGGTTCAGATGGTAGATCACAGCCCTAGCATGGGAGAAACCCTGGGTTCCACCTCCAATAACCTCTACTTTGGGTATGCCTATGATCCAAGCATCCTGAACATTCAAGCAGGAAAATTATAAATACGAGGTTATTTACAACTCCATTGCAAATTTGAAGCCAGCCTGTTACATGAGTCCTTTTCTCAAATGATGAACAGAAACAGTGACTACTATTCAAGCATGAATGACAGGCTGCTCATTGTCTAAACTAGTCTCATCTTTGGACTATGGATTTAACTTTGACTTGGTCTCTATTCCATTCAGTAATTTTCAAAAGCAACGTATCATAGTAAAAATCTCCTCTCAGCAGTGTTCTAGTGGCTGCTGTGCTGGGGAGAGCTGCTACTTGGTGGATGGATCTGGAAGATTAATTAGGAGCTACTTCAATTGTCTAAGGCCATTGTTTTCTTAGACTTCTACATTTAGTGATCCAGAAATCTAGTAGAAAAATTTCAACTAAAGTGTCATTTGACATTGGCAATCGATATCCATCAAACCCAGAATAATGTTAAAAGGGACACAGAAAACTCTTTACTTCTTAATTGCTGAAGCATAGGCAAAACCAAGGCCAAGCAAATTAATCAAATGGAGATAATAAAAACTGCAAGAATGTAAAGAAAAGACAATTACAAGTTCCCTCCACACATTGAAATTCCTTTCTATTGTATCCTTGTGTGGAACAGTAAAGTAATGTAATAATCATATGGAAACAGATCTGAAAGTTTTATCCATCATCTGTAATTTAACCACAGAAACCATTTATAAGATCTTAAGGACTGTACAATTTTAGAATACTAAAATTTTTTAGAAAAAGTATAAAAAATACTATTGGCTATTTAATACACCAACACTTCCCATTGCCACAATGAAATACTAGGCACATAAATAATGGCAAAGTTTTCATGTGCTTCACAGTTTTGGAAATTCAAGTACATACAAGTTTAGGTGGTCCATTGGCTTGGAACTTGATTGAAGGCATCAGAATCAATGTGAATATGGATAGCTTTCTGCAGGTAAGGGGTAGGTGCTTGTGACTTTCATTTACCGTTAACAACTCAATTGAAACTAACCTAGGGATGAAAAATCTCTGGGCATGTCTGAAGGTGCTTGCAGAGAACTTAATTGAAGAGGGAGTACCTAGTCTCCACTTTGAGTATGGGTGTTAGTGTCTCATGAGGAGTAGGTTCAAAACAAAGAAAAGCCAGTATGCATTGGTCTGTGTCTCCTGTCTGTCAACAGTGTAAAATCTGCTGCTCCATTTTCTGCCTCCCCTCCCTTAAAGGACTTGACCAGTTCAAACGATGAACCAAAATATATTCATCCTTTCTGGTGTTGTCTTTAAAAGTTAGTTAAGATTCAGTTACATCTTCCTTTTTCTTCTTCCAATCCTTTCCATGCACCCACTTTTCTCTCTCTCAAATATACTACTTCTATTTTTTTAAACTGTCTTTGCACATGGACACACACAAACACATTCACACACACACACACACACACACACACACACACACACACAAATATAACTGCCTCAGTGTATGTAAACTTACTTTTGAGTATATTATTTCAGGACTAACCGTGTGGTATTAGATTTTCAATTTGGGGACTTTTCCTTTGGAAAGGCTGTTTCTCCAGCTCTCAAAATTCCTTCCTTATCTCTCTGTAGTTCTTTGTGGGGTCCTCATGAGATTTACTTTTTCATGTTATCATGTCAATTGGTGACACTCTTGTTCAGTCTTGTTCAGTCAGTCATAGGATGAGATTTTTGGATGTAGCTACTCAGGTATTTCTAGCAGACCCAAATCCCACAGCAAACTTCTGGTTCCTTTGGCTTTTTAAAACTCTTCTACCACTCTATGATTCCTGAGTCCTATATGCAGGAATTGTGATAGCCAGTTGTTCTCAACATACTAATCTGTTATTATTTTTCTATACTGGTTTCTGTCTCCTGCAAGATGTTTCCTTGATGATGGGTCAGGAAAATATTTGTATGTATAATGATAAATATTTAGGATATATTTAGGGGTTATTATAGTTTAATAAAGTGTCAGAATCCTCCAATTGGTCTTACCAGCTCCAGGTAGTTGGCCAACTTTCCAGTATGAGACATAATCTCCTTCATTTGAGTTGGTCTTAAGTCCAATTAGAGGGTTGTTGGCAACCAGAAAGGTATGCATGCCATTATTAAAGTCTTGCATTTAAAAAATTTGTCTGTCACAGCAACCAAAATTAAGACAGAATTTTTCTGCTTTGAGCCTGAAAACAGAGAAATTCACTGATAATTGTGACATTTTTGAAGGTATGACTACAACCACCTTAGAAGTTCACGTCTAACAGCATCATTTAAAGTCCATAGGACCTTATAGGATTAGCACCATGGGGACTAACAGCACTTTCAAAGATTCCCACCATAGGCACCACATCTTTATGGATGGAGACTTAGAAGATAGTCAATCAAACCCTAGTAGGTTTATAAAGACATGTTGTTATATCTTTTCTTTTAAGATTTATTATTATTATTAATTATGGGTATGTGTGTGTGCTCTCGGGGGCAAAAGGAAATGAGAACATGTGAATGCTGGTGCTTGTGGAATTCAGACAACTGCCTGATTCTACAGAGCTGGGGTCCCAGTGTCTATAAGCCACATGACCTAGGTGCTGAGATATGAACTCTAGCCCTCTGCAGGAACATTCTGTTCTCCTCAGTGCAGAACACTCATTCCAGCCCCAGTAAATGTTATTTTTTTCTGGTAAAGTAGCTTATAGAAACTTTGACTACAAAAACAAATCTGTCACGTTAGAACAAAGACTGGACTCTGTTTTAAATATACTCTCATTTAGATGTTTGAACATCTAATTTTGTCTGCCTTACTCTTAAAACATTTACTCAATAAAAAATTGAAGTAATGGTTCTTTAAAATATCTTTGCATGTCAATCTCCTATATTCTGTAGACACATGTCTGGACATATTATTTAAATTAAGTTCACACAGCATGTAAATTTAAAAATTATTCTGAGAAAAGGCCTATGAAAAGGTCTACGAAAGGGTCAGTTCCTTTAAGAAGTTGGTTTTCCCTTCTTGATACCACAAGCACTCACAGTGCTGATAAAAGTTATGTCTTGAAAGTTTCGAACTTCGACAATAGAAGATGAACTTTGAATCAGCAGTAAGCTGAAAGCTGTAAAATCTTGGTGCAAAAGTTGGTTGCTTCCAAATAATTAGGGAGGCATTTTGCAGAGGCAAAATAAATAAAACCTGGGATAGTATTTATTGCAGTTCATATCACTCAGAAGAAAGCAGCAGTCTGTCAGGGTGATATCAACCATGAGAAATTCCAATTGAGAAGAGTAATCTTTTGAGGAAGATAAAAGTAGTGGAAATATTAGCCTCAAATTGAAATGCTCCTAAAATGCTGTATCATTAATGCGATGAGTATCTCAGAAGAGTCCGTCTCACCTGAGCAATCCCAAGAGAACAGGCAAATGACTTTGGTGAGTAAATGCAGTTCCACAGCTTTGTTCGGAATAAAAATCATACATATTTGTTTAAAAATCCATCTTAGTCATATAACACAGTCCGAATCATACACTCTGAAACGTATGGCAGATATGGAAGAACGAGAAAGGAGCATTGCTATGATTGCAGTGAATGTCCTGGCCCTCAGGAACAGAAGCCACTGAACATTTTAGTTGTGGAGTTAAAATGCATTGCACTGTTTGTCAACAGCTCTCAGGTCCACCTTTGGGCTTTTCTTTAGGGGAGGAAGAACTTATGGTCAGTGGATGTGCTTGCTTTCAAGAAATAATTGAAAAGTCACGACAAAAAATATTTAGAGGCCATTGACACAATAAAAGTCCGAGAAGAAAAATTACTTTATTTTTTGATTTTATGAATCCCCTGTTATTCTGTTTGCACAGACACCTGTGTATAGGTGCACACTATGGTGCTTGTACAGGTTAAAGACTAGCTCGCAGGAGTCCATCCTCTCTCCTTTAAAGCTGGATCTTTTCTATCACTAGGCACACTTCAGGCTAGCTAGCTAGAAACCTAACAAGCAATTTTTCTCTACTTCTTATCTCTCCATAGGAATCTGGGATTACAGATGAATACCATTGCATCTGGCTTTTTTAGGGTTCTCATGATTGAACCAGGGCATCAGACTTGTGTGGTATGCAATTTTACAAGCTGCACCATCACACAGGTCAGTAAAATGATGAGTTTTAAATAAAATTTTATGGAAAACATGTGACAGCTGGAAAAACACCTAATATCTGAGTACACTGTATGTAACATGAGGCTTTATTTTACATTATTAAGAAGATATATGATGCTATAAAGCTCAAACCCATCAGGTTAAGGGCTACTTATCAGTTGTTAAAGTTTTTGGGGAAACTATATCAAATTTTATACACTAAGAAATGTAGCCGGCTATGCTATGTTGTGGGTTCTTCTTTTTCCCACCCTTCCCCCCTCCTTGTTCCACTCCCTAAGGCTAGATAGTAGCGAAGTAAGGATAGAGGGAAAGAGGAATTAGGAAAATCTAATTTCTTTCCTTTTGTTTCTTCTCTGAAACAGCTACTAACAAACCACAACCACCTCTCTAAATGAGCAACAAATACCCCCACCCCCACCTATCAGGGCTCTAACATTTATATACACTCTGAAAAGTTATAAGAATTCCAAATATCACACAACTGCAGAATCTTTCTGCAGCTAGCAAGGCCATGCCTCTGCTGGAGCTCAGGGAAGTCATAGACAGCTGCTGGGGACAGTAGCTGTGAGCCAGCCCCACATCCTCACACCTGGGATTAAAACAACAAAAGTACATTCTTAACATATTCCTGCTGTTAAAGACACCAAAATTCCAGAATTCTCACTACAAAGATATAACTGGATTTGTCCACCAGGAGTTTTCATTTTCAGCATTTTATTACAACATAAAGCTTTGGATAAATTTGTAGACCTAATCATAAAGTGATGAGAGGGAGACATGATGGGTTTCCCCTTACACAGATATGACATTGCTTGCATGTTAAAGTTTTATATTATTCCTTTGCTGTCACCTACAAGATAATATTCCCACACTGTTTTGTCAACTAATAAGCCGGGTGTGGGCTAAAGTGGAGGCTTTCTGGCTTAGTTGTAGATAAAAACAAAATCACAAAAAAGCAGAGCAAACACCACCACCCCGCTAGGATATCAAGAAAGAGACAAAATTCCTCAAAACTAACTTTAATAATTTTATGCAAGCTTGCAAATCCTCCTTCATCTAATAATTGTCCAGCATATTTTTGTAAATATTCAAATGCCAATCTTCTACTTTCAAAAATTACACTGTAAATTTCTAAAATGTAACATTTTGGGAACCAAGAATTAGCTTCCAACTTAACCTAATTAATGTTTTCTGCAAAATTGATTGAAATGACTGTGTTATTCCTCTTCTGGTTGTGATTATTGTTTGAAACGCTGAAAAATTTCAAGCTGTTCTGGACAGAAGTGTCCTTTTCCATTGACTGCAATGCAAGCATGGACAAGCATCCTAGCCCACTCTGACCCTGACAATAGACACAGTGCAGGATACAGTGTCAAAGTTGTAAATCAGTCCACTGTGGATGGAGTTTAGCTTGGCAATAGATGCTCCCAAGTTTAAATGGTACCTGCAGTTTATACCAGCAAAATTACCTCTTGGAATTCAAACTATGAAAATCTAGTAGCTAGAATATAATGAATAGATGTAAAGAATAGGGCTTATTTATAGCAGTGACAAAACCTGGAATTAAAAAAAAAATCAACACAGAATTGAGATCAGTTTTCTCTATTGGAAGCTTGTTAGCATAACCATTCTTAGGTTCTTTGCTTAAGGATTTTCTTATAGAGAGTCTGGAAGAAGTCAGGACTAAGTAGCCTCCAGGTAATTTTTATGATCCAACTAATTGGAGAATCATTATATTTAGTAAATGTTAAGAAATAAAATGCTATAGACCAATCAAATCAGTGCTCTCAATATTTATATTGTTACATAAAGCTATTAAAATATATTCTAATAGCTCAGTATTTTGTGTAAGTTTTAATATATACAACTGGACTGATTATTTTCAACAATTCTCTTCAATCATGTAAGAGAAGCATGAAAGCAAAGTCCTGCTAGGCCAGACCATTGGGCTGCCTATTCTATTGGAGGGGTTTTCACTTAATGGCCAATTAAAGCCAGAGTAATGAGATAAGGTGCAGAAGTTAGGATGCTTCTGTTCCTCCCCTGGAGTGTACCTCAGCCAAACCTGATCTGAGTCTGCCATTTACATATGAGTGTGCTCTTGAGAGGACTTTCCTGGGTCTACCTGCAAATGCTTTGCCAGAAGCAGGTAAAAGGAATACTTTAAATCCATCATAATAAATGAGTTCAGCCTGGTTTCCAATAAATTATTACCCTTTAGTAAACACTTTATTCGCAAGCAAAATGCACTCCTGTGTACCAATATCAAAAAATATATTCAGTCACCTTTTTCCACTTCCTTTTGCAGTGCCCTGAGTGCAGACATCTTAGGGAGACCTCCCTCAGACCTACAGAGAATGACCCTGATTAGGCCATCTCAATACAATTAGTCCTAGAACTACTTTCAACTGAACACTGATTTCCTCTGAAAAGAAGGTCATTTGCATTAAAAAGAAAGGCTTTGGGTGGGTTTTGTTTTCTACTGCCCACTTTATTGAAAATAAAGAATTATTCCTGAGAGAATGTAAAACTAAGTGAAACTCTCCACAAATGTTTCTGTCATACAACAAAATACTTTGACATTTTTTAAGTGTTCAGATTACCTATAATTTACACCAATGATTTGATAATAACATTTTCTGGAAGCTTAATATTACTATTCTAATTATTATTATTATTCCCTTTAAGTATTCATTTAAAAACCAATATGCATATTAATCACCTTTATAGGGAGTTTTTCTTGCCCTCTGTTTTAACACAACAAAACAGACAGATCAGTCTTGAAGTATGTCTTTAGTCTCCAAGGATAGTTCTTTAGTTGTTTAAGGGTTTACAGAGCATCCTGACCTCCTTCCCTATATCAGTGCTAAAAAAAGGCTGAGGCCAGTTCTGTTGTGGTAGCTGCACAGACTTGTTGGAGGATCCGAACTCATAATCTTTGAAAGCTTCACTGCTTTTAGACCTTTGGTCTCCTTAAAATGAGTTGATATTCACATAAAAAGTGTGTTCCATAGCATTAATAGGTAAAACAATTGAACTCTCAAAAGCTAGAAGACATCTGTTTTGATAGGAATCTGTAAAATTGATGCAAGTCTAATCTATGGTTCTTTTGTGCTCCTGCTAGCATATTACCTTTTCAGACACATTCATCTTTCTGTTGTTGGGATTAATCTGAAGTATTGATTGCCAATTATGAACAAGAGCAACATAGGATTTTATTGTATTGAGATATTCAAGAAAGTGTCTTAAGAATCTCTATATATAGGCTACAGAGATGGCTCAGCGGTTAAGAGCACTGACTGCTCTGCCAGAGGTCCTGAGTTCAATTCCCAGCAACCACATGGTGGATCACAACCATCTGTAATGGGATCTGATGCCCTTTTCTGGTGTGTCTGAAGACAATACGTAAAATAAAGAATCTCTATATTTAACAAGCTGTAATGTTATTTGAGAAACTGTGATTTTAATTTTTTGCTGTGTATTATTGTGTTATAATACCTGCTTGTTTTGCTTATAAACAAGTCCAATATGTGAGCACATTGACTATCAGTTACAGTCACTCTGTAATAATCATGGCTCCTAAAATCACTAATCAATAATGGAGCCTTTACAAAGACTAACTGTAGACATGACTTAACTGTGGACATGAGTATTGATTGGTTAAAACCATACTAGAATATTTGAATAAAATATTATAAAAAATCTACATTAAGATCTCTAATATTGGTCAAAGATTTTAAATATTTACAAGGACTTCATTTTTCAGGGTTGATTAGATATAACACAATTCACTTGTTCAGCGGGAACACCTAGAGGCAGTTTATGCCAATGTGTAGGATTAAAGTAATATAAAGGGTATCCAACACACAACCCATAGATGAGACACTGGAACACCCCACTTCTCACTGTTTACGTTTTAATATCAAGAATCTTCTGAGTCATCCCTGCAAGCATAGGTCTCCATGCAAAGCCTAGGTGACTATTAGTGCATCCATGACATTAAGAAATGGATTAAACAAAGAATCAAAAAGAAAAACTATGCCAAGAAAATGCAGCATCTTAAAATCATAAGCTAAGAACAGGATGGACCAGGATGAGAGACTATAAAAAGATGCAACCAAGGTGGAGGGGGTTCTATGACCTTTCTTTTTCTATTTTTTTTTTAATTAATGTCCTTCAGATGAATGTCTGTTGCTTATAAACAAATGCCTCTGTGGCATTATTAATGCCATTAATATTAACTCTTCTGCTTTGAGATAAGTCAGTTATCCAGATATATATATAAATATATATATATATATATATATATATATATATATATATATCACACACACACACACAGAGTTAGGCTACAATATGACATTTATTATTTTTTATTTTTTAATTTTTTAATTAGATAGTTTCTTTATTTACATGTCAAATGGTATCTCCTTTCCTGGTTTCCCCTTTGAAAAAAAGAAAAAAAACTCTGTTCTCTCCCCTTGCTCACCAACCCACCCGCTTCTGCTTCCTGGCCCTGGCATTCCCCTACACTGGGGCATAGAACCTTCACAAGACCAAGGGCCTCTCCTCCCATTGATGACCGACTAGGCCGTCCTCTGCTATACATATGTTGCTGGAACCATGAGTCCCATCATATGTACTCTTTGGTTGGTGGTTTTGTCCCTGGGAGCTCTGAGGGTACTAGTTAGTTCATATTGTTTTTGTACTAAGGGGCTATAAACCCTTTTCAGCTCCTCGGGTCCTTTCTCTAGCTCCTTCATTGGGGACCCTGTGCTCAGTCCAATGGACGGCTGTAAGCCTCTACTTCTGTATTATTCAGGCACTGTTATAGCCTCTCAAGAGACAGCTATATCAGTTTTCTGTCAGCCAGCACTTGCTGGAATCCACAATAATGTCTGTGTTTGATGATTGAATATGGAAATGATTCCCAGGGAGAGCAGTCTCTGGATTGTCCTTCCTTCAGTCTCTGCTCCATAGTTAGTCTCTACAACTCCTTCCATGGGTATTTTTATTCCCCTTTTAAGAAGGAAAGAAGTATCCACATTTTGGTCTTTCTTCTTCTTGATTTTTTTGTGGTTTGTGGATTGTACTTTGTGTATTCTGATCTTCTAGGCTAATATCTACTTATCAGAGAGTGCATACCATGTGTGTTCTTTTGTGATTGGGTTACCTCACTCAGGATGATATTCTCCAGATCCATCCATTTCCCTAAGAATTTCATAAATTAATTGTTTTTAATAGCTGAGTAGTACTCCATTGTGTAGATGTACCACATTTTCTAAACAGTCCGATATCTGCTAACAAAATAGAAATAGTCATTAACAGTTTCCCAATAAAAAAAAAAATACAGGACCAGATGAGTTTAGTACAGAGTTTTATCAGACCTTTAAAGAAGACCTAATACCAATACTCCTCAAACTCTTCCACAAAATAGAAACAGAAGGTACTTTACCCAATTTCTTTTATGAAGCTTAAACCACACAAATACCTAACAAAGAAAGAAAACTTCAGACCAATTTCCCTTATTAATATCGATGCAAAAATACTCACTAAAATTCTTGCAAACCAAATCCAAGAACACTTCAAAAAGATCCTCTATCATGATCAAGTATGCTTCATCCCAGGGATTCAGGGATGGTTCAATATTCAAAAATCCATCAACGTAATTCACTATATAAGCAAACTCAAAGAAAAAAAAACATGTAATCATCTCATTAGATGCTGAGAAAACCTTTGACAAAATCCAATAGTCCTTCATGATAAAAGTCTTGAAAAGATCGGGAATTCAAGGCCCATACCTAAACATAGTAAAAGCAATATACAGAAAACCAATAGCCAACATCAAACTAAATGGAGAAAAACTTAAAGCAATCCCAATAAAATCAGGGACTAGACAAGGCTATCTACTCTCTCCCTACCTATTCAATATTGTACTTGAAATCCTAGCCAGAGCAATTAGATAGACAACCAAAGGAGATCAAAGGAATACAAATTGGAAAGGAAGAAGTCAAATTATCACTATTTGCTGATGATAATATTTAAGTGACCCCAAAAATTCCACCAGAGAACTCCTAAACCTGATAAACAACTTCAGCAAAGTAGCTGGATATAAAATTAACTCAAGCAAATCAGTGGCCTTCCTCTACACAAAGGATAAACAGGCTAAGAAAGAAATTAGGGAGACATTTTTTAAAACAACAAAAGCCAGTCACATTTCCATGGCTTCAACTAAATCAAAATTACTGAATTTCTAAGACATTGAAGGAACCATAAGGGATTTTAACATTTCAAGTGGTTTTTAAACTGCACAAGAGTTACATTTTTCATTTTTGTTTTAAACCCTGTAATTATGTATACTGAAGAAAAAAAAATAGATTACGTGATGATTTAAAGAAAATATACCCACCTGTGTAAATACCATCATTATGAGGGAATTAAGCATTACCAGCCCTCCAAAAGCTTCATGAATTTCCACGTAGTAACTTTCCTAACCCCAAAAGATAATCACAGTTTTGCCTTCAACATTTAGCAGCTGGATTAAAATATCAGTGTTGGATGAAAGATTATAGGTAGATAAAATACTTTGTTCCAGTATCAGTAATGAAGAAAAAAAAGTGTTAGCTAATTTTGAAACTACCAAGTAATATTTCTTCCATATGGGTTTCATGTGTTTAAATTTAATTCCCATTGAAAGATAATAAGAATGTATGAATTTATTGTTACTCTAGCACTTAGGTGTGGAACATTTGAGGAGATGATGTGATGAGAACTTCCACAGTAGACTCAAGTGTTTATAAAGAGAGAGGAGTGCAGATGACACACGGCCACTTCTTGCCTTTTTGAAGAATGCTGTAAGCTACCTCTAGACTCTTCCATAAAAAGGAAATCCCCACAAAGGTGCCTTGAACTGGTTCCAGAACTATTAACATAATAAGAATTTTATTTACAACTTTCCCAGCCTGTGTAATATTTCTAGCAACAATAGGAAATTCATTAAGGCTATGGGTATATCACACATACATGTCACTATGATACTGCCTCATTTGAAAGAGTATAGAAGAACAAGGATGCTATACTGAACATTTTTCTTAGTCTACTTTAATTATTATACAAAGATATAAATTAGACATTAAAGTTTGATGAACTTTAATATATGCATAGGCTTCAAACCTGCATAACAATAACTGGGTTGTTTTTTCACCTCTCCACACATTCTTTATAACATTGCTATATTATAACATTTTACTTCCTACTAAGGACATCAATCCAGACCAGTTTCTTTACTGTTATATTTTGGTATTTTAAAGACTGATGCATAATATAAACCTTAAATGTTTGAAAATATCGCTTTAAAGATATATATAATTAGTATGAAGTAGCAGGCATTCTTGTTTTGGGCATAATGGGTTTTCATTTTATGAATGTGGTGGTATGTGTTTATTTACTTGGTAGAGGGTGTTTGGGTCTTCAAATTTTTCAGATTAACCATTCCCTGCATGCAAACATTTCTATTTCTCAAAACAAATACTTACAAGTAGTATTGACAGAATAAGAAGTAGTCAATTAGAGATGTTCAGAACAAGATGATACACTGGGCAGAGGTACTCCCTTTGTGTAATGACTTGAATCAGATGTCCCCCATAAGTCTTAGGTATTTGGAAACTTGTCCCCAGTTCATAGAACCATTTGTATAGGTGTAGGAGCTCTGGTCTTGCTGGATGATGCCACTGAAGTAGAAGGCTTTGAGGTCTCAAAAGCCACATGGCATTTTGAGTTCTTTCTCTGTTTTCTGCTTTCAGTTCCAGGTGTGATCTCTTAGCTACTGCTCAAGGGTACAATGTCTTCCTTTGCCATCATGGACGCTGACCATCTGCAACCATTAGCCCAGAGAAACTTTCCTGATAGGTTGCTTTGGTTAAGGTGTTTATCATTCAATACAAAGTAACTGAAACATTCTGCAAGTAGGAGTATTTAGATGCCTGACACCCATGGTATGAGAGGATTAACTCTTGAAAGTGCACCATGGTATGTACATACTCATGACACACATGTACACACACAATTGCATAAATATGAAGGAAGGACAAGCCAGCCTGATATAGCTATCTCCTGAGAGGCTCTGACAGTACCTGACTAATACAGATGTAGAGGCTCACAGCCACCCATTGAACTGAGTACAGGGTCCCCAGTGAAGGAGTTAGAGAAAAGACCAAAGGAGCTGAAGGGTTTGCAGCCCCTTAGGAAGAACAACAATATGAACTAACTAGTACCTCAGAGCTCCCAGGGACTCCATCACCAACCAAGGACTATACATGGTGGGACTGATTGTTCTGGCAGCATGTATATAGTAGAGATTGCAAAGTCGATCATCAATTGGAAGAGAGACCCTTGGCCTTGTGAAGGTTCTGTGCCCCAGTATAGGGGAATGCCAGGGCCAATAAGTGGGAGAGGGTGGGGAGGCAATCAGGGAGAGGGGGGAGGTAACAGGGGTTTGTTCTTGTTGTTTTTTGTTTTTTGGTTTTTTTGAAGGGAAACTGGGAAAGGAGAAATCATATAACATGTAAATAAAGAAAATATATAATAAAAAATATGTATATAGATACTATTACTATTAAAGCTGCTGATTCTGCTACTAGTGGTAGTAAATAAAAATTTTTAAATAATTTAATGATTAGTTACGGGGCTTGGGATATGACTCAGTGGATAAAGCAACTTTCTATGAAAACTTTTGGATCTGAGTTCAAATCCTTCACCTACAAATAACAACAAAGAACAAAAGAATATGGTAATGATTGTATGTCCAATAGGTACAGAAAAATTGAATCCAGGAATTCAAAGTCTATCCATCATAGCTTACACAGGGAGTTCCAGTTTCACTGAGAGGCCCTGTCTTAAAAGAACAAGGTGGAAAGCAATAAAAATAAATAAATAAAGACATGAGTTTTTTAGTATGAAACCAAGATGCCTGCCATTTAGTTGCATGGTTATAGAATTTGCTTTCACATTTGTTATGTGCTTGGATTTTGCTCTTTTATTTTATTATTTGCTCTCTACCCATGGTCTATATTTTGAGTTCTTAAGATTTCCAGAGCTCATTTGAAAATTATGCTTTGCATTGCATTCTAAATTCTATTGCATTTGTACTGCTTATCTTTGTATACCATCTCTGGGATTGTTTTAGGGATTATAATACAAAAAATTACTTTTCACATATTCTTTCATCAATGTTTTATCACTGCAAATGCCATTATAGTATTCTAACAAGTGATCTGTCCTGTTATTGTCTGCATACTTTAAGAACTCCACAAGGAAAAATATCGTTGCTTTTAACCTTTAAGGAACTCAGAAAAATCACATGGTCTAACTAAGTTTCCCATTCATCATCACAAGCTAAAACTTCATTCTGGAATCATCATCCATTTTCAGAACTTTGTTTGACAGTACTTGTAGAGTATTGTTGCCCACAGTAAGTTATCTTAACTTCTTTCACATAGCATTACATCATTTAAGCTTTATTTCTGAATATTTGTGTTTCAGAACATTGATTTCCCACACTTTAATTCCACATTACACTTTTTAAACTATCATGCCATTTCTATCTTGAGTTGTGCTTTCTGATGATAAAATCTGGCATTCAAATGATATCTGCCCTGGTGGTCACGTCTGTTTTCTCTTGATATTTTCAAGGGAATCTCCAACTATATATGTTTAATCAACTTGGCTATGATGTGGTGAGAATTGTACTTAAAACATTCATTAAATATATCAACTTATGGCTTGTTTACATTATCTTCTGTAGTTACTTTCTGAGTGGAAAATTTCCCATTTTTAGTAAAATTGCAAGTACCTGAAAACAAGACTGGGAAATTTTGTTTCTGCATTTCCCAGAACACACAGCAGATAATTGGTAAAAGGATATCCATCAGAAGTAGAGGCTGCCACTACATTAAGAGAATGTATGTCAGCCCAGAATACAGCAACAATGTACTTTAACTGAACTCCCAGTGGCCTGGAGAAAATATCTTACATTAAACTAGGCAGCCAAGTACTGATGGCTGGAAAGATAGGGCAGCTTAAGAGAGAACCAAGCTCATGCAGACAGCGAACATTCCCATTGGAATAGAGCTTTTTCTTGCTATTAAACAATAATTAGTTTTTGCTTAGAACTTCAAAAGAATTCAAGACTGACTACAGATACTAAACAGACATCACACTGGCCACTTGGGTTTCAATTTGTAAAGCAAATAGGCCAATCCATTTCCTTTCAGTGATTCCCAGACATCATAGTGGACACATTAGCAAGATCACCCTGGGAAGGAAAAGACAAAGAAATGTATAAGGACATGTAGAAATTAAAATTCTGCCCCAGATGTTAAATGTCTTTGCTTATTAAAATGCTGTAGCATAGGAGCATAATTGTCACTTATCCTTCTGTTTCCTTGGTAGTCTCGTCCTCAGTCCTAACATTTATTTGCTTGCAATGGAATTGTATTTGTATATTCTAGATCAAGTGTTCATAAGTACAAACACTTCAGTTTTCAAACTTAGCGTGTAGTTTATCAATTAAGACACATACACATATACAAACACACACACATAAAATTCATTGAACACATTAAAAAAAGCACCTGAAACTTCTCGAGAATAGAAATGTAATAATAATTAAGAAAGTATACAAAGGACTTGTATAATTTATTTAATTTTTGAATTAAAATCATTACAGAATGTATTTTTATACATAGGAAATATTTGAAACTATAAATAGAAGCAATTGTTGGGCTGCACATGTGCCTTACCACTGGTGTGTGCATCACTTCAGAGGAGGCAGAACAAAGGCCATGTTTCCACAGGTGAGAAACCCTGAGATCTGGGAGACATGCTGTGATTTTTTTTTTTTATTATTTCTTTATTTATATGCGAATTTCTCCATTCCCAGTTTCCCCTCCAAAAAACAAAAAAACAAACAAAAACAAACCCCTGTTGCCTCCCCCCTCCCCATGCCTGCCACCCCGCCCTCTCCCACTTTCTGGCCCTGGCATTCCCCTACACTGGGACACAGAACCTTCACAGGGCCGAGGTCCTCTCCTCATGCTGTGATTTTTAAATCTCCTGTGTGCCCAGAGGACACTGGGGACAAGGAAGAGTTGAGAATGGTGGTCATCGAGTCTGTACTTTTCCTACATGCCAAGCAGAAAGGAGATGGCTGAACCCAGGCCAGCGTGGAATCAGGTATAAGGTTGTACCATTTATCAAACAATATGGAATATCCTATGCTAATTAGATAATAAAACAAAATCATACCATCAGATGTACAGCTTCATTGCTGACTTTTAAAAAGCAGAAATGAATCATGTGTAAAATCTGAAAGACAGATTTTTACTGTAAGCTTTATGTGTGTTGAAATATAGGTAGTAAACCTCACATTTAAACCCCATGGTCCCATTACATTTATAAGTCGGCCAGGTCCTAATTAAATGTCTGTAAACAGTTCCATGCATTCAGTATGCCTTAGTGTTTGTTCTGTCTGGAACATGGAACATCAATAGCATTATTAGGCTACTACATATTGAAATGGAAGTATCTTTGAAATATTTACAATACTGTCTGGCTCATCGTAACCCTTTAAAAAATTTCCTCCCTAGATGAATAAAAAGTAGAAAAATAAAACTCATTCATTTTGGTGAGTATATTTGTGTTCACAAAGCCTCCACAGAATGAAGTCCAGCTCCAATTACAAAAAACATGAAAATAAGATTGACAAGAATTTCTCAATGAGGGGACAGAAATTAAGTATGTAATACAGATTTGTCTATGTACCTGGTATGCATTTGAATTAATGAACATATAGAGATGGAATGAAAAATAAAAAGCCTCCCAGGGAAGAAATTTGAAGAATTTAAGTTATTGAACCCTTATGCATATTCAGATACCTTCCAAGATTCAAAGTCTAATTGATAAGAGGAAAATTTAAAGATCAATTTGTAGATTCCTTTGCAAATAATCCTCACTTAATAAGTGAGTTCAATATGAGCTTGAGTCAAATTAGTAGCCCCAAAAGTTAGGGACCTGTGTGTCCAGTAGCCATCATATCTGGAACTGTCTAGCTACAATGTACTCCTGGGAGGTAATGTGAGAAATACATGTGAAAGCTCAGGGTTCTTAAGCACTTACTGTATAAAACTTTTATAAAATCTTTTTGGGTAGGGGTAGAACATTGTTCATACTGCCCTTCTTGTAGCTGGGATTTTAAAGGACTTGGAATTACAGGTCTTGAGCATGCTGTCACATTTAGCTATGAGATCATTAGAGCACCATTGCTATTGTTTCTGGAAAAATGCTGTTTCCTTGGAATCATGCATTACCCCTGGCACTTACAATCTTTCAATCTCTTCTTCTACATAGATCTCTAGGCTTGGAGGTTAGGAGTATGATACATCCATCCCATTTAAGACTGAGTGGTCCCAAGTTTCTCACTCTGTGAACACAGTCTAGTTATTGGCCTATGTGTAAATTACAATCTTCTTCAAGAAGAAACTTCTGTGATGGTTTGATGATACTCTGATACAAGAGTGTGCCAGTATATTACCAGGAGTCTTTATACCTATGTTCTTTAGCAGAGTAAAATACTGTCTTCTGCTACAGACCATGATCTTTGTAGTTTCTGGTTCTTTGCCTAATTATCAATGTCAATTATGGGTTCCATATCATGATCAAATTAGATAGCTTCTTGGAGTGGCTTTTTCTGAACAATTCAGGGTAGGCATCATGCTCAGGAGTAGTTGGCTAACACAACCCAGGTTTCATCTAATGTGTGTGTGTGTGTGTGTTGGCTTAACCTATCTTGGTTTTAATTTTCATTTTTGTAAAAGATTAAAGGGCCATAGAGTTAGCTGGGTGAGAAGAACATATGAAGGAACTTAGAGGTTTGAGGAAGGTGAAATTATGTGATCAAAATATATTGTATAAAATTTTTAAATGATACAACAATATTTTCAAACAACTAAATAGTAAAGAATGTAAGAATACCATTGTATAAGAAGAGATTTGCTTTTCTATTTAAACAGAATTTTCTGAAGGCGGTAACTCTCAGAGATCATCAATTTATAGGGAACCTATCAATAAGGGGAAGCACATCTCCTGTGATCATAGAATGACCTGCAGGAGGAGGCTGCAGGTTCCTCAGGTGCAACCTGGAGAAGCTTCTAGAAACCAGCCCAGAATTCATAGATGCATCTATGTGGTTGTTAATCAAGTAAGCATAGAGAGATGATTTGAAGGTGGTTTGGGCTCTACAAATTAGTTAAGACAGTACATCAAGGAACAAGGTCAGGAAAAAAAATGATGCAAGTGGTTCAGAACCACCATTGCAGAAGGTAGCTGAGGGGAGTTCTAATTACCTTTTAGTAAATGTGTCATAATTTCCCAATGAATATATCGAGTTAACTAAAGAAAATATATCTACAAGTCTCTATACTCATTCATATGGGGTACTGAAGCTGTGTCACTGCAGCTGTTGAAAGTTGGGGATAATAAAACTATTAGTATTTTTGACACCCATAGTTTGGATGTTAAATGGTAAGGAAGGAATACTTGGAATTTTGTCAACTGATTTTTAAGAAGATCAAAGTAGATGTGGAACCAATCATGCAATTCACAATTGCTGAACTATTAGCTCAGCTAGTACATAAACTGATTTACAAGAAATTATGCACTTCCATGGGCTATCTTTCCACTAGATGATAAATGGCAATGAACTTCTCACACCTTTGATCTCTTCAGGTGCGAATATGCAGTATTGTGATGATACAGCAAGCTGACCTTTGGTTGTAGCATGCTGTGGATAGCATTATTTGTCAGTATTCTTCTTTGGGTACATAACAAGAGACTAGGGATACCCATGGAAGAACTGTGCCTAGAAGATATTTATTAAAAGGAATTATATGTAAAAGACCATCAATGAAGCCTCTCAATTTTGTTTTCCAGTCTTTACAGGAAGCATTTACTTGTGTAAAAGATCATGTGACTTAATTTCACTGATTCATTTTGCTCACAATAAAGAAATAAACTCATTAATAGCTTATGTATGGAATTATGGGCAGAGTAAGTGCCTATAACATATTTCTTTGTCCCTACTGATTTCACTCTATAGGAAAACTCCAGGAATATTTTGGTTTAATGAAAATGACTCAGTCATAAAAGAGAAAACAAAATTCTGTCCACAGGTCAGTAATAGAAACTGTTACTAGTGTTTGACATCACATGGTTTGCATTGTCATTATCAAATCCAACAATCATCATGTGTAGAGCCAGAGAAATTGTGCACAAAAGAAAGAACACAGTTCAGCTCCAATGAGATGCCATTAACAATTGTTGTTAGCAAACTGAATGCTGCTCTGCTTGGTCTGGCCCTTTGAACATGGGCCTGTCCAATACAGAAACAGGCAAACCTGTTATTTTATGTGAACTTTTAATTGCTGAGAATCAGATATCTCTTTTGTAATTAATATATTAACATCTTTTGAATTCTTTCTATGAGAGAATTTTAAAGAAAGTTTAAAGAAAGCGCATACATTTTACAATACCTTGATGTTCTCTCTCTGTCTATCTCTCTCCATATATATATATTTTTTATACATATATAAATAGTTTCTGGCAAAAAGGGCAGGTCAGTATGTTTATAACTCGTTTCTGTAATCATGAACAAATTAAAGTATTTATTCAACTTCTCAAATAATAGCATTCTTTGTTAGACATGGTCCTCACTTTAAGTAATAACATTATTTTATTTTCCTACAAATAAGTACTTACCAGAGTTGTAAATATCATCAGGTCAATATTAATTTTCTTTGATGTAGAATGTATACTGGAGGCAAAAGAAGAGCTGAAACATGTTAATTTATAACAAATATGACAAAGGTGCAAACTTCTAAACTGTGTTCACATAAAGGGCTGTGAGAATATAAATTAACTAAATGACTACATAGTGTTCTGAGGAAATGGTTCAGTTAGTAGATGGTTTCCCTTACAAGATCAAGACTGAAGTTTGAGACCAAGAATCACCTGACTTGGTGGTAAGCATTTCTGATTCTAGTGCTGTGGCATCAAAGACAACATACATACCTTGGAGGTCTCCCAAGGCCAGACAATGTAGAGTAAGAACCATTTTGTATAATAAAAGAAAAGTTGAAGTAAGTAGAGCGGATTAAAGAATGACAGCCAAGGTTGTACTCTGGATGCTACACATGGACCCTTGTACACATAATTAAATTAATATTAAAAGGAATGAAATTGATGGTGTTTTGCTAACTGCAATAAGTTAAGTGAGAACAATACAGAGAAGCATGTGTGATATTGAGTTTGTTAAATTCTTTTCTGGCCAATACCAGTTTTGTAATATCAGATCATCAGTTCTTGCTCTACAAACAATAGTGTCTCCCTTTGAGAATGAGTAAGGTTCCGCAGCACCTGAGCAAATTCATTAATTGCAAAAGAAGTTTATACGCTTAGTCATACTTTTTCAAGGATACTTGATCCAAAATCATCTGGTAGACACTGCAGCAGGCAGTCTGGGAACCAATCTAGCTACACACCCAAGTCCAAATCCATTGACTTCACCACTCTCTGAGACACACTGGATAGCCTATGTGGCTCCATATGAAATGGTCACATCCTAGGTTTTACTTCTTTCTTTTCAAAATTGAAAATGATTAACATTAAGACAATACCTGATATTAAGGTAATACTAAGGTAAACGCGTATCAGAAGTTAAAGAAAGCAGGTTTCTGAAGAGTATTTCACATATTTTACAGTTAATTATTTTTTTAATTTTTATGATCAGTGAAACTGCCCGGGGTTCTACTCAGCCAGGAGGGAATAAAGGGCCTGAAATAAAGGGTTTGAAATGGAAAGAGAAAACATGAAGCCAAGTTGCATCCCAATCAAGACTCCACTTTACTGAGAATAAACCAGGGTTTTTATAGTCACAGGAGAAACTGAAAACAAGTCTCTAGATTACACTACAAAGAAAGTTCAGGTGCCAAAGTCCCCAGGTTTAGAAGATCTTCAGATGGCTAGCTGGAGTACTCAGGCGGTGGGCGTGGTCAGGCGGCTTCTTCAAAGACAAACAGTCAACAGAGAGCATCTGTCTTAGCTCCCAGGTGTTAGCCCCCAAAGAGAGGCTGCCAGGAGTCTGGTGGATGACTGAAGTGAAGAGGGGATGTAACAATCAGCACATATTCAATTAAAGATAACAACTTAGACAAAACAAAGGAAAACAAACAATCTAAACTAAAACTAATAAACAAAATCTGTAAATCTGAACTCAGTACAATTCTTAGCCACTGCTTACATGGTTACATTTGAAGCATTTTGTTTGGTATGGACTGAGATGGTCCTTATATTCCACAGTACTGCTTCAGGGTTGGTTCACAGAAAATGTCATAGGCAAAGAAGTCACAAATGTGAGACTGTGTGGACTGGAGATGCTCCACCTCCTCCCAGGGACAGATGACAGAGATAAAAGTCAGGCATTGTGAGAGTATGAGAAGGGGTGAATTCTGGAGGTTTCTAGGTATGAGAAAGATGTGGTGAAAGAAACATAAGAATTTTTTCAGGTAATAAGCTGTAACCTATGTGCCTCTTCAGGTTAAACTGTGGGAAAGGTCATTGCATACAGACATTCAACTTGTCTATTGTATGAGGCAGTACTTTCTCAAACCTAGAAATATCTCTATGTTCTTAGCTTATTTTAAAATCAGTCCTCAAACTCATTTAAATTATTTACCAGTATTTTATAAATCTGATCTTGTTTTAATTTCCTGAAGTTGCACTAATAATTATTTTGTGTTGTTCAGTGGCAAATTATTATATAAAAATGATTTAATATCATTTTTCTGTTAAAGAACTCTAAATGAAAATAAGATAGCTGCTATAATACTTCTACTACAAATAAATGTCAATAAGATCTAGATATCTCACTTTTAGTATATACGACCAAAGGGAATGAACTCAGGATTGAAAAGTGAAACCAGCATAGTCATGCTATTTCAGCAAACTTCAGAACAGCCAATACATGGAATCTGCCCATATGTCTATCAATATATGTAACGGTAAAGAAGATGTGGTATATGTGCACAATGCATTACTGTCTACCAATAAAGAATAGAATTCTATTATTTGCAGCAAAATGGATGGAATTGAGGATTTTTTTTTTTTAATGGAAACAAGCTGGATACAGAAAGACAGGTTCTGCATATACTTCTCATGTGGAACACTTTAAATAATCAATTGGAAAGTGGAGTAGAGATTAACAGGGAGAAACAAGTAGGAAGGGGACAAGAAGAGTGGTTGGATTTGATGACTACATGACGTGCATGAAAATATCACATCACATTCTGGAAATACACAAGCATTATTCAGCATAAGAAGCATATGTTGAAAAACAAATAAACAAACAAATCAAAAAAGAAAAAACCTAAAAATGGAAGAAAGAAGGCTCAAGGGGCTGTAAATGTTTCTGAATACAAATGACAATTGTTTTTCCCAGATTTGAAAAAAATTTAGCTTCCGTGTCTCCTACTAAAATCTATTGCTGATGTTTCCAATGCAGAAACAAAACAGAAAGGAAAAGAAAGAAGGGTAAATTATTCAATTTCAATGTGACACAGATTTTGATTTCTTATACCAATGTTGTCATATAATAGGAAATAGACCTTGTTTATCCCCTGAAACTTGAAATCTAAAATGAAAAGGCAGAAAGTAGGACAGCAGGAATACAATTTTCTTTTAGTTTCCCATAGTCTGGAGTTTTGGCCTTTCTGAAATCTTTGATATATTGCAAAACTCAGGAAGTAAATGAAGGGAGAAGTTTCAGTCAATTCCATCACCATTTATTTACCATTTAAATTAGAGTGGTTGGAAAGCATCCAAATGAGAAAAAAAATGAAGTTAGGACCAAAGGATAAAGGAAGGGCAGACTTTAGACTTTGCATTAAAATAGGTCAGTGTGGAGATAGTCAGAGTGGTTTGGATTTGACTAAAACATCAAATGTGCCTCCTGAATAAAAGCCCTTCTCTTTGTCTGGAGCAATAAAGTTGGTCAAAATCTGAGCCTGCGACAGTCATAGGTCCTACAGAGGAACTTACTACTAATGCTTGGAGTGTCACAATGCCTCCTAAATATTTATGTGTATACCCCTAGACATCCTTTATCCCCAACATTCATCAAAGAGACTTTTCTTGATAGCAAAAAGCAAATGCAGAACCATACATGGAATAGGTATTCATAGCTGAGCTAGTCACAACAGAAATGCTGGCTGTAGATATGGTGTTGGAAGAGGTAGATGCATTGTCTTCACGTATAGATTCCTTGGTGAGCTCACTCTTCTTAAGTGAAGAATTACAGAACTGTATCAAGCAAAGCCTCTGGACAAACCCAGTGGGTCAGAAAACAAAACAATTGGTGAATAAGAAAGAGGCAGACATGTGGGAAGGGAGGTCGTCATGGAAGAGGAAGGGATGAGAGAGATCCAAATAGATTAAACGAACCTGTGAGATACTTGAACAAAGTAATGAGTTTTAAAAGATCTTGTAAGTGGTTTGGTCCAGATAAAACTATAAGGAAGGCATCTCGTACTTGTGGATCAGTGTTCACAAGAGCCTTGACTTCCTTCTCCTAACATGAAGACTGCTTTGGTATCTCCCGGGCATCCCGTGTAAATACCTATGAGATGAAGTTATGAATCAGCAGGTCGGTGAGACACTCAGCAAATCTTTTCTTCTTATTCATTTTTACATTTATTTTTAAATTTAATTTAATTTATTTTTTTAGAGTTTAACATTGCTGGTGTGAGAAATTCTGAGGTTCAAAACCATAACCTAAAATGTTTCTTGAAGTAAATTTCTTTTATTCCTCAATGAGAAACTTTATACTCTGCTTTGAGATGTGCATTCCATATGGCATGGATGTTGCTTGGGAGTCTGGGCTTTCTATGAGAACCTATGGACATATCACACCAGTATTTTAAAAACACTGGATTTGCCTCATCCAATATTAATAGCTCTGTATCATGCTTTCATTATTCTTGACTAATTTAGAATGAGTTGAAAGGGTGCCCTAATTCCTCCACTCAGTATGGACTCTAGTCATTTGATTTTATACTTTGATATACTGTCAGCATTACTAAGAGATTGGTTATATTATAAACTGATTTTTGCACCAATACTATTGCATATGTATATACTGATTATCTACTGGTTAGTTAGCTAATAGTTATTGAGAGCACTTACAATAAGATCATTTTGCTTCTACTTGTGACAAGGAGAAGCACAGTCAACAACAGTAGAGGAATTAGGAGTTAGGAGAAGTTGATGAGACTCTTTCTTGTTAACTAAAGGAATAGTAGTAAACAGACCAGAAGCAAGAACTGATGCTGACATGGAAACTTCCCTGTTCTACAATGTAGACTTTGTTTTCAGCTTCTCTCTGCAGATGTTTTACTTTCAAGCTCCTTAATTAAGTGACAGAAGATGCCAGTCCCTGCCATTTACAAAGTTACATATCACAAAAGTTTAGTTACTTGGCTACATTTTATCTTCCTAGTTAAACATCATAGAGCAAAAATTTAGGCAAATATTTCAAGTCAATTACATAATATCTAAGAATAGACAAGACAGAGGGTGTATGGCTTATTAAATAATATTGTTTTTTCTAAAACAGCATTGAGGGCCTCACATTTGAACAAAGTGTTGATGAGACCAAATCATTGTGCCAAACTAAACATAATTGTGTAGGGGCACATGCACACATACATACAGAAGTGGATAATCCATAGGTGTATCATTGTTCTCTCAAGCATGTGTGCTAGAGGATCAAGGATATGGTTTGCAGTTAGCAAAGTCCCTGCCTTGCAAGCACGAATAAGTCATTTTGATGCCTAGAAGCCATATAAAAAGATCCTGGCAAGGTAGATATTACATGAAATTTTATCTCATGGGACGTAGAGATAGACAGATTCTAGGACATGCTGGACTTCGAAACTAGAGTACATGGCAAGTTCCAAGTAAATACAAAACATGGTTAACCTCATAAACGAGCAAAAACACACAAACAAATGGTAGAAGGGACTTAAGTATTGATGAAAAGATTTTCCTCTGGCTTATACATGCATGTGCACACAAATATGTGTATAAGCACACACACACACATACCTACACAGTCACATACACACACACACACACACACACACACACACACACAGAGAGAGAGAAAGAGAGAGAGAGAGAGAGAGAGAGAGAGAGAGAGAGAGAGAGAGAGAGAGAGAGTATCTAAATGCCTAGAAGTCTAGGCAGTAAGATCGAGTTGTATGTTTATTATGCAGATCTCATGATCCCTAATAGTAAAACTAGTATAACAAAACACAATTTATTTGTAATCATCCATTGAAGCCACTACATTCTTCAGATTTAAGCTCTTTAGCTTAAGATGGACTGACAGCTTTTTTTTTTCTTCATACAACATCAAGAACACTTTTCTTATGCTCTTCTATCTCTGTAAGGTTTTCCTCTTAGTTCTTGGGAAAAAAAAGATTCTACCAAAATATTTTGCAAGTCCTTTATTAAAGGATGGTCACATCTATGGTTTATCCAATTTCTCCATGAGTCATATGTAATAACAAGAGATTGACTTTGGAGTTCAGTGTAGGCTACAGACTGCATGTGTCAGAAGAAGCACTGCAGTGATCAGTTTGCTTGGTACTGAGCTCTACAGGAACATAGGTAACACATGGCATTAACCACCGAGAGTGATATGCTGCATTATTGAAACATGAGTAATCAAAAGAGAAAGGGATGTGAAACCTCATTAACTTGGTACTAGGTATAATAAAATATACTAACCTATATTTCAGTTAATTTTATTTTTTATAATGTATTCAAGCTCAGAAATATATCCACAATGGAGAGCAGGAAAAGCCTGCAGAAATGTGCAACTGAAACATGACGTTTCATTTGTACCCAAGAATTTGAGAGAGAATAGGAACTGGGATTTGTCTTCAAAACTTCAAAACCTGCCTCTCAGTTTAAGTACATTCTCCAGCAAGGATCCATCTCTCTCTCTCTCTTTCTCTTTTTTTTTTTACAAAACAAAAACAAAAACAAAAAAACAAAAAACCAACAACAACAAAAAGAAAAAAGAAAAAAGAAAAGCAGCTGAAGGCTTTAAGTGGCGCTTAATGAGGAAATTCTAGTAGGAACATGGAAGACAGTAGTACTGAAGGTGATTTGAACTGTGGGGGCCTGGCTCAAGCGGTTTCAGAGAAGAATTTTAGTAAGTTGCCTAGGATCATTCTTTTGTTTATTATTAGATATTTTCTTTATTTACATGTAAATTTCTCCTTTCCCAGTTTCCCCTCCGGAAAACAAAGAAACAAACAAAAACAACAAAAACAAACCCCTGTTGCTTCCCCCCTCCCCATGCCGGCCACCCCACCCTCTCCCACTTATTGGCCCTGGCATTCCCCTACATTGGGGCACAGAACCTTCACAGGGCCGAGCTCCTCTCCTCCTATTGATGATTGAATTTGCAATCCTCTACTATGTACATGCTGCCTGGTCTACAGAGTGAGTTCCAGGACAGCCAGGGCTACACAGAGAAACCCTGTCTCAAAAACCAAACCAAACCAAAACAAAACAAAACAAACAAACAAACAAACAAAAAACCAAAAAACTACTTTTCTAAATTTCTTTTGTGAAACAGTCCACATTTATATATGCAAATAAAAATGGGAAACACTTTAAATTCCTGCACATATATGCCCAATGTATTTATTATGTACTCATTACCTAAGGAAAATATTTATTTGTTGAAGGCTAAGGTTAATATTCTGAAAGCCCATGGGAGAAGTCAGATAGAAAGCATGCTGATCAATGGCTATGCACTCAATTGTGTGGTTGGATCTCAGGGCATGCCCAAGAGAATAGTTAATGCAAAAATTGCTTCTCTTTGACTTCAGCCTGCAGAAAACAAAAATGAAGCTTGGTGTACAGGTGGTTATTACAGACCCTGCGAAATTGGACGCAATTAGACAGAGAGATTCAGATATCACTAAGGAGAGAATTGAGAAGATCCTCGCAACTGGTGCCAATGTAATTCTAACCACTGGTGGGATTGATCATATGTGTTTGAAGTATTTTGTGGAAGCTGGTGCCATGGCTGTTAGGAAAGTTTTAAAAAGAGACCTCAAGCATATCGCAAAAGCTTCAGGAGCAAGTATCCTGTCTACACTGGCCAATTTGGAAGGTGAAGAAACTTTTGAAGCGACAATGTTGGGACAAGCAGAAGAGGTCGTACAGGAGAGAATTTATGATGATGAGATGATCTTAATCAAAAATACTAAGGCTCGTACATCTTCCTCAATTATCTAACTAGGAGCAAATGATTTCATGTGTGATGAAATGGAGCTCTGTTTACATGGCGCCTTTTGTGTTGTGGAGAGAGTTTTGGAGTCAAAGCCTGTGGTCTCAGATGGAGGTGCTGTAGAAGCTGCCCTGTCCATATACCTTGAAAACTATGCAACAAATATGGGATCTCGGGAGCAGCTTGCTATTGGAGAGTTTGTAAGATCTCTGCTTGTGATTCCCAATACACTTGCAGTGAAGGCTGCCCAAGATTCCACCGACCTGGTTGCCAAGTTAAAAGCTTTTCACAATGAGGCTTAAGTTAATCCGGAAAATAAAAAGCTCTAGTAGATTGGTCTTGATTTGGTCCATGGGAAACCACGAGACTACAAGCAAGGGGTGTTTGAACCAACCAAGGTTAAAGTGAAGAGCCGGAAGTTCGCAAGAGAGGCTGCAGTCATCATCCTTCAGAATGCTGATCAGATAAAATTACACTGGAAAGCAAAGATGATAAACACGGAAGTTATGAAAATGCTGTTCCCTATGGAGCCCTTGCTGACTGATTGGATTTCCCTTTTATTTATAACAGTGTCAGGTGCAATGTCTTAGCCTTGGGTGTCTCACATTAAAGTACAGCAAGCTGTCCACCTGGGTTCCTGTCCTCACTTTGGTCCTCTGATTCCACTTTCTACTTAGTGTCTCACTGATACAGTGAGAACTGTCCAAGAGTGGTAGCTCATCTAAGGGTGGATCAAGGTCCAGATCATCCTCTCTGAACACACATTGCATCCCCATCCTACCCTCAATGCACAGGGCTGCAGCACCACAGGTCCCTCCCACCCTCTCCAGGGTGTTTAACAAGGTCACTAGAATCCTACAGCCAGGTTCTCCCAGAGGATTGCCCAAGGCAATGGCTCCTCCATCAGTCCTCTGTGGACACAGGATAATACCTGTTTTATATTTCTCCCTCACCCCCAGTGTTATGCTAGCAAACCATCCTTTCAAACTCAACTTTCACTGTAAGCTTAGGAATAAATAATGCCTGTGTGATTAAAAAAAACAAGCAACGTGAAAAACAGGCTCTCAACTGGTAAACAATGGTCAGTTGGGCTTATGGGACGAAAAGTATGAGGAAAAGTGATGTAACTCTATTTCAATGGCACACCCTTAATCCTAGCACTTGAGATGTGAAGGCAGATGGATCTTTGAGTTCAACACCAGCTTTATCTACAATCTGAATTCCAGGAGAGCCAAGCCAACATAATATAACCGTAGGGTTTTGGACTCAGGCCCTACTTCCTGAGTAACAATTTGGAGGCTTATTTATTTGTGAATAAATGTTGTTGTAACTTAATTTCATTCTTCTAAGTTCTCTAGTTGCTTCTTTACCTTCACAATTGATAAGATCATAAATTTAATGAATGAATGAATTGATTGATTGACCAATTTGTTAAATTCATAATTAAATAATTAGAGTGGAAGAAACATTTTATACCAGGAAAAGTTTTTAAACCTAATTTATCTGACTCAGGTTGGAGCAATGAATTCAGTGGTACAAAATATGATTTCAAATTATATTCCATTTTTCTTTAAATTATAAATATTAAATTTCTCAAATAAATACAGGTCATTCACCTCAATCCCAGACTCACCATTTAAAAATAATTAACAAAGTCAAGATATAAAAGTACATATATTTTTAATTTTTGGTGAAATATTTAATTCTCCGTTGTAAAAATGATATTCTTGATTGGCTCCTAGGAAAAAGTTTCATGACTTCAGATTGAGATAAATTTCCTCCAGAGGGGGCAAAAATGAGTATGAAAAACAAAAACATGAGATGCACAACACCATTTGACCCAGAAAACCACACATATACTCTTCTGTTATTATTTTCTATATCACTAGAGAAGGGTTTGTGATGTAGGTTTGTGATGTGGGTTTGTGTTTGCATGTCTATCCCTTTGTTTCGTCTTCATGCTACTCTCTTCCCTTGACCACTCTTTTTTTAGACCTTTTTCTCTTCCCTGTCTTCTTTTGACTTATTTCTTTTCCTAGAGTAGAACACTGACAGACCAATTCTAATCAAGTCTGAATATGAGCTGTTCAGAGATATCATGGGTCCCTGTTTTATACAGAAACTGAGTAGATTTTCTTGTAGCAAAATGTTTTCACAGTAAAAAGTGCTGTTGAACTGTATTCTCAGAAGATGCCCATTAATCATTAAAGCACACTACATTTGAATGGTTTTTATTTAAGGAGATTTCTCTAAATTTAAAGCTTGTTATATATTTTATGTATATATTTTATGTTTTGTTTAAAAGAAATCAGTTTATCTAGCAAAGACACTGCGAGGGACGAAGATGAACTTTCAAGAACTGAAGTCCTCTATCTCATGGGATGTTTACTAAATGATTAACTAAAAGGTGTTGTATTTACATTTAAGTATGTTTTTACTCTTTGAACTAGCACTCATGAAATGTACAAAAAAAATCCTAGAGGGACAGGAATGTCTAGTAGTAAGATGGACTACACAACAGCAAGTTTTTTGTTTGCTTTCTTTTTTAAAAGTGTGTGTTTCAAATATCCTTACTCAAAATACACATATATTTTACTGTGAGATTGTGTTTTACAACGTCAATTTTTAGAAGATGCTCTTTAATTTATTTATTTATTTATTTATTTATTTATTTTTTGTCTTACAAACTCACATGTAGGCAGTATATAAAAACTTTTGGGGATGAAGTGTTCATTTTATGTAATTTCATTTTATGTCCTTTCATTTATACATATTAACAGAAATTTTACTTATGTTTTTGTGGTAAAATATTTCTATATCAAGTCTCATCTGTTGTTTTGCTCCATCAAACAAGCCACTCATTGATGTTCCTTCAGCAAAGTGGTGAGCTATGCATCAAGAAACATTTCTTAGTCACATTTTATTTTGAAGTGACTACTGTGTTTTATAGTGATATAAATAGATGCTGGGATATAAATAGGAAATTATTACAATATAAATAAATTTAAAATTGTAAAAAATATGGATAAACCTGAGGTTTTACTGTGAAATTTCAAAGAAATTCTTTTTTTTTTTTTTTTTGGTGATGCTTAAGAGCAAAATACATGATAATATTCAAGCAAACAAGAAAATGACCATCTGAAAATATTCAAGCAAACAAGAAAATGACCATCTGTGGGTACTTTAGGACAAAAATATTCCACATAGTAAATTAATAAGGCAAAAGATGGGAGAGAGTCCTAAGCCTGTGATCATGGTAATAGAAAATGTGGGCATGTGAGTACCTCACAATCCCCTCTAGGGGAGTTAATTATCTCACCTGTATAGGAGAGTTCAAGAAATCCAATTCAATCTTGTGCTAATGTTTGCCATTGATATTTACCTCAGTGGCCTTATATGAGTGCCTAATATCCACAGAGTGAAAATCATCACATTTTGGGATCTTGGCAAAGAACCAAACAGCACTGCTAAAAGAGATTATCCTCTTCAGAAATGTCTGTCATGTCATGAAAATAATTCCAGCAGTGTCAAATTCACAGCTTACAGTGTAGTGCAAGTGAACCTAAAACTAAATGTTCTCATAGTAGCTTAGGGAAAAACGCATTCTTGTCCTACCCCCCAGACAGGATCAATGGAAACTGTACTATTACTCCATGTGGGGAGCCGTGAATCTTGAGAGGCATTCGCCATGGCAAGATGGCACCTACTTCCGCTGTTAACTCCTAGTGGACAACTGTTTGCACATGTGCGTAGAGAACTGTTGGTGCATGTGCGTAGAGTGAAAAGGACGCCATGTCATGGCCCATCCCAGGGCGTTACGTAGGGTAATGAGCGAACAGCCAATCATGAGCAGACACGCCACGCTGTGGGCAGATACCCTGCACTGTGGTGTATATAAGCAGTGCGGATTTTGGGTTCGACCCTTTTTTCCTATGGATGGAGACAAATAAACAGTTGCTGCAGAAGGAACCTAGTGTCCACGTGTCTTCTTCCCGGCGAGAGGACCACGCGGGCTACAACTCCATATTCCTCCAACAGAACATCTCAGTTTGGTTGTTGTCAGCGTCTTTCCTAATAAAGATTTTGAAGTTCTAAAAAGTGAGGCTATATTCAATCTTAGTTGAATTTCTTTAGGGTGACTAGAGACAATACTACCTGAACACAAAAACTCTGTCATCTATTATTAGTGTATATTTTCAACTATGTCTGGAACCAAATTGCAGGAGCGTCTATTCTAAAGATAGAATTATTATTAACATACTACTACATAAACATGCTCACTAAAAATTAAGTAGGTTATTAGAAGTATTTGACAGCCTTTTGCCCAATTCAAAAAGACCACATGGCAATACACTTCCTGCTAGACAGCTGTCCTCATAAAATATCTGCTCTCACAAGAAGCATCCTTGTTCACAATCTGAATGACCCACTTGTGTCTGGGCAGATAGCCACACATTTGGGCACTGAAACACTGCTACAATGCAAGCCAAAAACTGCTCTTCTGTCCCTATACTTTACCAACAGTGAACAAGACATAGAAAACTTGATTGCTCTGGTTTAAATACAGCACCCTTAATCATCAATTCACAAAGGCAAGATGGGGACACTACATTGGATGTTTTAGATGTTAGCCACACACAGTATTTCTGATTTCTCTTTCTTTGGAACTACTGTTAGGAAGATATTTTGCTTTTTAAATTTCTTTCTGTAAGAAGCCACACTATGAGAAATCTTGTTCCATGATTGTAGGTTGCGTTATTTTTTTCTTATACAATGTAAAAATTCCTTCATTCTCTAGGTAAATTAAACCTGAGTGACAAGTAACAAAATAAGAAAATAGGAAACACATATTTCAAAAAATGTTGAAAATCATTTAGAGAAGTTCTTTGCAATCAATTAATAACTTCACATGCTGCCCTTGAAAACTGAGTGAAGAGTCCCTCATTCAGAATCACAGAATTATTTATCAAGGAATCCTAATATTACACAGAGATAGAAGGAGCAAAACGTACCCTTGCTAACTCATCTGCCCACTGTCTTGAATAGGAATCTATTTTGCACACTAGGTGATTGATGAAGCATATATTGTCACTTCAGACCATGTACCCTGAAAAGCTAAAACACAGTAGCAAATTAAAAGATTTACAAATAACTGCACCTAGTTTTTATACCACAGTTTGTTTGTTAGGAGTTGGCAATTCCTACATTATTTATTCCTTTTGTTAATTCCTCATGACATTATATTGTGACACTTAATAGGATTGACAATATCATTTAATCAGTTTGGATAGAATCTACCTATAGCAGTTCAGAGTTGAATGACATTTGTTCATTTTTGTAGTCTAAATAATAAATAAAGTCTTTTTCATTTCTCACATTCTCAAAATGGAATGAATACTAATATCTTAAGTATGCTTTTTATATAATAATCTACAAGAGAAAATATGTTTTAAACTACAATTATTTGTGTATGTTCAAGTATGTTCAGCTATGAGTGTGTGGTTTTATGTGTGTGTGTATGTGCACATACATGGTTGTATGTGTATGGAGGTCAGAGGGGAAATCATGAGAAACGTTTCTTTCCTTTTATACTATGTAGTTCACAGGAATCAAAACTATTTGAAAGGCTTGTCAACCAGCACCTTTAATTATTGAGTCAACTTACCAGTACAGTATCTGGTTTTATAAGTGACAATGTCCAATGTCCTACATATAGTTTGACATATGTATCTTCATTATAGCTTGTTTTATATTATGGTGATGGTCTTTTCTTCTGTATGTTTGTTTTTATTATGTTTTTCTATAATAAAATGATCAACTTTTAAATTTTATATGTGTAATAAATTTCTCACATTTACCAGCTGTCTCTTGTCCCTCTGAATCTTCAACTTCTACTTTTTCAACTCATGGTCTCTTTTTACATTAATATATATTTTGAAATTAAGGTACAAATAAAATATGATAGTCCTTTTAGTGTTGCTCACATACACATGTTTTTAGACATGACTTCTTTGGATTGGATAACCAATTATGTGACTCATCCTGACAGACGATTTCTCCTCTCTTTCATAGGGTATTAATTGTCTATAGCACTTGAAATAGCAGAGGAGGTGTTGGGAGATTTCACCCATCTGTGTCTCCTTGATAAGAGCTGTGATCATTTTTCTTTTTTTTGATAGCCATATCATAGAGATTCTTTGCTGTCATATAGAAAAGACATTATCTTGAATCCACTATCTCAGTCCTTTGGGTCTTACAACCTTGACAACGCTTCTTGGCAATGTTCCATGAGCCTTAAGTAAAAGGGTTATATTGTGGAAGTATCAGTTGGAGTTCATCACCTCATGATCAGTTGTCCTCTGCATCATAACTAGTTACAGCTTTCTGTTATGGTATCTACTGCAAAAATGGAAGCTTCTTTAATAAGGAGCACTATGCTCCTGTGAATATAAGGATGAATGTTTGGAATGCAGCTTGAAATGACTATGTTTTATGGAAGTGAAGTAGTAGGCTCTTCTCTAGATTCCGTGGCACTAAAGCCATAGGTGTTTAGCCAGGCTTACAGTATCAGACATGAATTACCTTCTATTGAATTGGCCTTAACTCCAGCTGGAGAACTGCTGTGACCACTGACACTGAACCCTTATTTTGTCATGCTGGTCACTAATGTGGTAAATCAACATCACTCATTGAGAATTTTTGCTAAAAGGAAAATACATATTTTAAACCAAATGAACCATAGTTTACATTTGTTTATAAAACACATCATTGTCCTTTTTCTGATCCAAAATTCTTCTACTTTTATTCATTTACTTAATTTAGTTTTTATATATATTTTATTTTTTTCTTACACTTCTGCCTGTACCCAGGTATGTGAATATGTGTATGGATGCCTGGTAAGACGCCAAAGGGTTCAAATCTGGAGCTGTAGTGGTTGTGATCTGTTCAAGCCAGGTTTTGGGAACCAAGTATGACTAAACTGTACGAACAGAAGGCTCTCATAACCACTGAACAATCATTCCAGCCTCATAAAGTCTTTTGCTTTTAGTTAGTTTATTATGATGATAATTGTTATCATTATGATTTTCATTATTGTATAGGTATGGGAATTTTCCATGCAGGTGTGTGTGCTCCATGTGCAAGTCCAGTGCCTACGGTAGACAGAATGTAGATTCAGGTGGTTGTAGTGCTGAGAATCAAGCCTGACACCATGGGAATAACAAACTCTCTTAAATGCTGAGCCATCTCCCAAGTCTCAAACCCTGCTTTCAGATGTATTGTGTTATATAAATGGAGTAGCAGAAGATATATCCTTCTGTGAATGGATCTTAGCACAGGTGATGGGAGTAATTGTTCGGACTGTCTTCAGATGTTGTTTGGCACCACAAAATAATTTCTCCCAATTGCTTACAATAAGTAATTTAGGATAACAAATTACATATTTAAGTAAAGATTATTGAGGCCTCTAGAATATTGCCATTGTACAATGGCTTGCAAAGAGAAAACTATAAACTGAATGAATACAGTGCTAAATCAAATAAACCAACACATTCTTCTGAGAAATGGAACTGGGCCTTTTGGAATGAGTTAAGCCCTAAGGTTGAGCAGAAAGAATGGAAACAGGCAACCATGGGAGTTAGGAGGTGGAAGGGCCCTCTAGGATATACCAGAGGCCTGGAAGATGATAGACTCTCAGAACTCAAAGGGAAGGACCCTAGATTAAATACTCTACAGTGTGGTGGGGGACCTCTAGCAGAAAGACAAGGCATCAAGAGAGTGATGAGGTTGCCATTGCACAGTCAAAAATCTGACCCAGAATTTTTCCTGTCTGAAAGAACTGCAGGGATAAAAATGAAGAAGAGGCTGAGGGAAAGGAGGTTCAGTGACAAGAGCAAATTGGGATCTAGCTCAAAGGGAGACTCCAAGGCTTGACACTATTACTGATGCTATGGTGTGCTTACAGACAGGACCCTAGCATAGATGCCCCCCTCAGGAGATGCCCAGCAAGCAACTGAAAGAGTCAGATGTGGATTCTTACACCCAACCACTGGACAGAAGCCCAGACCCCCATGGATGAATTAGGGAAGAGCTGGAAAAAGGTGAAGAGGAGGAGGAGGGTGACCCTATATGAAGACCAGCAGGTTCACCTAACCTGGACTCCTGAGATCTTTCAGATACTGAGCCACCAACCAAACATCATCCATGAGCTGGTCTGAGGCCCCCAACACATATGCAGCAGAGGCAGCAGAGGACTGCCGGGTCTGGACTCAATGAGAGAATAGTCACCTATCCCTCAAGAGAATTTGGGCCCCAGGAAGTAAGGATGTCTGGTGGAGAGGAAGGGTGGGGACATCTTCTTAGTGATGGGGGAGGAGGAATGGGATGAGGAAGAGTCAGTGGGAGGATTGGAAGGGGGATAACAACTGGACTGTATAAAAAGATTAAATAATAATAATAATAATAATAATAATAATAATAATAATAATAATAATGAGGGAACAAGTTCAGGCAGGACAATTGTCAGTATATTTTCCCCATGGAATAGGAAGCCATATAAAGGAGTGAAAGAGACCCTCTTCTGTTTCTAATTAAGGTAATGTCTTTGAATGTTCCTTTTAAAGGAATATGTGGAAAGCAACACTGTCTCTGTGAGCCATGGCCTTATCAGACTTACAAAAAAGGCAAACAAATAAGAAATTACTGAGTCACTTGCTTTTTTTCAGGTCCTAAATATCATTTTTATGAAGTAATAGCTCACATCGGGGCTTCTTTTGTGTGCTGTGGACTTTCAAATGTTTAAGTGATTATAGATATATGTGAACAGTCACTGGTGTTAGGGGTGTCATGGAAATACATCCCTCCTGAAGAGTATTGGTTTTGAGATGTAAGAGTTATCCCAGAGTTTCCACAGTAACATTGTTGGAGACTTGCTAGAGAAAATTATTATTGATGACCAGCTAGAGTCAGACATGGCAACCAGTCAGGTCACCACGGTCAACCAACCTTGCTTAGGTCTACTACTGTTGCAACCAGTTTGAAGATAGTGTTATGTAAGAAGAGAAACTGGACCTGAAAGCAGAGTACCATTAGCCACACATAACACGTAACAATAGTTGTAGGTGCACTCACAGGTGGCTATAATCACCAGAGTGTGAGGACTGATGCTTCAGACTTTTTTTTTTTTTTTGAGAGAAATTGGGAAGATAGAAATTACAACCAGGGAACAGCTGATAGGTTTATGATATTTGTGTGTGTGTGTGTGTGTCACTTACCTTCTCTAAATTCCTATTGATTTTGGTATGCTTTAATCAGAATCAAATTACTCAAAGCAGAGGAGATGTCATATAAAACAATAAATTACTTTTTTCCATTTATATAGACATTACCTAATATTATTTCAGCCTTGAAATGTAAAATCAATTTTAGACTTATCCTTTCTTTGGCACTAGACAGAACTCATAGTCACGGTAGCAGTTCTCAGAGGATTTCCCTCCCAGTATCTACAGAACTGTACAGTTGAGGCTTACTGCTGCATGTGTAAGAATCTCTGCTCCTCTTTTCAGTCCTCTGCGTTCCCTGAGTGATTTTACACTCAGTTCTACATACCAGACAGGATGATTAAACATTCAAAATCTGGCCCCTATTTCTGAACACCCTTGAAGAAACACTATCAGTGGTGCCCATGAGTATGCTCATATACGAGGAACGAATTTTTTTGTGTTCCCTTTGCTCTGTCTGTTAAACTTATCTAAGACCTAATTTTTAATGTTTTCATCCCTTGCCTTTCTTGCAGCAGACACTAGCAACTGTGCCAAAATATATGATAGGTTAATGGTGTTTACAATTGTTTCACGGCCAAAGATTGGAGATAGTACTCTATAATCCAAGAAGACCTAAGATTTGAGATTTCTGAAACAGAAAGGAAATGACATTGATTTCATTCTGTCCTTTTTTATTCATTCCCCAAGCCTTGTGAAGCTGGAGGTATGAAAATACCAGTGTTTATCTTTGAAAGGCTAAACATTCATGCCTAAGGTGTCTTCTCTCCAGTCTTTCCAAGATCATAGAGGCTTTTAGCAGTTTTACATGTTGAGGACACATATAGAGACTGAGAACAACTGAGTTGGTCGGAATGACGATGCTTACAGAGGAATCTCAACAATAAGAAGGAATGTTGTTACATTACTTATCTTAGGCATTTATCAAAATTAAACAATTAGTAGAGTGTGTTTCTATGCTGTTTGTTTTTCTTTTTGTTTGGAGTCTTATTACTAGGCTACATTCTTATATTTAAGAAAAACACATAAATAGCAAAAACATAGAATACATATTGTAAATAACAACATATTTACTGGAATTCCTAGACGTATAGGACATAATTTTTAAATAAAAAACAGTTTCTTTTTAGTTTTATACTTATCTGCAATTTTATCATAATTGTTGTCTGACTAGAACATAAAATTTATAGTTACCTAGAAAAGTTATTAATCAGCTCAAACTGACTGCTATGAAAACAGCCATATTTTGAGAATATGAAAACATTAGGTAGAATTTAGCACTACTTTCTTTTATCTTTCTAGAGTAGTGAAACAAAATAAATCATTTTAACAGTTTTAGTTAGTATTTTATTTTGACAATGCAATAGTTCTTATGTTTACACAGATGAGCTAGTGACCAGTGGTATCACCTGAGGAAATTTTACTATATAAAAGCATAAAAATATACAATATATGTGTGTATATAAGTTCTCCATTTGGTAATTGTCTGAGAAGTACTTTAAAATATTGAGTTACTGACAGAGTAAATATATATTTTTTCTTAAATTCTTCAAATTGTTCTCAAGTTTTAAGCAGACTAAATATTACATTTATAATACCTTTTATATTAAATTTTAAGGAGATCTAGAGTTTAGGGTTATTTCTGTATTTTCATTATCAGTGTATATAACAGGAGTGGTTTTGAACTTTCTTAAATATCTAACACCTTAGGAAAGCAGATGAGAAAGTCATGTGTCTACAAACAATGCTTAATTAAGAAAACAACTCAAAATAAGGCTTGAGGAAGTTCCTAAAACTGACCAGATTCACTAGGGCCCCATCCCTGCTAGAGTAAGCAATAATAACTATAAATAACACACAGACAAGCCAAGCTGCAAAGCAGACTCGGACCACAGAAGCTGTCTTGAAGAGTTTTGGACAAACTGATTCACTTGGAAATGATGCTCTTCAGTCTGTTGAGCTGCCCATAGGCTGTGCATTGTATTCTGAGATCACATCTTTGGGGTCCTGTCACCCATGCTGGAGTGGACTTTGGTGATGCATATGTCTTTCATCATTTCTACTCCTGTAGGTAACTCATCACCAATATTCCTGTAAGTAATCCCAATAATCCACTGAGTCACCAAAATATTTAAAGAAAGAAAAATATAAAAATCAAATTTTATAACTTGGCCTTTTTTCCTATTGTTTCAAAAATCAATGGAAAGTTTCTACAACTTTTGATTTAAATTATGGGCATGAACATCTGTAGTTTGACACATTTTTACTTGAGGACTGCAACACATGCACATACATAAACACCCACATGCCTGCTCATGCTGAAAAGCCAAAGTAACAACTACATCATTGTCCAATTTGGTGAAGCAATGAGTTTTAATTTGGGATTACAAGCAAGTGTACTGTTGGCTGGTAACCTCATAGACCAAGGATAATTCAAGAGCATTTTATAATCAGACAGACCATCTCAATATGGGTGTCTGCTTCAAGCAACCTGAAGCCCTGGAGCTCTTTAAGCATCCTTTAGTGTATACCTTACACCACTTTACACTGTTGTGTAGGCTGCCTCAGGGACCCTCTGGGTATTTTTCTTCTGGACATGTAGCCTTCTGTTTAACTCTATCTATCATCCAAACGTGAGCCACTCCTCTACTAGAACAAATGTTGCAATTTGGAGGAACAGTTCATACAAAACTATGCCATTCTTCATTTAAAAATATCTGCTTTTCAACAACTCATTGTACTGAAGTATCTTAGTGTAACAATTATACAAGTGTTTATCTTGTTACAAGTGGTCATTTAAATGTACAAAATCACTCTAATGCCATTCTCATTATACCTTTATTCACATATTTTTGACCAACTGACTTGAATCTTTTAGGAAATCACATGTTTATAAAATTTTTAAATTAAAAAGATTAAATTGGTATCTCATGTAGACATGCTTCTTACTTTTTCAAGAATTAGAATTTTTACAAATAGTAAAACAACTTTCAGTTATTTTTCTCTCTCTCCCTTATTCCACATATTTATCCACATTAACACATAATAACTACATGTCATAAATGCATAAAATTAATGGTAGTTATTAAATTCCTCATTTTTTCCTCCAAATGTGATTTTGCTTTCCAATAGAAATCAATGGAGAATGAAGAAGATCTTTTCTTTATAGAACGTCGACAACTTCAGTGCAATATGACTACTTGTTTTTTTAAGCTCCTTTGTAATCAAATCAGGTGTTTTGTTGTACACTTTGGAAAAGGCCAATACAAATACTATTTTTAATATGTATCAGGAATATGCTACATTACTTAAGAATATTCAAACTTACTACTGAGTATGAAAAACAAATTATGCCAATGAATCTCATGATTTTAAATTTAAGTCATTATTGAATAAATCACATGTATGAACATGTAATGGTATAAAAAGAACACATGCCTAATGCACACTGAATGCTAAATGTCAAGGACATCAACTTGTCATCAGACATTAAAAATATATGAGACAACAGAGACATTGGATATTTATGACTTAATACATATACCTCAGGTATTGGAATTCAGCAGTAGTCAGTAGTAATTAATCTTCCTATTGGTAGTATTGCCTTTCTTCTCCAAAGAATTACATAAAGCCCGGTAATTATTATACGACTCTTTGATGAGCTACAGTTCTGACCAAGCTGACTTGCTTTTGCACTCATTATAAAGAATAAGTATATGTCATTGCCTCCAAGTATCTCCCAGAAGATGGGACATCAATCAGAGTGCTGTTGATCAGAAATGCTAGTTTGGGTTTTTCTGGTTAGTTTGTGTGTTAGCATACACTAGCTTTTTTAAAACCAGCATATATTTCAAATATATTCTCCAGTTCAAAATGAACAGTATTTGTCCCATGACTGTAGGAGTAGTTATAGTCATAGTTTATTTTAACCCTACTATTGTATCAAAATAATTTCAGACTTGGAACAATACATGTGTACTCATGTTCTGATTTTATGCTAACCTAAGAACTGCTAAGCATGTTTAAGAAATGAAAAAAAAATCACTGTTTCACTGAAATATCTTTTTATATTTACAATCAAAATGGAGTATATTAATTTAAGTTGCCTGAAACATACATGGCATATATGTGTTCCTAGAAGTCATGCCTGGGGATAACTATGATGGATCACCATGTAAGAATATCCATTGCAATATAACCATTTCCTAGAGACAGCTGTATATTTTGTAATAAAATCTCAAGACCTAAGACAGACTGCAGTCATCCTAAAACACAAGGAAATACAGCTCTTCCTATATGAAGAGCTTGTCAGAAGGATTTAAATTGACAATTAGAGAATTAGCCTTTTGCTTTTATTGAGGTTTTTTATGATCAAACTAATTGGGATCCCCTTGGGAATATATCTTTCCCTGTGTGTCTTTGCTTCGTGACACTAGTACATCAAAGCCAATAAAATTTGCGCACTGAGTGAATCGAACGGTAGCTGTGATTGTCTGCAAGTTGACACAGCAAGCTTAGATACTAACCATTCAAGCAATACTAAAACAGAAATTCCTAACTCTGTCTCTTTTTAAAAGTGGGAAAAACAAGTTATGAAATTTTTACAGATTGGTATACACTACTTTGGAATTCGGGTAATTTTCTAAATGTTCCAAGGACACCTCACAATTACCTATTCAATGTATATAAACAACTTCAGAATTTGAGATTTGGACTTACTGTGAATTAACAGTGAATGTTTTAGAATAATTGCTCTTGTCCACATCTGATTACATTCTAGCTGATACTGTATCCTTTTCATTATATAATCTCTAGTAAACATAGAAGGAACTTAATGTATTGATGTTGTATATTTTCTCACTGTGGTTTTGGGGTTCTTGAATATTAAGAAACCTTTCATACATAGAACATGTGTTTAATCAATATAGATAACAAGAGATTAAGACACAATTGACAAAAATAGTTCAAAATTC
This sequence comes from Mastomys coucha, assembly GCF_008632895.1. NCBI lineage: Eukaryota > Metazoa > Chordata > Mammalia > Rodentia > Muridae > Mastomys > Mastomys coucha. Next base: position 108,782,896 of record NW_022196912.1, on the reverse strand, counting down.
GATCATCAATAGGAGGAGAGGCCCTCGATCCTGTGAAGGTTCTGTGCCCTAGTGTAGGGGAATGCCAGGGCCAATAAGTGGGAGAAGGTGGGGTGGCAGGCATGGGGAGGGGGGAGGCAACAGGGGTTTGTTTTTGTTGTTTTTGTTAGTTTCTTTGTTTTTTCGGAGGGGAAACTGGGAAAGGAGAAATTTATATGTAAATAAAGAAAATATCTAATAAAAAAATCAACAATATGTATTCATTTGCATTTTGTATTAGAAATATTTCCTTATTGGTATGATAGTGCACACCTTTAATCCTAACACTTAGGCCTAAGCTGGCAGATCTCTGTGAGCTCAAGACTAGCTTGGTCTACAATGAGAGTTCTAAGACAACCATGGGTCTCACACATAGAGAAACTCAAAAAATTAATAAGAAAGAATCTTTGTAGAGAAAAATTTTAGGAGAGAATTCGAGTTTGTAGATTTGCTTAGTATCTACAAGTTGCTAGTTAGGGTTTTATTGATAAGAGACACCGTGACCATGATGAATCTTTTAAGGAAAATATTTCATTGGTGCTAGCTTCGGGTTCAGAGGTTGAGTTCATTATCATCATGGCTAGAACCATGACAATATGAAGGCAGACATGATGCTGGAGAAGAAGCTGAGAGTTTTATTTCTTAATCCACACGCAACAGAATGAGACTGTGATACACTGGCCAGACTTGAGTTTATAACACCTTAAAGCTCACCTCCAGTAATTCACTTCTTCCAAAACTGCCACACCTACTCCAACAATGCCACACCTCCTAATAGTGCCATTCACTATGGGCTAAGCAGTCACATACATGGATCTTTGGGGGAGGGACACTCCTATTCATACACACTAAGCAGTAGTTAGTTTTTTTTTTTTAAAAAAAGTAATTATATTTCTTCAGCCATTTCTTCCTTCCTCTTTCCCTCCTTCCTTCCTTCTGTTCTTTCTTCCTTTCTCCTGACTCTCTTTACTTCTTTGTTGGGGTCATGGATCTGTAGTCTATAATGCTATTGAACTTAAAATGTAGCTCAATCTGACCTTGAACTCTAAATCGTTTTATTTCAGCCTCCTTACTTATGCTACTAGATGTTAACAATCATTTTGAAGTAAAGAATATTTCTGTACTATTGTTAGTTGAATTTTAGAGACAACTTCCTTTCAAATGCTTAACATTTTGTATGTATTTTTTCTCTGTATCAAAAAATGTCATCTGAAATTTATCCTGTTAGCATTTTACTTCTGATGAGAAAATTTAATATCTCCAGAATGTGAATTTCTTTGCGTAGTTTGGACTGTTATTATACTATCATATTCTTTTTTTTTTGAACAAGGTTGCCTTCTTTAAAGTTTATAAGGAGACATTTATTTACATTAAAATGTATTGAATTCATATAAATACCCACACACATACACACACATCCAGTAACTTGAATATCTTAGGATTCTAGCTTACAAGATAATGTATAATATAACTTATATAATTTTAACATAAATACAAATAAAATTTATTGATAATGTATATGCACACTTTAAATTTTCTACAACTATGGTTGTAGGCCAATGGATGCACTGTAACCGTTTATTTGACTACACATTGAAGGCCTTTCCTGAGAGTACCGTGCTGACAAGGATCTGTAATAACTATAGTTGTCTGGAGTAACATAAAGCACTTATGCATTCAGGTCCATCTACAAAGACAATTTAGAAACATCACAGAAAAGTATCATGGTAATGAACTCTCTGACTGAGAATGGCCCTTATTTTCTTTTCTGATGGAGTTTCAGTTCACTTTGCTCCGAATCGACACAGAAAGTCTGTCACTTGGACTTGAAGGCAATCTCGTTGATATTTCAATGATTAGAGGATGATAAGGGAAACCTTCCAGCAGCTATACCCCTGAACCGACCTGCTTCTGATAGCTCTGAATGTTGCACTTTCCCAATTGGAAATCCATTAAGCCTAGCCTGCAGTCAGTGCACGCTGAGTAAAAATGATATGGAAGCAGATAGGATAATAAGAAAAAGTCGGAAAGATCTCAGACTGCTGGAATGTCATTTTCAGCAGCTGAATCTGTTTTTGTTGTTTGCATTTTAGACTATAAAGAATGGGGCTCATGTGCCGGATGTTCTTGTGTTTCTCCAATTAGTAAATTGGTGGTAACATTCGATAGCATCTACATTCAATTTGCACTTACTTTTTTATTTATAGTACTAATACAAGTAGTATTTCAAACTTTCTGATATATGGATATGGAACCGAGTATCAACTTTTCACTTTAATTTCCTACACAAAACAAAATACAACCTCAGAATACACAATTTCTGTGTTAACATGTAGGTATCCATTTTAACTCTAGGCATTACATTCTTCCCATTATTAGAAAAAATAATACATGGTATATACTCACTGATAAGTGGATTTTAGCCCAATAGCTCAGAATACCAATGATACTATCCAAAATACCCAACAAAGGGGAAATATGACCTGTAGAGACCAACTCCATTGAATAGGCATCGCCTCAAGCTGAGGGATGGGGTCACCCATCCATCTCAAAATTTTTAACCCAGAAAGTTCCTGTCCAAAGGAAAGATAGGGACAAAAAAATGGAACAGAGACTGAGGGAAAGGCCATCCAGAGAATGCCTCACCTAGGGATCTATCCCATCTGCAGATGCCAAAACCCCACACTATTGCTGATGCCAAGAACTGCTTGCTGACAGTAGCCTGGTATGGCTGTTCTCTGAGAGGTTCGACCAGCACCTGACCAATATGGATGCAGATACTTACATCAACTATCAGACTGAACAACTGAGGACACCAATGGAAGTGCTAGGTGATGGACTGAAGGAGTTGAAAGGTATTGCAACCCCATAGGAAGAACAATATTAAGTAACTGGACCACCCAGAGCTCCTAGGGACTAAACAACTAACCACTGAGGGAGCCAGAATTCCAGATACATATATAGCAGAAGACGGCCTTATCTGACATCAATGAGAGGAAAGGGAGGCTTGACGCCCCAGCACAGGGAGATGCTAGAGGAATTAAGACAGAGTGAGTGAATGGGTTGAAGAGCACCCTCATAGAGGCAAAAGGGAGGGACAAGAGGAGATGGGATGGGGAAGATGTTGAAGGGTAACCAGGAAGGGTGATATCATTTGAAACATAAATGAATAAAATGATTAATTAGAAAGGAGATAGGAAAAAATAGAAACTAGTGAGAAATTACACTATAAAAAAATGTGTGTGTACATGTTACACCTTAGCATCATTCAACAGAGTCAAAGTATATATTTATATGTAACCTACCTTAGGAATAAAAATTAATTCATAGACTGGTAAAGGGTCAAGCACCGAGATTGTTCTTGATACAAACCCATTATGAGTACTGTAGTAAAGCCATGAGTCCATTGCCATGGCATTATATTACAATACATTGTTTGTCTTTTGAGGAAAATATAGTGAATAGATCGTTTGTATCATAGATTTTTTTTTCTCCAGTAGGCCTTAACATGTTATAAGGAAGATTAATTTTACAACATTTCTTGCCATGTATTATGTTGTATAAAAATTTAGAAAATTTAGACAAGGTCCTTTCAATGTAAGTTTTGAAGATTTTTAAATTTGGTAGGTCTTTAAAGAGTTTTCCCTGGTATTAGTGCTAATGTGATTTTGCATTTCATATTCTTGCCTTGTAGTTCAGTCATTCTTTCCCCATATTCTCTTCCTCTCAGTCTTTTTTTCTCCACATATCACATCTGACATTCTTTTTCTCTTTTTATTCTACAAAATTCCTTTTTTTTAAAAAAAGATTTACAGTCTCCCTAGGCTTTCTGGCCTCATTGTGTCAATAGATCATCTGTTCATTATCACTGGAAATGGGCAGGACCATATAGCCAGGTGTCTCATTTATAGTTGGTGAAGGGAGATATGGGCTCCCTGAGTGTACTGCTAATTTATCTTAAGTAAGATCAGGTGGCTCTTAGGAAGCAGGAGCAAAACTGTGTTTGGATACACAAGTAAATATTTGGGTTAGTTATCACTAAACCAAAATATTTAGTTTTGTATTGATAATTTTTGAAGAAAGGGAAAATGGCTTGGTAGCATGAAAGCCAAGTGTATAAAATGATGTAAAATCATGTTTGATATTTGAGGAGCAGGAGAGATGTTTCAGCAATTTGAGAGTTCTTGTTCTTTTTTGCAGAGGACCTGAGTTAGGTTCTCAGCACCCATGTTGGGTGGCTCATAACTGCCTATAAGTCTACATCCAAAGGACCCAACACCATCTTTCCCTCTGCCTGTAACCTTATACAGATTCCCATACATCTAATCCTAAAACCATATATTCACACAGAAATAGACATCTTTATATCCACACACAGAAAGACATACATACACATATACACAGAGACAAACATACCTATACATGAATAAATAAGTCAATAAACATTTTTTAAATTTTTAATTATGTTTTTAATCTTTTGTTTATTTATTTTTTACACTCCAGATTTTACTGCCCCTCCCCAGTCCACCCTCCAACTGTTCCAAATCCCATAATTCCTTTCCATCCCATCTCCACGAGGATGTCTCCACCACCCACCACACACCCCACCAGACCTCCAAACTCCATGAGGCCTCCAGTCTCTTGATGGTTAGATGGATCTTCTATGATTGAACCCAGACCCAGCAGTCCTCTGTTGTATATGTGTTGGGGGCCTCATATCTGCTGGTGTATGCTGCCTGGTTGGTGGTCCAGTGTCTGAGAGATCTTGGATGAAAACTTTACTTTTGGCTATGAAACACTCTACCTGAAGCCAATACTACATTTCTAATTCTAGGCTGATGAAACTTCCTTTTATTTTTGTAAAATATATATAAAACAATCAAAGGGGTTCAGTGGTTATGATCATGGACAATTGTTGAGGAACCAGCAGGATTTCCAGATATTCTGTTACACAAACATTTATAATTCCAGGATGGGGAATCAAATTCTATCTTCCTTCCTCCAGGGGCATCTGCACACATGTGGTGCTCATGTAGAAAGGCACACATATGCATACATATAAATAAGTACAATGCTAAAAAGAGCTAGCAAAGGCAGATTTAAAAACCTGTGAAACAAAGCAGTATGGAAGTAGTATTAAGGTAGTTGACCAGCAAATGCAACAAACACAGCAACTAGCAAACACCAAAAGAATTGCAGACAAAAGTAAATGAGTAAGACAGTACAAATCACTAATACTTTCATCCATTTGATCCCTAATGAGTTTCCACTTAGTTTTCCCCTGTACAATTTAAAGTCTAGAGGTACAACAATCAACAAAAGAAGAAATGTCAGGTACACTTCTTGGCAACATTGTTATAATCTAGAAAGTTTAATGGCAGGGCAGTTTCAAAATAGCATTATCTTTCTTAAGATTCATTTGCCTTTATTTTATATATGTTAATGGTTGTATGTATGTGAGTAATTTTCATGTATTGTGCCCCATAAGGCCAGAAGAGAGTATGGGGTTCCACCATATAGGTTCTTGGAGTCACACCAGGATTCTTGGTAAGGCCAGCAAGTACTTTTACAAATATGCTAAACAATGTATATGTCACCCAAAATGTCATGATCTTGCCTTAAAGTTTGTAAATATGTAGTACAAACCCAGAGTACATGACTCCAGAGAATGATTGTGCATTGAAAATAGTTCATGTTCTCAGAATGGATAAGTAACGAACAAATTCTCTTTCATCCTAAGCATTGAGAGAGTGAGGGAAAAGAAGACTGTTTCAGTCTATTGGCAAAGAGAGAAGACAGAGGGAGTGGGTGGCCGCAGTGATTTATTATTGCTAATAAACTTGGCCAAGAGGCCAGCCAGCCCAAGAATTAATCTTACCCAGGAGATCACAATGACAGTTCTCTCAGAGCTGGTTTTCGGCTAAGCCAACTTCATCCTAAAGAGCTGCTGAGAGGTATGCAGTCACATGCAGCTACAGTAAGATGAGTTGGCCGGGTCCAGCTGGCTTCTGAAGACAAAGCTCCATGCACAGTATCCTATAAAAACGCATCTTAACATTGTACTGCACAAGGTATTTATGAATGTTTGTGGAGCATCTGCCTTGTCTGTAACATTGTGGTAGGTCATCAGCTACTATACTGGCCTACTTACCAGTTTGAAGCTGTTAAATTTTCAAGTTGAAAATCAACATGAAAGGCAGCCTGCGGAGTTTACACGTTCCATGTATAAACACTGAAACTCGTTGACACTTCTGAGGACATTTGTCCCCTGTCACCACTTCATTGGTGACTTAAGATTGCTTTATGTTACTCTTGGCAGGGAGACAGTCAGCAGAGCTAAAACAATAGCCTGAAATGCGTAATGCACTAACCTTGATTGTGTTGCTATATTTGTTTTTCCCTTAGAGTGGCCAAGCCTGCTGCACAAACGGGAGAGAATATTTGAGTGTATGATTGAGCTGTCTACTTAATGTTCCACTGTTGAATGGTGAAGAAAAATTTGTACTCAGTTAATTTTTTGCCTTGGAGCAAACTACTATACAGTTTATCTTTACTATTAGATTACACTCAAAGAAGAGTTAAATCAATTACAGAAGACTATGAGCATAATACATAACTACTTCTTGAACTTCTTAAATTTAGAACTTGTAAGTAAATTGAAATTATTTTAGATATTAGCTTAATTGTATGTATTAAGTAATGTTTCCCTGTCATAGACTTACAAGTAAAATAACACTAAATGGACTGAGCATTCTCTATTATGTATATAGTCATATATGCATGCATTTGTGTTTCTTTGTGTTTGTATATTTCTTTGTCTATGTGTGAGTGTGTGTGTATAACAAAAATAATTAAAGAAAAAGAGGACATGAAGTTCTAGAATGAGCAAAGGAGGTTGGTGCATGGGAAGGATCGGAGTGAAGAAAGGAAAAGGGGAAAACAATGTAATTTTATTTCAATGAAAATGTAAAAATTAAGACCATTAGGTTTTTCTTAGCTTGACATTCCTCAGATTTAGTGTTTATTTTGACCATTGTTTAACTACAAAGTTAATATACAATCTACTTTTGTGAACATACTTAAATATCTTATCCTTGTTTTAAGAGAAAACATTTAATAAAATAATCAAGGCACTTACCATTTAAAATGTAAATGTAGTAGAGCATGATATTTTTCTTTAAATAAAATTATTTCATTTTATGGTTATTATACATCATAAAAATTGATGTTGAAGTAGGTTCTTTTATGGTGGATAGATTTGAAAATAAAACAAGCAAATAGAAAAATATAGGGGCTGTTTGTCCTTTTAAATACATTTGAAATAGTTGTTTCTTGTTTGTCTTAGTTATTAGCTTGAATACAAATTCATAGGTTTCACTGTGACCTTTCACACTATGTCAGGGCAGATTCCTCATATTGACTCTTCTATTGACTACTTAGTTTCTTAAACAAAAGTCCGCACTGATTTCTCTAAGTTGTAAATTTACTCAACTGTGTTAGTTAAAAATGTTAAAAATAAACATAGTGGAGAATCAAATTTATAATTTAATCAGTATGCAAATCAGGAAGATATGAAGTACTTAGTTTGTGAAAACACTATTTCCTACCACAGAGTTACTTACAAAAGACTCAAAGTTCAAAGTTGTTCCTCCTTTGATTTTAGTAGTTATCATGATTAACTAAAAAGTCAAACATAACATTTTTTGGCACTGGCTTAAGCCTGTTTTTAACATATTCATCACACATAATGAGCTAAGGGATTTTTCTCAAATGTTGTGATTAATGTTCACCTTTTCATGAACCTTAAGCTTAGAAAAATATAAAAAGCAAAAAAAATGTCAGGAAATGACAAGAACTCAACAATAGGTATTTTAAGTCCCTGGTTGTAAGGAATTCGATTGTCTCAGCAGTGTGATGCAGTTTCCCTGGGGGACAATCCTACTGCCTAATGGGTATTCACAGAGCCAAGACAACTTATCAGGCCAGTGACACTCCATTGCTTAATAGGCATTAGCTTCTACCTTTGCCAGGAACTTGGCTATCAACACATCTTTCTAACTGAGAATGACTTCAGAAATATGAACTTGGATCCCATGGCAGAAAGTTGTGATTATTAACATTTTTTTTCTTTAGGCTATGTCTTACTATATTTTGGTCAAGGGCGAAAAAGCACTATTAACCCCTGTAATAGTTGTGATTGGAAACAATAATTTCTTCCTTCATTAATCTCAGGACAATCTGTTGTCATCGAGAATAGCAGGTATTTTAGATAGGTCAAAGTGAACTGACTAGGAGTGAATAGTAGTAGTTCTGAAGGTGTGAACAACTTTGTCCTCCATTAGTTGTGAAAACAGTTAATCCATTCTGAGAAGACAGAATGGTACATTTCCACATCATGACCTTGTGTGATGGATACTGCTGTGTACTGAAGTAGCATGGTTGCTTTTAAAACATGATTGTTTTTAAAAACAAATGACATAAGACAAGATAATTGACTGTCAACTGTCATTTGTCCTAATTTTGCGGAGTGTAAACACCTATATTCATAATAATATATGGGTTACTGTGTAAATTATGTTATACTATGTAATGACTATTTTTATATTTCTGACATGTACATGGTATGCATGTATGTGTATGGTTGTGTGTACTATACACATACTTATAAGTGAGGGCATGTGTATTTATGGAAGCCAGAGGAAAACACTGATTTTGCAGGAATTATAAAAAAATGAATCCACCCTGCAAGCTCACTTTCCCACCAGGGCCACAGTTTTGAGCCAGTATCGTTCAGCCTCAATACTAAGCTTCACAGGTTTTTTGGTTTTTCCTCCTAGTAAACTACATCTTGCTCGCAAGCAAGTCTTTACACACTCCCACAATCATTCATCTAAATAGCACCTATTACCCAGTAAGTAAAGCATGACTTCTAAGGCTTTAATATCCAATAAAATTTATATAATAATAAAAATACAATTTATAAGATGCCAATTCAATAATTTTAGAACCAGATTATAAAGACAATATTCTAACCCAATTAATCTATTTTGTAAAAACCTGCTTGGTTGTATGACCTTGTGGGGTCTGGACCATCTTCATCGTCTGCATTCATGATGACCTCTCCTCCTGCTCCTGACCCTTCTTCCTCCTCCAACTCTAGCTCCACCTCTCTATTCCTGTCCAATCACAGGCCTGTCACTATCCTAATGTGATTGGACCGAGAAAATGCTACAGCACACTGAATATCATATTCAATTACTCTCCACATTATTCCATTGAGATGTGGTCTGTTGTTGGCTTGGAGTTGGTCTGATATCACCAAGTCCCATGGAATCTCCAATATTTACTTTCTCAAAGCACCTGGATTACAGTTACATCTAGCCTTGCCTGGGATTTGTATATAGATGCTGAGATCATGTCCTGTTAGCACAGGATGTAGTCTTAGCCAATGAACTATATCAACAGCCCCTTTATATCACCCCTCTGCCCATATAACCTCTTTGCCTTCATCTTTTGTCTATTATTGAATGATTTTCTTGATAGAGTGCTTATATGGTTGAGTGAAAATAATGTTTATGAAAGTATATTTACACTCCACACCTATGTTAATTTTTATGGTTAAAAGCAACAAAAGGATAATGTGATATTTTCCACAGGTAATCACAAAGGCATAAAGATAATCAAAGGAACAAAATGTATTCACTAGAGCTAGTTAATAATAGTACTGGTTGTGCCTTTTGTAGTGAAAGGGAACCTATGCCTTTTCCTGGAGCAATTCTTGAGAAGACTGAGACGCAGGGCTTGAGAGAATGTGACTTCCATCTGGTATGTTTCCAAGCCTGCTACACTGCTGCTGCCTCCTGAGTACCCACCTACATCAGAAGTGACTTCCTCTAGCTACTGGCAAGGAAAGAGCAAAGTGTGTCTGCTCCAGGATAGTATAGTGGGATATCTGGGCACTTACTTCAGGTGGCTCCTGAAGAATTTCCTTTCTCTTTAAAATTGGGTCGGGGAGACAATGGGGATAAATATTACTGCACTTGGCAGGGCATCAGGTAGAATGCCCCATTGTTCATTACTCTGTATGAAGATCTAAACTGAGATGATAGGTTCCTGACTTTAAGAATAGCTCATGATTTCCCTAGAAACTTAGGACAATGAAGAAAATATTATACATTTAAGCATTAATGATCTCAAAACATGCATTTCTGAACTGTGTATATTTGCATATTTGTGTGTATGTGTGTGTGTGTGTGTATGTGTGTGTGTTGATGTGGGTGTGTTCATGTGTGCGTGAATGTTCAACCCAGAATTTGGCATCAAATATACTCCTCCATTGAATTTCCTTTACTATAAGAGACAGTGTCTCCACCTTAACCTAGAGCACATTGATTTGGCCAGGATATGCAGTTAATGAGCTCCAGGATACAACTGCCATGGGTACAGATGTGTGCCAGGGTGATCAGCTTGTGACATGCATGCATGACAAGTGCATTATCTACTGAGACATCTCCCCAGCTCCTAATTTGAATCCTAAACACAAGCATGTAAGGCAGATCAGTTCAATATATATAGCAATTCCAAATCACTCTTAAAAAGTATTGACCTTGGATGTAATTGAACTAATCTTTTTCAGCAATTTAGCCTCTGTCCCCAAAGCCACATGAATAAAATATCTCCAAGTAGTGACACTGCGCGCAATGCATGAACTAAAGGACACAGACTTCTCATTAGCTGTATTTGAATTGGTAAGTACCACTGCCAAGGATTGGTGGGGAAATATCAGCAAGCTGATGTCAGTCAAATACTGGAAGGGAGAGAGATGTTATCACATGCTTTTGGCTGCGCTTTCCCCATTGATAATGCTAGCTGTACTGTGCGTAGAGTTATCAGAAACGTTATGCATCCCACAGGACACTATCAAGGATCAAGTACTGAGTGTCCTAAGTGTGGTCATCATAGCACATGTGTTCTTGGCATGTGCTCATATACCAGAAGCAAGTCACCTTATAGATTGGATGTTCTTATATTGCCTTCCTCAGTCTTCTGACACTACAAAATATATTGCTAAGTCAACTAACTTATCAGGAAGAAAGTTTCATTATAATCCCAGCCTTGGAGTCTATCTTCAGTCAGCTCTGACTTTTAGGCATGTGTGATGTACTACCCATATCTAAGGAATGTAAAGAGGGAGTATTTCAACTCAGTGTAGCTGGTCAACAGTGAAAGACAGGAAGGAATCAGCACCCCAGGACCACCTTCACAAACACATCCGTAATGACCATTAAACCTCCACTTAGCTCCACTTTTTATAAGTGTCACCACCTTCTGACAGTGCCAAAGGATGGAAACCAGGCCTTTGACGCATGAGCTCTCGGGGGACATGCCCATATCCCGTCACTTGAGGATTAGTTGTTGTGACAGGTAGAAGGAAATCTATTTGCAAGGCTGTAAGTCACCCATCAAGTTTGAGTATATGCAGTCAGTACTTGCTGTAGAAGGACTATGTGTGTCAGAACTCAGGAACCTGACATGAGAAGGTGGATACCTCACACCAAACATATGGATTATCATGCAGAATATTTAAGGTCTGGGCTCACAAATGTAGAATTTGGTTTACTAAAAGTTAAGGAACTTAGTATTTCTACTAAATAAACCTACTAAAGAAATGTGACACTATTTATTACACTAAATTTATAGCAGAAAATCCTTATAGATTTTCTATATACTAACTAAGGAACTGATTCTAAATACTAAGATAAAGTAAACTTGCATGCATTTCACAGAATCTCTATAGAAAGTAATAGTTTTTAATGACTTGTTTTATCCATCTTTCATTTAAATACTCTAAAGATTATATCCAGGCCAGCATTAAGGTGAATTCCTGTTAAAGTTCATCTTTTCCTGGGGCTTGGGGGGGGTGGGTTGTAGAGGGGATGGGGGTGCTTGTGAAGAGGTAACCGGGAAATGTGATACCATTTCAGATGTAAATGAATGGAATGGAATGATTAATTAAAAAAAAATGTTCATCTTTGCCAGGTTTCACTCTTTCAACTCTGAAGTATGAAATCTCCCCACAGTTTCAGCATGGTCAACACTACACATTAAGATACATGAACATCAGTACCTTGACGAGCTTTGGCTGTGGCCTGCTCCTATGGATTCATGCATTGTACACTTGGTTCCGAGTATGTCACAGAGAAAGATGGTATACTTTTGAGAGGTAAGACTTCAGGGAATGTTTTTAACTTATTTAGTGTATGGTCAGCAAGATGCTCATAAATCATACGCTGACTGGACCCTCAGATGTCATCAGAGTTTACTTTTTTGTATTATAAAAACAGCAACTGCCTTTGTACATCGGGTAAGAAGTTATGCCATGATAGGAGCCTGACCCAGAATAGGTCTTTGGCTTCCTGTCCACTGAAGTGACTCTACCCTCTTGCTAGCTCTCTTCTCACTCCTCAACACAATGCAGTATGACACAAAGAAAACCAAGCCATGCGGGATCTCACCAGGTACAGGAACATTCTGTGTAGGAACTCAGCCTCACAAAATATAATAAATATAAACTTGTGTTCTTTAATAAGCTATCTAGGTCACTGACATTTTGATCCATTTTTTGGAAGTGGGGTAATTCAAACCACAAGAAAGCAACCTGTTCCTCACCAAAATTTTTATATTGCTAGTAACAATGCCATGTTTCTCATATATGTTGTGAGCATTTTCCATGTTTGAATTTTTTTTTTTTACATTTTCTGTATTCTTTTCCTGAAGTCTATCAAGCCTGCCATCTTTTCTTCTCATTAATATTGTGTTTTGAATAGCGTTCGTGTTTACAGATGTTTAGGCATGTTTACATTCGTCTCAATCTAGTACCTTTCTCAGTGATCACAATTTAGTCTTCTGTTGACATATAACTTATAATAAAAGAGACACCTTTACACAGCCCAATCTTAAGTCTCATTGTGTAAATGTTGAACTGATTTCATTATGATTAAAAAAAATAACAACAAAAATGCACCTGAAATGGCCTCCAAACCTAGTGGTATAAACTTGATACTTTTTTCCAACAAAAAACAAGAGGTCTATACGTTACTCTGTATGATAAAGTTTATTTTTTCTTTAGTAAATATGAATTTTAGTTGAAGGAAAATGTACAAATGCAGCTTATGGTCTGAATTAAAAAGTCTGTAATAGAAAACAAGCAAGGTTTTAATATTTTTCACAGAAAAAGACCTATGTATGCCTGCCTTTTCTTAATAGATACATATTTCGTAGTACATTACTCATCACAGAAAGAAAAACTACAATTAATATTATCCCCCTTCTATCAGAACTTTGTTCACTTCTTTAATAAAATAGAACATTTAATTTGGATTATGCTTTCAGAGTGCTAGAGCTCATGATGGCAAGATGAAGGTACAGCAAGAGCTCATATTTTGATACACAATCACAGGGCAAAGGAAGCATCCCACATGTATTTTGATGCCTCAAAATCTCCTGTGACACATCTCCTCCAACAAGGTCCGCTATTCTTATTCTTCTCAAACATTTTTACCAACGGGTGACCAACTATCCAAATTTATGAACATTTGGAACAATTCTCATTTGTATCATCACATTCCACTACCTAGTGTTGGCAATCAGGCATACCCATGGACAGCTAGAAGTGAATGCACAACAATCAGGCATGTTTACAGCCAGCTCTCGAGGGACCTAGCGACAAGACAAGTCATCTCTAGCAGCCCAAGAGGCAACAGCATCACTCCTGTGACTATCTCTTTGCCCATACGTCATGACCCCTGTCATATGTCGCTTTGGGTATGCACCATGGGCCCAATAAAAACCTCATTCTCCCTGCTTTTCCCCCTCTTCTTTCCTCCCTCTCCCAGAGGCTGCCTCTATTTCACCTCTTAATAAATTTCCCACATGAGACCTGCTGCATGGTGTGATTTTCTTGGACCCACTGCATTGTTCTCACACCTGGTTCCACAGGCTCGTGTCTACATTGGGGCATCATTCTAATGCATATCTAATGTGTCTGCAATACTTATATTTCTTTTGCATGTGTATGTAGTATTCATATGTATTCATGTGAATATACATATACATGAGGACTTATTCATATATGTATGCATGTTTGTGAAGGCGAGGTGTCAATAGCAGGTGTGGTACTAACAGATTAAGTTTGTTAAAGGGTTTGGGAGACCCACCTGTCTTTACTTCAAAATGGGGGTTATAAATGTACGTGACTACATGCAACTTCCTATGTAGATGCCAGGAGTAAGAATTCAGGGTGCTATGATTTCTCAGCAATGACTTCATGGAATTAACTATCTCGCAAGACTTCTTTCATTGCTCTCTCTCTCTCTCTCGCTCTCTCTCTCTCTCTCTCTCTCTCTCTCTCTCTCTCTCTCTCTCCCTTTTTCTCTCTCTCTGTAATTCTGAAATAAAACATGATCCTGTTTTAAAAGCTTGCATACCTAACTTTAAATTTCTTTTTAGTCAGTTACTTGATATTTTTCTTCCACAAATAAGGAAAATAAGTAATTCTGTTTCTCTCTGTAACCCCCATCCATAAGCGTGCTGATAAAAACTTCTTTACATTTTAATAATTGCTGTGGTGAATTAGCAAGCTGCTAATATTTTGATTTACAATTGTAGGCCCTTTTGCTTGCCTGGACCTTAGGAAGATTGAGCTGTCTCCCTCTTCTCTGACAGTAATTAAATGACTGTTTATTCATTCTCCTGATTAGAAGGCTGCCCTAAAGCCAGATAAAAGAAGTTATATAATAAATGTGAGACTCCATGTTTTGTTTTGCTTTCTGGATTTAGTACTAAACATTAAAGAAACTGGAGATTGATTTTTGTTCAAGGACCAGTGCCAGATAAAACAAGAAAAAAGCATGAAGACAGGCTGGTAAATGTGGACTTTCTTAAAATGAGGTGAAGAATTTAGTTTTACTGGAAATGTAACTAGAATACTGTGCATGTGTATGTGTGTGTGAGAAGGAAAGAGAGAGAGAGAGAGAGAGAGAGAGAGAGAGAGAGAGAGAGAGAGAGAGAGAGAGAGAGAGAGAGATTCAGTCAGATAAATACAGAGACAGAAAAAGAGAAGAGACAGAAAGTGAAACAGAGATAGAGAGAGGTAGTATGATAGTTTTTTGTATGTGATGATGATGGTGTATGTTTATGTGGGTTATGTTCATGATGATGTGTGGTATGTGTGTGGTGCAGTGTTTAGGGTATTTGTAATGCAACAAACGGTGCGATTGCTTGTTATGGTGGTATAGGTGTGTGTGTGTTGTGTGTGTGTGTGTGAGTGTGTGTGTGTGTGTGTATGCTAAGTGTGAGATAAAGTCTATAGTATATTTTAGATGCATATGATTTTTGTATATTATACATGGTTCTGTGTGTTTTTGATACATATTTTATGGTGTAAGATGTGTGTGTTATGTGTATGAGGATGTTCATAATACTAGATGATATTGTGTATGTTTGCAAATGCCTCCTTTTTAGGCTGAACAGGACTGTTTACTTCATTCTCTGATATTCCTTTGATAACTGCTGTTGTCAAGGATCAAAACTAAATTCCACCCACTTGTTTCTTTAAGTACTGAAGAAACAATTTTCAGTTAGATTTCTTTTTTATGGGCACAGTTCTATAGCAATATTATAATGAATAAAAGAAATGAATACACAAGCCATTGCACATAATTATAGTTTTAAAGAGGTATCCATATATAATGCAATGTACAGCTATGTAAATTACATCACTTGTAGACATGCATACATTATTTTCCATTTTCCTCTCTTCCCTTCCCATATGTTTACAATTGTAACTAATTAACGAACTTACTTTATGTCCTGACTACAATTTCCCCTCCCTCCTCTCTTCCTTATCTTTTCACCAACTCTCATCTAGCTTTATCTACTCCTCCCTTTCTCCTCAGAAAATGGGAGGCCTCCCTTGAGTATCAACCAGCCTTGGGATAACAAGTTGCAGTAACACTAGCTGTATTTTCTCCTATTGAGGCTAGAGGAGGAAGCCCAGTAGAAGAAAAGGATCCCAAATGCAGGCAACAGAATCAGAGACAGCCTCAGCTCCCTCTGTCAGGAAGCCCACCCTAACACTGTTAAGAATACTTTGAAATACTTGTAAACAGGAGACTAGCTTAACTATGATGAGAGGCTTCACTGAGCAACTGTTGGAAAAAGGATGCAGGGATTCATATCCCCTCCCTTCTTATTGAAGGATTTTTATGTATTACTCCATTATTTGGTATCATATTTCGAGTGAGTTTCTTCCAACCCATCGCTCTTCTCCTTGTAGATGTGCTTGTGTGACTTGAAGCAGAACTGTTGTCCTTTCTGAGCTACTGCCGAACTGGCCAGTAATGGGAGTAATCGATGTGGCAGTTCATTGCATCTCTCTGGGCAATTTACATGTCAAGGCAAAAGCATCTAGTCTTCCAAATTCTAGGCCAGAGGGGTACCCAGTTACAGCTACTAATGGAGCTGCTTGTTCAAGTGCTTAAAATCAATAGATCAGTGAAGAAAATTATCTCAATTGCTGAGTGTATGTTGCAGTTTGGATCATATAGACAGACAGAAAAGTGAGAGGGAGTGAAGTGTCAAAGGAGTGGAGATATCACCAGGACTACTACAATTAAATGCTGGAAGGGTAAGCTCTCCCTATATTCAACACGAAAACTAGAAGCACAGCAAACGTCCAATTTAGTAGCATAAATTTGCTGCTTTTAAAAAGAATTCAGACATTCTTGTGACATATCACTGTCTTTAAGAGCAAGGGAAATTGATTTCTACATCCCCCCATCGTAAGGGATCCTTCTCCAATCACTAAAAATGTAAATTTTTAATCATACTGTTTTGGCTAAGAATACTGAAAAGTTGTTGTCACTAGATAGTTTTCTATGAGATGTCTATATCAAGAGTAACTGTTAAAATGTGCACCTATAATACTTTAATTCTTGTATTCTTTTACTCACACAGTAGTTTATCATAGAAAACAGCTACTGCATTTCAAATTTTATCTCATAAAAACACTAAACCTTTCATTCAATTTTCTTCAAGAATCAGTTACAGAAGCAAGCTCTCTATTAGTTCATCCCTCAGCTTGTGATGTTTTTTTTTTTTTTTCTTATATGATAAAAGTAAATTAAGGGCTTGAAAAAAGTTCTGTAGAACCAGAGATAATTCTACTCTCAGGAAACCATCTTTGCTCTTGGAAAAAAAGGAGCTTCATTTCAATGTATAATTCTTATCAAAATCAATGTTCAATTAACAAATTAAAATAGAATACAATTTCTTTTAGCAAATACATTTTCTTTTCTCTTATAGAATGTTGTAGGGTTTGACATGCTTTCATATATAGAATGATATGTGGAGATGATATATGTTCCTTTTATCAGATTCTGTTCTCATGATAAATCTGTACCTGGGATTTTCTTCTCTGAAGGTACACTATATGGTTTTCTGAGAATGAATGTTATGTATATGGCTCACCATCAGTAGGGCATTATTTCCACTCATAAAAGGAAATCAACTGAAACTGATAAATATCCATTGATGGAATTTAAAAATTGCTATAAACAAACTAGAAAAGATTATATTACTCATAAGAAAAATGTCATTTCTTATTAATATCCTCATAGCTTTCCCTACCATAACATAGTAGCTTATAATTCATTGTTTGGTTTGGTCTGCTTTGATCTCTAAACTTCCGATCACATATAAGAAGAATTTCTTACACCCGACTTCTACAACTGAGAACGAATGTACAGAGGAATAAAATCTAAGTCAAAGAATGGCTTTGGACTAAATAAGTAGACAATGTGAGACAGTGGAATGGATGGAAAATATATATCTGAAAATCTTCACCTTTATCTCACTGAGCAAACATCATTATTAATTTGAAAATAAAACAGTGGAGCAACCATTAATGTAAGGTAAATATAGATAGGAAGAGTGACCTCAAATTTAGCAAGGTGCCTGTTTAGGGTTCAAACTGTGACAGAGCTTTGATTGAATGAAGGGATTGTAGTCTAGCCTGGCAATCTGTTGAACTGAGTGATCAGTAAGCCTGTCAATTATTAGCAGAGTATGTTTACATGATCAGTCCTAGAAAGTCATTTTGTTGGATTCTGTTCCAATGGAGAATGGGTAAGTGTTCTGTCTGATATGACTCTGATGATGAAGAGCTTAGATTATTGTACAGCAATACCAGATTCAGGAGGACTTGACAGCGAAACAAGTGGACATGAGAGCCAAACAGTGGTACCCACTTCTATTTAAAGAGCGTACATAAGATTCCTGGGTGCTCATTTGCTGTACACAATAAGGAGCTAATTAATAAGTAATTACTAATAGGTAAGTAACTAACAATGTTTGATTACTTGTAGCATATATATGTATATGAACACTAGGAAGATTTTATACTGGTGAATGTTAAATTCAATGGTGTCACTACAATTGGTTTAATGAAATGGCCACTTAAATTTTGGTATGCACTTATTTTGGTGGATGCCTAGAAAACATTCCATGATCTTTTCCTGTTGCTTTATAGACAATTTTAAATACACATGTGGTTTCCCTTTCAGATCTGAGACATATAAATCACTGTTTGTCTTTGCCTTTGCTATTCTTGAAGAAAGAATATTGTAACACTCATGCTGTGGGCAGTGTTGCATAAACTAATGTGACAGAGTGAATAACCCAGCTAAAATTCCACAATCAGTACCTGGAGGCGGGGTTGCTCTTATTGTTTCTATCATTAATTCTTTAAATAACAGCAACAACAAAAATCTCTCCTTTTTGTTCCTTGGCATCTGTTATACTGTGTTGCTATCTTCTTTTAAAACATAAATCCTTCATTATTTAAGATTGTAAATATTGCAGAATAAGAATATGTGCTTTAAAAAATAATACCATGTAGACCTGCAATACTCATATAAGACTAAAGCCTAAAACTTTTCTACAGAGGGTGATATGTGCTATTCTTACCAAAGCTCCATACTACTTCATGTTTTCACCCTGTTCAAATAATCAAGAATCTAAACAGGATCACTGAATTTCAAGGTAACGTCTTTATTCCAGCAAGCAAACCAGAATTAACAGTGTCCCCATGTCTTTTCCTTGTCCATCCATGGTATCTTGAGCCCACCTCCTAGGCTGAACCATTGGTTTTCCAAAGGCAGGCCACATTTGGTAAGCTGGTGACCCATTTACTTTTATATGTTGCTATATAATTCCCCATAGGACTGTTAGGTTTAACTGTTATTGCAGATTGCATTTTACAGTTGCCCCAGGCTGTGTTAAAGACGGTGTTTTGCTCTTTCAGTTGAATGTGTTCTCTGAGATGTTATTTTCTGGACTCACAAATGCCTCACAAGCTGAGAGTTTTACTATCCACAGCTCCAGTAAACTGCATTTCTTATCAGACTTCATTGTAGGTTCAAGTCCTGGGCTGAGGATTTGGCAAAAGAAATACCT
Organism: Mastomys coucha; assembly: GCF_008632895.1. NCBI lineage: Eukaryota > Metazoa > Chordata > Mammalia > Rodentia > Muridae > Mastomys > Mastomys coucha. Next base: position 108,763,363 of record NW_022196912.1, on the reverse strand, counting down.
GTAAACAGCAACAATTTTGTAACCTTGAGGTTATCACACGAATATCTACATCCATTATTATTCATTTATTACTATAGATGTATAAATAACAGATTCAGTTTGGGTAGTACTAAAAGTTAAGAAAGTAGCTATTTATTTTACAAAAATAGACCAGAAAAAAATGAGGAAAGGAAGTATTTATTTTACATATTGTATTTCAAATTCATAAGTTAGTCACAAAATGCATCATTTAATATATACAAACACATGTGTCCAAAAGTTCTGATCATTTTATATAGAACTGAAATATATAGTCAACTTTAGTTAAAAATTAACAATACTCAGAGATTAAATAGTAAGAAAATCATTATTAGTAAAATGCAAAGAATATATAGTTGCAATGCAATAACAAAATTCATTACTAAAAGAGTTCAATACCAAATGCAGTTTTGACTCAGTCCATCAACATCCAAATTTTACATTTATAAGTTGAAGATTAATAGATTTTGGCACAGTTATATATATTTATTGTCCATTTATCATTTGGTGCTTAGTGGTATGTACAGTTAGAAAGCTTTGAAAATATTGAAATTTTTCACTTTAAACTTGGTCATTTGGGCTGGGATGTTTATTCTATGAAAGCTATAAGCTTAAATTTATTTTTTGAGGAAGGGAAATATTTTCATGATAAGCAAATATCCAATGCTAAATTATTAAATATATAGCTGAATACAGTGGTATACGCCTTTAATCCCAGAACTAGGGAGATAGAGGCAAGTAGATCTAAGAGTTCAAGGATGGCCTGATTTACAGAGAGTTCAGGACATTCAGGGGGTACACAGAGAAACTGTGACTGGATAAAACAAAAACAACTCCCCCCAAAAAACCCTAAATACAATCATTTGAAAATTCACAGTGAGTCTCATCTACTGTCAAGCAGAATTGGTGTAAAGGGAGCATTGCAGTGTTAAATTCACCTACTTAAACCCCACCTAAAATGCCAAACTACAAAAATATTAGCAGGTAAGTATGTAAATGGAATATGTTATATAATTAATTATACTTAATCATAAAAACAGACATGCAGGGAAATTCTTAAGAAAGAATGATTTCTGTTATTGTCTGTAGACATTACTGTAACTAGATACCCACAATCATAAAGTGTCAATTTTGGAACATTTTGAACATGGCTTCTGACAGAATTTATTTCCAAATCATCTGGATTTTAATTATACTATGTTTTCAAAACACAGTATGTCCAGATTTTATAAGCATCCTAACAGTTTCCTAAAGCCCATAGTTATTCAGTTAACCTGGAGCTTTTTTTCAGGTAAATGTTTGTATGTTATGATTTTTGATCAATTGATATTTACAGTCATATGTGTTAAAAATTGTCATTCAGCTCAAATTTTTCATATTGTGATTCCATAGATATCAGACATATAAATATGAGGTAAACTTGTTTTCAAACTCTTTCACCAATGATTCTGTTATACTCAAATTAATTAATAATATAGTGAATATTGACAACCATATTCAATGGCTTTTGATTAAATATATTAAGTACAACACACAAGACAATATACAACTTAAAGCTTTTGTATCCAATATAAATATGCCTATACAGATAGTTAAAAATATTTTATATTAGTTACTTGGGGAAAATAATTTTGATATATTTCAAAATAATAATTCTCTACACAATTATTATTTTTAATTATTCTTCTGAAATTTATTTTTGCCCAAGGAAAACACTCCATAGAAGTATAAAAATGTTTCTATCCTTCTAGTTTTGTGGATAAAATTGATAAAATAAATGTTTTGAAATTACCATGTCTAATTTTATTTAATGGTGAATTGAATCTGTAGGCAAGATTGTCATGCAGAAGATTGTGCCTGTGAATTATAGAAGGCATTATTTAAAGCCTAGATTTATGGAATAAATATCAGCTGTGTAATCCATATACTTAATCTTTCTAATGAAAGTATTTTATGAGTAAATAGGTATTATTAACAACTAGACTATGACAACAGCTATAAAAAAGGCTTGGCTAGAGTCAGCAAAATATTAATTCATTAATACAACATATATTTATTAATGTGAATACCACAGCTACCATTAACTTATAGAATACTTAGGGAAATGTGTGGTGTTCAATGTACTCTTGTCTCAATTTTAAAAGCTTCATGTCATGTGGAAGAGAATCTTAGAAATTGCTATGAATCATAAAAAACATGTCCGTCACTTTCTTGCCTTGGTGATGGGACTCTTGTCTGTTTGCTCTGACTATATCATATAATATATGAAATAATAAGACATATTTTAATGACTACTTGTCTTTTCTTCTTGAATATTTGCCATACAAAGTCTGTTGAGTTATTTCCATCAAGAAAAGAAAAATGACAAGTTTCTAAGCAAACTTTGTGGTTTTTATAATGATCAGTTTTTTGATTGTCTGAGTTAGTATTTTCTTGATATAATTGAACACATCAGATCAGATTATATATATATATATGTATATAATTTTTATATGCCTTTACTTCACTAGCCAACAAGATAATTACTTACTAAGATTAGTAAAGTACACCGCTTCAGAACACCTGAAACATTTCATATTTTGAAATTTAACTACTTTTCTATCTCAGTGTATTAGAACTAATCTAATGAGGGTACTTCTGGACTTTTAACTAGCATATCCTTATATGGGAAAGCAATTTTATACATCATATAGATATTTCTTAAACAAATTGTCAGTATAGTTGACTTGAATTTTTGTATAACTGAAAAGTTCTTAAAGTAATTTAACTTATGATAAAGAAGTATGAGGAAATGTGTCAATTACAATGTTTACTATATTAATGGGTTAGCCATAAACTTGTTGTGATTTTTTTTGTCTTTGATTATTTCAGCTAAACAGCTGTCTGTTTTGTTAACAGATGAATATTTTGAAGTATATGATTAAGGGAGTTACTGAGCTTAATCATTGCAAAAATGGAATGATCTGCTCTCTCAAATGTCTTTGGCCACTTATGTCACTCTTTCCAATGCACTCTTGATTTTAGCTGTACTTTCAAGAGAGATCCGATATGTACTTTAGGTAAGTCACACCTTACATAATGAACTCATGTTCATCATAGCATCCTTTTATTTCTGGCTCAAGATATTATCAGAAGAAAAGAAAATCATAGAAATCATCTGCTTTCTGGCTTTTGAATCAACAGATCTCTTAAGGTATTCTCATTTCTTGCTCCTGTCAATGGGCTGCCAGCCTATTGAAATGGTCACTCCTCTTGTTCCATAGGACCAAGCTTGCTGGGGTCTGGTTGGTTGTTTGACTCTTAAAGGGAACTGCATCCTTGAAATCAACAATGATGATGATAGAAACACAATTTTTTGCCTCCTGCTTCTACCCCTCATTGCTGCTTCCTGGAATCATCTCTGTTTTAGACTACACATGTTCTAGTCCATATTTCAATCACTACTTTTGAAGAATATCAAAGAAGGGCTACATTTATTTTAATCCTAAAACTTATTATAAATATCAAAATGGCTTCAGACTCAAGATTCTCCTACTGCCTTGTCATGAGTCTATGGAGGTTGAGAAAATGCCACTAACACTCATGGTTTTAATATCCTATGTTTTAATAGTATATGTAATTATCTTTATTTATGTCTATGTATGCAGGATTATTCAAGTTCATATACATCATAGACTTGGAACTGACAGGGGACAGAAGAGGTACTGGATTCAGGGAAGCTGGAGTTACATGTGGTTTTAACCCACCCAAGACGAAAAACAATGAACATATATTACAAATGTATACATCCTTGGTTTTAACTAATAAAATTAATCAATATTTCTCTAAGTTTACTATAATTACCTAAAATAATAATTTTTTAATCTGTCTTCTACACTGTACTTTTACTTTTCCTGGTCATGTTTAAAATTTTTGTACATGACATGAACTATTTATTTTAAGGCATATTTATTAATTTAATACATATATACAATTTGTCCATAAATTTGTATTAATTTATACCTATAGTTTACAGTATTACCCTTTTGCTCTCAATGTGACTTTTATTCTCATGATGTAATTGTTTTCTCTAAAATTTACTTCTGATTAAGCGCAGCTGTTCTGGCTTAAACTTCTCTCCAACTTGGCTGATTCAAAGTTGCTTTTCTCAGCTTCTGACTGAATTGTTCTGCCTGGCTTCAAACTAACTCTGGCAATCTCTTCTAATCTTCTGGCTCCCTCTCATTCTCTGGCTCATTTTGTCTTTGCCTGCAATCTGTCTCTGTAAAACTTTCCTGGTAAACCTGCTTCCTTTCTACCTCTTTTTATGTACTATTCTCTTAAAAAGTCTTACTTTCCTGTGTTGTCTCAGGAGAGACGGGCATACCCTATCTCTGATTCATTCTCTCAGATCCCTATTTAGCTTATTACTTTATCTGCCCCACAATTTAAAGTTACTTTCAAACATGGCTGCTTTCTTGTAAACACTAACTTTACTTTCATAGTTTGGAATTAAAGTTTCGTATCATGTGTGTATCTGTATTCCAGTCAAATCATATTGTAATCTAGGACATTTGTGCATGCCAGTCAGATCATGTAGACCTAAAAGGACTTTGGATATGATTCCTTGACAGAGACACTACATTGCTGGATGAAAATTCCTCTATACACTACTTGGATTTTTTTATTGAACAAAAGCTACTTTACTTTATAATTTTAATGTAACATGAAGCCCATAATTTCTTGAGATCTTTCAACTTGCTCTTGAATGAGTGTACATGGTCAACCCTTATCATCAGGAAGCATGCATAGCTCTTCATCTGTCTGCTATGGAGGATCTTGATTTGAAAAATGACATAGCAAAGCATTTGAATTGTCACAAAACACCAGAAATCTCAGAAGCACAAGAGTGAGTATAGGAACTCAGCCTAGATAATGCTGGGATCTGGTAAGCTCAGGAACTGTTGACATGAGTTCTCAATGTTAGAGCTTGATGGACTGCATCTTTTCTAGATGCTCATGGTAGCCACTGAGCACATGGCCTCTGTCTGACAAGACTGAAAGGTATCAGGTAGGTCAGTGATGTCATGAAAACTGATCCAGGAGATGCCCTTACTCAAAGTTTGATGTTTGTGTGAAGTTAATTTCAAGACACTACAAAAAAATATTTATCAACATATTTACTATAGCAGAACCAACAAAATATATTTTAAAGTTTTATTTTATAAAAATAAAACTTACATTGGAATATATAAAGGGTTGATACCTCTTGATTTTCCTTATTATTTAATAATTGCTGTTTACTCTCATATCTTTGTTCATACAGAAATAACTTCAAATTGACCAACAAATTTTTTTTTTTCGAGACAGGGTTTCTCTGTACAGTTCTGGCTGTCCTGGAACTCACTCTGTAGACCAGGCTGGCCTCGAACTCAGAAATCCGCCTGCCTCTGCCTCCCAAGTGCTAGGATTAAAGGCGTGCGCCACCACCGCCCGGCTAACAAAATTTTTTGTATCCTATTTGGAATTAAATTGTCTCCATAAACAGAAGATTAGAGTTAAATACTTTCCATATATCATCCATTAACATGGTATACATATATTAAGTCATCATCAATGCATTGCTACTGCTTATACATATCGAAAATTGTTAAATTTTGACATGAGAACATTCTAGTGCTCTGGTAAATAAGTAATTGTTTAGAATTACATATTTGTAAAAATAATTCACAGTATAAGTAGATTCAGTTTCTGTTCTAATATAGATATGAAATTCTATTACTTAAGTTTTATTATTATTTCTCTGAGTAGCTATTTTATACATTTTGAGTAATTTGTTCAAATTCTTTAGGAATTGTCTTCTGGTATAAAATATAGTAATTTGAAAATACAATTTAGTTTTGGATATAATGTCCCATTATTACTATAAAATACTTGTACAAATAATTATATATTTGAAGTATTCATATTTTAAGTTCATTTTCATCTCACAATAATATAAATAACATTAAGTACATGTTCCATTTTCAATTATTTTTATTTCCTTATAGTACATAAAATGTCTTTTTTACAAATGGAATAATAAAACACACATTATAAGTCTATTTTGCCAACAAAGTGAAGGCAGTGACATTTAGATAATTCAAAAGCATAATTCTTGAGGCAGCATGAATTAGACCTGCATATCTATGCATCATCTGAGGTCCTAGAGATGAAAGAGCTGGAGTCAAGCCCCCATCCCTAACCTAGAAACTATCTCCAATTGAATACTACCTGCAAATGAAAATGTACTTTTATCAAAGGTATTTTCACTGAGGAAATAATTCCTCTTGAGAGTAGATTGTAAGCTCTGCAGACAAATGCCAACAGAAACTGAAGTCAATAGCATCTTTGGAAATTCCTAGTTTCATAATATTGTGCCATGGCCCTTTCTCTTCTTTCCTCCTTTTTCTAATTTTGTCATTTATATTCTTTATTTTTGCCTTTTACCCTACAGTTCCATTGCCTATATATAACATGGTCCCAAGTTTTGTGTATTTTATGATTTTCTGAGTGAGCAAACAAACAAGTAGTTCTCTGTGTCTATATCTGTTCTTGGTGCCTTTTTTTTTTTTTTT
>NW_022196912.1:108752900-108756583 GCF_008632895.1 Mastomys coucha | reverse complement strand
GGAAATAGGAATATGTGTGTTTGTATTTCTGTGTGTCTCTGTGTGTGATCTCTGTGTGTGTGTTGCTTTGCTTCATCTTGTTATATTTTATTTTGTCATGTTTGGATGTTAACATTAGACAACTGTTCTTTTCCAATGAGAGACTGAAAGAATATACATCTTGAGTGGATGGGAAGGGAGAAAACCTGGGAGGGTTAGAGGGAAGTAATAATCAGGATATATTATGTGAGAGAAAAATCTATTTTAATAAAAGAAAAAAACCCAGACATGGGTACACACACAAACACACACACACACACACACTCATAGCAAGCATCTGAATTTCAGATTGGCACAAGATAGCCCCAATCTGGTAACACTTCTAAGTTGTCTTCTCTTGATTATCAATATATGTATTAACACATGCTTATAGCATTTTGAAATGCATGTTTTCAATAGTTTCATCACAACAAAGGTATTATAACTTAGAGGAGAAAAATGACCACAAGACTTTTATTTTCTATTTTTATTTTTTTATGTTCATCCAAGAAATCTCAATGACATTTTACAACCCTAAATTTACATAAAGCAAAGAGTGTGAAAATATCAGGTGTAGACAACATCTCTAAATATGCCTGTACTCCTAAAAGACTAGGTCTTTCTATTCAATACCGAATTCTATAAAATCTATAAAAGAAGTAATGTTACTGTCAGTGGTAAACATAGGGAAGGGTTTTCTGGAAATATGGAGTCAGGAGAAAATTGGCTAGCCATAATTAATCTTACCCACGTGGAAAGCACCTTAAAAATTAGACAGCACTCAAGAGGTATGGTCACCCAGCCATCTTGCATTTAATGAATTCTTTGTTACAAACCAACAGGTAGAATAGGTGAGGCAAAACCCCTCCACCAAGTTCGTCAGCATATAGGCCCAATCAGCAGCTTCTTTGGTCTCTGTAGAGGTGGGACTTCTGATATAACTGGAACCAGGAGCTAGGCGTGGCAAATAGCAGGAGGTGGGCAGAGAGGTGTGGTTAAGAGAGGCAGGCAGGGTCTGAAGAATCAGCCCTCAAGCCAGGAGGGTTACAAAGTAATATATATTTTCCTATAAGACAAATAATATATATATTTCACAAAATACAATTGGAAGAATTCTCATTTTTCATCATTTTAAAAGATGCTTATTTGTGTGAGCTGTACTTGTGGTCATTTTTTAACCCCACTCTGCTGTTGTGATTTTGATTTTAGATCTAACCTCTTATAGTTGAAGCATCTCCCTCTTACTTTTAAGATTTAATATTTTTAAATAATTTACTTTTGCTGTATGGGTGTTAGTTATGTGTGTATGAGGGCATCAGATCCCCTGAAACTGGAATTACAGACAGTTGTATGCTGCCATGTAAGTGCTAGGAATTGAAGCCAGGTCCTCTGGAAGACCTCTTAACTGCTGAGCCATCTCACCAGGCCAACATTTAATATTTTGTCATCATGATTTTATTCTCAAATTTCTTTCATGGAACTTAGATGAAATTTAATTATAGTCTAATCAACTACATAATAATGACAATCTCTGAAGTAGCTAACACTAATATCACAGTTGGGATAAAATACTGTCACATACAAATATAAGCTGTGTGTGAATAATTTTTAAAAATACAGTTCATGTATTGAAGTGTGGAGAGTGGTAGAGCTGGAGAGGAATTCGCCTTGACAAGATGGCGTCTACATCCGCTGTCGACTCCTGGTAAACAACTGTTTGCACATGTGCATAGAGTGAAAAGACGCCAAGTCACGGCCCATCCCGGGGTGTCACGTGGAGTGATGAGCAAACAGCCAATCATGGGCAGACACGCTGTGCTGTGGGCGGACACGCTGCGCTGTGGTGTATATAAGCAGTGCCGATTATTGGCTGGGCCCTTTTTCTCCTCTTCATGATGCAATAAATGCTTGCTGCAGAAGGATCGTAGTGTCCACGTGTCTTCTTGCTGGCGAGACGACTGCGGGGCAACATTGAAGTGATTATTAGAACTGACCATCCTAAAGACACACTGCAAAATACTTAAAATGTGGAATGACACTGAGAACTATTGTGTTGGAAGAATTCTTATCGTTAAAAATGTCCATAATTCTAATGCAACATGCACACTAAAAGTAATCTCTATCAAAATCCCACTATCATTCTTCATGAAATTAGGATAAAAACAATCACATCAATCTATACACTATCATAAGACATTAATGAGGTTCATGCTGTCTGAGAATAAAACAAACTAACTTACAAGTATCACAGTTATTGAGTTAGCATGATATCCCAAGATGTCAGATTGTGAAAACATCTAAGTTAAGTGTGAAAACACATTTAAAAAGTGAATCAGATGAACGACTCAGCATAACAACAAATATACTCAAATCACTTCACACATAAACACACACATACACTCACACACACACACATGCACAATGAAAATCAAATAACTTCATTTTTAAAAGTCCCCTGGAAAACTGTTTTCCATATGACAACTTGTAAAACTAATCTGTTACATTTTATCCTGTGTAAAGACCTAAGGCCATGGCTATTGTAAATGAAATGGAAAAATCTCTTTATCCTTCTTTATAAAGTTATCTTTGATACTAACCAAAAATTCTATGCTTCAAAAAAGATGTATGGAATAAATGATTAAGTTACATCAAAAGTGTTACACAGCAGAAGAAACAATCAAAATAAAAAAGCAAGCCCAAGTTTATGGAAAATACTTATAAAGAATTTATCAGATAAAATATGTCCTTAATAAGATATAAACTCACTAAATCTGAATAATAAAAGATGGATAACTTTAAATGTGAAACACTAAAGAAGAATTAATATTGAGTATATAATATGAACTTATTTCTATTTAATTATAAAGCATGACTTTTGAAGTCATTCTTGTTTCTGAGAAGACTATATATTTTGAAAACTATCTGCCATGCTGTAAAAATGTAAATATCTCTTATATCAAGTTTAATTTAAAATGTTATTGGGAATATGTGGAAGAAGGAAGATTGAAACTGTTTATTTTCAAGAATGGTAGATACAAAGCAAGGAATAAACCTCATAGACCTTTCACATCCAAATATTGTGAGTCCAAAATGAAGCATGCCTCTATTTTTTTATATTTATTATTATTATATTTTTAATAAGTTATTTTATTATTTTACAATGGCTTGCAACAGCATCTCACTTTTTATTCTCCTGTGCCATCTTTTTTGATTACCCTTAGTTGAAAGTGTATTTTAATGTAGATATTAGAATGGCTACTCCAGCCTGCTTCTTGGGTCCCTTTGCTCAGAAATCTTTACTTAGAGATAATATCTCTCTTGCATGTTGCAGTGTGTTTCTTATGTTCAGTCGAAGGATGAAATCTGTTTCTCCATCCATTCTGATCTTCTGTGTCTTTTTATTGGGAAATTAAGTTCATTGATGCTGAGAGATACTAAAGACAAATAATTGTTAATTCCTGGTGGTGATGGTAGGCCTGTGTGAGTGCATATGTGTGTTTCCCTCTGTTGTTTTTGCTAATAGGAAATTATTTATTTCCTGGGTTTTTTGAAGAGGTAGGGGACACAGTTAACCTTGGGTTGGAGTTTTTTTTTCCTAGTATCTTCTTTATGGCTGGATTTTGGGTAGACATTATGTAAATTTCATTTTGTCACAGAATATTTTG
>NW_022196912.1:108709750-108752890 GCF_008632895.1 Mastomys coucha | reverse complement strand
TATTATGACTAACTGTTTCGCTGGGTATAATAGTCTGGGCTGCCATCTGTGCCATGGGAGACTATAAAACATGAGCTCAGGCCCATCTGGCTTTTAAAGTCTCTATGGAGAAGTAGGTAAAATTCTAATAGGGTTGCTTTTTGCGTTACTTGGCATTTTTACTTTGTTGGTTTTAATATTCTTTTTGCTCTGTACATTCAGTGTTTTGATTATTATACAACAGGAGGAGAGCCTTTTTAAACCAATCTATTTGATATTTTATAAGCTTCTTTTATGTTTATTGGCATCTCTTTATTTTGGTTAGAGAATTTTTATTCTATGATTTTGTTGAAGATATTTTCTGAGCTCTGTAGCTGGGAATTGCCTCCTTTTATTTCTATTATTCTTAGGCTTGTTCTTTTTAAAATGTCCCCAAATTTCCAGATGGTAAATTTCTTCTATTGTATCTTCTATGCCTGAGATTCTTTCTTCCATCTCTTTTTGTATTAGATGTTTTCTTTATTTACATTGCAAATTTTATCCCCTACCCCATCTGCTCTCTCCCTGCTCACAAACCAACCCACTCCTGCTTACTTGTCTTGGCATTACCCTATACTGGGCATCAAGCCTTCACTAGAACAATGATGATGCTTGCATCTGTAGTTTCTGCTCTCTTACTTAGGTTTTCCATCTCCAGGTTTCATTTTCCTTCTGTTTCCATCTTCTGGTCTCGACCTTTATTCATTTCCTTCATCTGTTTGTGCTTTCCTGTATTGCATTAAGGGATTTATTTATTTCCTCTTTAAATGCCTCTATCATATTCATAAGATTGGATTTAAGGTTATTATCTTACACTTAAGCTGTGTTAAGATATCTAGGGATGGCTCTTGCAGTATAGCTGGGCTCTGGTGGTACCATACAGCCTTGGTTTTTGTTGATTAATTCCTTAACACTGGCATTTACACATCTAGTTGTCCCTCAGGTGGTAGGCCTTCAAGAATACAGGCAAAGTTGTGGGCCTGGAAAAAGGAGTTCAAAGAACAGAGCTCAGTTCATCATTGCTGTTTGCCCTAAGGGAAACTGGTAGCCAAGGGGCCTGGCAAGGGGTCCTGAGAGACCAGAACTGGGATTCATACTCCATCTTAGAAACCTGACCTAAGGTTGAACTCTCTATCACCAGTTTCAAGGTTCCAAACCTGTCCCTTGCACTTTACTTCTTAACAACTACCAATCAGAAGGAAAACAGAAGTTACATTTATGGTTTGGTTCCCAGAACCAGTGAATTATTTTAAAGGGCAACAACATTCCATAATAGCCCCAAATCAAATGTGTTCCAGGCTTGAAATGTCCCAGGCTAGGCACTTGTGTGCCATTTCCTATAATACCTTGTTTCACTGAGGGCTCAGGGTCAAAAGTGAGTCCAAGCTTGAGATGAAATAAAAAGGCCTTAGTGGGACTGCATCTGAATCTGCTCCTTGGCAGGCTTTTGGGGTTCACAATGGGCAGAACAGTTCTACCTGTTTTCCCTCTGTGCTGTCAAGACTCTGGGTGTGCAAACAAAGCCATGGACTGGGGACACATAACCCAGGGGACAGACAGGTGGGGCTCATTGCTGCTGTGCATGCTCCAGGGGGACCCAGCAGGTAGGGGACTGGCCTGCTGAAGGTTCTCACTTGCAAGTCTCTCTCCTACCAGCAGGCTTCTTTTATTGGAGGTTCACCCAGGACTGGAAAATGGAGCCTTGTGCAGTATGCTTTAGGGGGAGCTGGAAAACAGAGGACTGAGGGGAGAGGTCTACCTGGTTGTCCCTGGTGTAGATAGGCTTCCTGGAATACAGGCAGAGCTCATTTTATATTCTTTTTTTTTTAATTAGTTTTCATTTCATTGAAATATTATTACATGATTTTCATTGTGCCACTTGCTCCTCTGTGCCAGGTTCTATGTGAAATTTGTAGCTCTTTTCTGTTTAATTCTTATGTTTAATGTAAGAAAATAAGTGTATAAATTCAATGATCTAAGTCCATTTATTGTTGCTTGCATATATATATGTATATATATATATAAAATAATATATATGCATATATATATTATATATGTGTATATATAATATGCATATATATTATATATATATGTATATATATAATATGCGTATATATATTATTATATATATGTATACACACACACACACACACACACACACATATATATATATATATATATATATATATATATGCTTTTAAGGCTAACCAGTTGGCAGTGTATAACTATCGGTAGGGATTGTCCTTGGGGAAGACTAATTATCCGTCTCTCAGTGGCCTTATTGCTTTCTATTCTTCATGTAGGGGCAGAGGCTTTTGAAACTTCTCCCATCTTGGCAGTGGTGGCGCATGCCTTTAATCCCAGCACTTGGGAGGCAAAGGCAGGCAGATTTCTGAGTTCGATGCCTGGTCTACAGAGTGAGTTCCAGGATAGCCAGGGCTACACAGAGAAGTCCTGTCTCTAACAACAAAAACAAAACAGAAACTTCTCCCATCAACTTAGGGATACCAACTGATGTTGTCATTGTGTGGGTTTTATTGAAGTAGCTATACTGCTGTGATTTCATGACTGTAGCTTCCTGCTTCCTTGTCTAGAATATACAATAGTCTGCACACTTCCTGTTCTTCTGCCTCTTACAATGTTTTTCTCTTCTTTATGTTATCCTCTAAGAGTAGGAGTAGAGATTGTACCATGGATGTGTCCATTAGGGCTAGACATTGGTCATATTCTTAAATAAATAAAAAGTATAGGATGTAACTATGGTTACAAAACATATTTCAAAAAATTGAGGGAAATTGAGATCTTATTATTGCTTAAAATAAAACATGATTTTCATGTGTAAGCAGGCATTAAAAGGTTTAGATGACCATAAGAATTTATTTTATTTTTGAAATGGTGAAATAATTAAATCATTGTTTATTCCATTTACTTTCTCTAAGCCCCTTCTGCAGCCTTTGCCTTACTCCCTTTCTAATTCAAATTAGTCAGAAGCTTCCAATTGCAAATGAATTGTGTCCAAGCTAAGTCCCACTAAGTCATCCTGGCTAGCCTCAAGATGATGCTCTCCCTGCCTCATCCTCCCTTGATATGAAATTGATGCATAACTCCAAATGTACAACAAATCTATTCTAAGAACATCAAATGAATAAGACTCCTTCAGATTCAGACTTAGAGCTGCAGGATGCAACTTTGATAACATATATAAAAATGGTTGAGGTAGGAGAGTATAGGAGAGAACAAGAAAGTAAGTGAGACAGACAGACACACACACATACACATACATGCACACACAGAGACAGAGACAGAGAAAAACTGACAAAGAAACAAAGACAGGGAGACAGAGAGAGCACTACATGGAAGCACATCTTTCCAGCTGATTAATTTAATTAACCAATAGTAAAACAAAAACTGAAAACAGTTATGAAGACAGAGCAAGTGTCCTTTCAAAAGGTTGACTGCTTGAGAGAGAATGTTAAAACTGTAGAGGGTAAGCAAAAGCTCTTAGAATATTTTTTTGTTTCTGATTAGACATTTTTTTATTATTTTTTCATTTGAATATCTCCATGTGGAAATCCTGTAATTATACATTTGAAGAAAAAAAGATGTGTGTTAGACTCAACAGGGAACCCTGAATGCCCTCCTCATACATATACACTTAGTTGATAGTGCTTCTTAAAATGTTGTCTCAGTTTAAAGTGGAATTATTTTTAAAGTAAAAAAGTCAGGTAACTTCAGTGTGTTTCCTATTAAACAATTTTAAGCACTTGAGAAAAGTCATGGAAACATTCCTAAATTTGTTTTTACTATCTCTGTGACCTTCTGTTCTTTGATCTACAATGGAAATTTGGCAAAGTGTTTGCTGAATATGCAGACACCAACAAAAACAGAAATGGTACCATAAATGCTGCCTCTTTGTAAGAAAATATATTTTTTCACCTGGGATATCCTAACTTTTATTTTTTACCCATAATGTTATATTTTTATTTTTTAAAATTTTAGGGTTTAGTGTCAATTTCAACTTCATTTCACAAATTGGTTGGGATTCTAGAATATCATCACCAAGACAACCATAAATAGATTCTAAAATATGGGTTCAGTCCCATAGCCTACTTATCTAGAGACTGAAATGTCTTTGTTCAGCGGGACAAAAATGCTTTTGCATATACAGTTCTAGCAAGATGTTGGCATTAGCAGAGAGATAAAATCTTTTCCACTCAAATTGGCTTCTCATATAAGTGGTCCCTAATTTACTATAACAGGAGCTTCTGGAAAATGACACAATATTTTAAAGTAACTTTTATCATATAGATTTCCACACTTATATTGTAAGTTGAAGGAATAGGTTTTGTGATTATTTTAAAAGATGATTATCATGTCTGATATAGACATTTTGACCTAATATGTGTTCTGTCTCAAGGATGCATGTACTTTTATATGAAAAGTCATTATTTAATAATAAAAGTGGTAGAAATGTATAAAAGTAACATTTATTTCCTCAAATGTAATTGTCATCTCGAAGGCTCACTGCTAAATAAGCTCACCCTTTCTGTTTCTTTCTGAACTCTTGGCTAGCTGGTTCAACTCAGCTGAGACTTATTCAAACTGATTCTCTCAGCTTCTCAATGAATCACTCTACTTGGTTTCAACCTAACTCTATGAGTCTACTCTAACCACTTGGCTCCTTCTCTGTCTTCAACTGCCTTTGCTGACCTACATTGCATAAACTGCACAAACAGAACAGTGCTCACAAACAAACTGAATTAATCTGAACTCTACTACATGAACTGTAATGAACTGAACTCAATTTCTCACTTACTCTGCACAGTTTTTATAGAAACTTCTCTTTCCTGTCTGTTCTCATAAGAGTTGGTCTTATGCTATCTCTGACTCATTCTGTTTAGTTTTTCTGATTCATCACTTATCTGTCCATCAATTAGATGTCACCTTCAAACAAGGCTGCTTCCTTCTACAAACTAAATTTACCTTCATTGTTTACGATTCAAGATGTGTACTAAGGACATATCTATATTCCATCCAGAGGGACTAAGGGTGTATCATTCTATTTGAATCACATAGACCTAAAAGGTGTTTAGAGTTTATCCTTTGCCTATGATGCCATGTTGCAATGGAATAGAATTAAAGACCCAGGAATAAAACAACACACTTATGTACACTTGATCTTTGACAAAGAAGTCAAACATACAATAAAAAAGAAAGCATCTTCAATAAATGGTGCTGGTCTATTGGCTATCTATATGTAGAAAATAGAAATACAGCCATATTTGCACAAAGCTCAAGTCCAAGTGGATCAAGGACCTCAACATAAAACCAGATATACTGAACTAATAGAAGAGAAAGTGGGAAACAGCCTTGAACTCATTGGCACAGGAGGAAATTTCATAAACAGAACTCCAATGGCTTAACACTCTAAGAACAAGAATTGATGAATTTGACCTCATGAAACTGGAAAGCTTCTATAAGGCAAAAGACATAGTCAGTATGACAAATTGCCAACCTACAGATTGGGAAAAAATTCTTCACTAACCCTATATCCGATAGAGGGATTATATATATATATATATATATATATATATATATATATATATATATTCTTTATATATCCAAAATATATGAAGAACTCAAGAAGTTATTCACCAAAAAACCAAACAGAATCAAAAAAATGGAGTATAGAACTAAACCAAGAATTCACAACTGAGGAATCTCAAATGGCTGAGAAAAATTTAAAGAAATGTTCAAAGTCCTCAGGGATCAGAGAAATTCAAGTCAGAAGGACTCTGCGATTCTATCTTACACAAATCAGAATGGCTAAGATCAAAACTTCAGGTGACAACACATCTTGGAGAGGATATGGAGAAAGAGGAATACTCCTTCATTGCTGGTGGGATTAAAAACTTGTACGAACACTTTGGAAATCAATCTAGAGGTTCCTCAGAAAATTGGAAACAGATCTACCTGAAGACTCAGCTATACCACTCTTGGGAATATACCCAAAAGATGCCCCACCATGCCACAGGGACATGTGTTCCACTATGTTCATAGTGGCCTAAGTTTGTGATAGCCAGAAGCTGGAGACAACTCAGATGTCCCACAACAGAAGAATGGATATAGAAAATTTGGTTCATTTGTACAATGGATTACTGCTCAGCTATTTAAAAAAAACATCCTGGGTTTTGCAGGCAAATGGATGGAGTTCAAAATTATCATCCTGTGTGAGGTATCTCAGATCCAAAAGGGTATTCATGGTATGTACTCACTAATAAGTGAATATTAACAAAAAAAAAAAGTACAAAATGCCCAAGATATAGTCTGTAGAACTCAAAAAGTTCAAGAAGCTGAAGGGCCCAAGTGAAGATGCTTCCAGATTGATTTCCAGAGTGGTTTTACCAGTTTTTAATCCCACCAACAATGGGAAGAAAGAATTTGTATAGTTTTTTATTAGTTATTTTCTTTATTTACATTTCAAATGATATCTCTTTACCCAGTTTCCCTTCCAAAAAAAAAAAAAAAACAAAAAAACAAAAAACAAAAAAATCAAAACCCTATTCCGTCCCCCCTACCCCCCTCCCTGCTCACCAACTTACCCTCTTCCACTTCCTGGCCCTGGCATTCCCCTACACTGGCACATAGAATCTTCACATAACCAAGGGCCTCTCCTCACATTAATGACTGGCTAGGCCAACCTCTGCTACATATGCAGCTGGAGCCATAAGTCCCAACATGTGTCCTCTTTGGTTGGTGGTTTAGTCCCTGGGAGCTCTGAGGGTACTGGTTAGTTCATATTTTTCCTCCTATGGGGCCATAAACCCTTTCAGCTCCTTGGGTCCTTTCTCTAGCTCCTTCCTTGAGGACCCTGTGCTCAGTTCAATGGATGGCTGTGAGCCTCTACTTCTATATTGGTCAGGCACTGAAGCCTCCAGGATTTCAAATGACACACAAATGTAGAAACTATTCACTGCAGGGAAATCACATCCCTACTAGAGCATGGCACAAATCATAAGTACTAGGGACAATCTGAAGCAGCCCCATATCCCACACCTGGGATTAAAACCGAAACATATTCCTATATTTCTGTGTTTCTCAAAGAAACTATAAATCTCACTGCAAAATCTCATGTAAAATTAAAAGTAAGTAACATTAAACTCATATAAATGAACACAGGTGTTCACTTACAGTAGTCGACTTGAAAATATGCTGACTAGAGGGGAATTAACTTGCATGACATATACAGTGGTTATTACTTAATCGCTGTTAAAATGAAATACACAATGATTTCTTTATAGTAGCCTTATATTTATACTATAATGCTAACTGGAAATGTCAGAACACAGAAATGAAAATGATGCACAGTTTTGCCATCCACAAAGGTACTAATGAGGGACAGATGGTATAAATTGTAGTTGATTTGATGGAGTTATGTGAATGTAGCCAATCCATTTTCCTTTCCTATAGTCTTTATATATGATTTATGGTATAGTAAAATGAGTAACTAAACAAGCTTTAAAAAGAAGTTTTAGTTATTTCTTTTATTTGTAGATTATAATATACATATCTTCCCTTCAAAGCCTCCCATGAACCCATCCCTGTTCTTTTCCAAATTTATCATCTTTCTGTGTTAATTAATGCTACATTCACACACAGACACACACACACACACACACACACACACACACACACACACATATTCCTAAATATTACTGCTCAGTTAGTTTAATGTTACTTGTATGAATGTTTTGTGGGCTGCAGATTAATAATCAAAGAGGTTGAATGATTCCATATAAACAGTGTCTTCCAGCAACAACCGGACTGACACATATATGAAGTCACAGAGACTGAGGCAACATGAGCAAGACCTCTACTGTTTAGGATAAGATAAAATCCCTTCACTAAAACGGGGAAGTAGACTCAAAATCACATTCGCAACCAAAAGTTACTTGTAATGGAATCTTGCTGATAAATAGAAAGTCATTTGTTTTTCCAATGGATTATCACTGGGTATTACAACCACACCCCAAGTAAGCCCCATGGCCAGTGTAGCTGGCCAACCCAAAACTGAATCCCTTCTGTACATGGAGCACATTTTTATTTTATTTTGGTTTGGTTCGGTACTAGTATTTTATTGTTTTTTGTTTTGAATTTCACACTTGCTTTGATTTCAGGGGGGCAAGAAGTAAGCATAGATTTGGTGGATAGGTAATTGGGGAGGTTATGTGAGAAGGTCAAGGGGAAAAGGAGCAACTCAATATAATTATAGTTTATGGAAAAATCAATGAAAAGGAAAAGAAACAGGAAAACATAAATTTCCCGAGTCTTTTAAATAATGGTTTTCTAGCTGAGTTCAAACGTTTGGAAGAGGTATGTGCCTTTCTGAGCTTCTCTGGTGGTTCATCAGAATCAGAGGTGATGGAAGATCCCGAACCTGGTATTAAGTGAGGGAAAGCAGTGGCTCTCAACATTCTGATACACAAGGGTGTTCTTCAGAACAGATTAGATAAGGGAACAAAAGGACTTTAAGACCTCAAAAGGCCTGGAGAGATAAGATGCTACCACATTCTGGTAAATCATGAAATGTTGTGGAATGACACCCCTGTCATCTAATGACACAGAAAATCAATACCATGTTATTTTAAGCTCTATCCTTGACTTATCTCCGACTCAGAGAACAACTTCAGGATGGAGAGTTTAATTTCCTGCCCTTGACTTTCCTTTGCTGAACAGCATGTGCAATGCTCTTTATGTATTAGTAAAAACAATCTGGAGCAATGCAGTAAATGACATTTATGTGCCCTGCTATTAACATCACAGGGACAAATTTCAGAATATATGACATTGCAAAACAATATGGCCAAATTATGTAGAGGTCAAAATTCAAAATCTAGCATGGAACACATATCGGTAAAATTCATTTCTCCCTCTGTATCTCTTGGTGTTCCTCTATTCCTCCTTCTTCTTCTCTTCTCTTTTGTCATTTAGGATAAATGTGTAAACGGCAGTGCTTTTAACATGATTCTATATTTTCAGAGGGCATTGTGTTGTTTGCAAGCTATATATGTGGAAGCCGACATACTCTTTAAGCAAGTATGTGTTATAAGATTGAAGGTTAATGAACTTAGAGATTGTTAGACAGCTCCGTTAGTAAAATTGAGTCCTGGCAAAGACACAGATGAGAGAAAAAAACAGACACCCTCAGCCTCAATCCAGACCATGATTTATTAATGACAGCTATTGGCTATGACCAATGGGGTCTTTAAAGTCTTTATTGCCAGTGATTGTCTTTTGTGATGAGTCCCCAAGGGAACACTTCTTAGTAAAATCCAAGTCCTTTTAATTTAAATGCCTTTTTTCTTCCTTTAATGTGTAACATGAAAACAGAAGCGCAGTAATGTGACTTATCTGCTGTGACTCGTCTGTGCACATCACCTCTAACTACTCTTTGTTTTGGCAGTCATTTTTATTGTTTACTTAAGGCTCATCTGTTCATCTTTTAACTAAGTTTACTCACATGATAATTACCATATAGCTTAGACAATTTGTAATAGATATATTAGAGATCACTTATTTGAAGAACATCCTGAAATATCAGTCTACAAAGCAATGGAACTTAACAACCCTTGGATGCCATAAAATTCTATTCTTTCCTTCTCACTGAATGTGTACATTTTATTACTTTTATTGGTAAGGAGGGGGAAAAGGACAGGTGGCACAGAACAGGTCCTAGGAAAATCACTTATAGAGGACCCCATTTTAAAATCCCTGCTAATAAAGTTCTTTTTGTACATATGGGGCTGATTTTTCCAGGAAAAGGGGGAGTTATTCTTCATTTTTCCAGTGAGTTTAACTCTTTGAATACTCTTGGGCACTTTATGGAGCATTAAATTATGCCAAATAGCCTGGAAGAATTAATACACTTTCCAAGTCAAGTCTTTTATTTCTTTCTGCTGGGTAACATCAGGCCATTGATCATATTAAAAGGTCTAAGCAACTCCCAGAAGGCACTCTCCCTGATGTCAGAGCTCACCAGGTGTGGTGGTTTCCTTTCTCGAGTTCCCATAAACTTTATAAGACCTATTCAACATCATTCAACTAAGTCACAAATGACAAATTTATAACCCAGTGTAGCTAAATGATGTCAGTGATTGTGCCTGTTGCTAGCTAACTATATTAAAAACAAAGCCATCTCACCAACACACACCTAAACTGTATTACTCAGTCTTTATCATTCCTGAACAAAGAAGAAACTTCATCCTACATTATCTTTCTTTTATTTATGTCTGGCTCCGATTGATCTTATAGAATAAGGAAGCCAGTCAAGCCTTTTTATTCCACCTCAGGGAGTCCAGAGAATAAGAAACCTGTCACTAATTCCTTCTACCTTACAGGCAAAACTCCTTCACCCAATTAACCAAGGCCAGGTGCACCCTCCAGTGAGTGTGAGGAATGCAGAGAAATCACCAACTCTCCTTCCATCTTGGCACAAAGGAGGCCAGCCTGCACCTGATTAGTAGATTTTGCTGGAGTTGCAAGACATTTAGTAAATTTACTTAATTTTCTAGGTAAAATTTGGAAAATACTGTGGGTGTCCTTATGTAAATAATGAAGTTTCTTGCCCACTAATACTTAGAGATCTTTATGCATTAATGTATCTGTTAAATTTTAGGAATCACCTTCTATATTCAAAAAAGGGCAACTGTGTTTTGCCTCCAAATCAGCAACTATCAGTGTGCAGAACTTTTATTTTGGCCTGAACTGTGTAACATGCACTCAGACTATATCTGGGTCTAGTAATAATGGTTGCATTATCACAGTTTTCAAAAATTCACTGAGTTAAAAAATAACAATAAGAAGAAAAAACCTAATGTATAAGAAAAGAAAATAAACAAAGCAAATAAAAAATACCCTCAATTTAGAAGTTGTCTTAGACTATCCTATGTCAAGTTACAATAAAGATGCCAGTTGAAGAAGGTTCTAGTAGATATTGGAATTCCAAAACTTGAATTCCAAAAGAGTATACAACGTCATTATGAGTTTGAACATACTTATCTAATAAAATTTCAAAATAATATTTTATTTCCCAAAAGATAAATCTACTACATGAGAAGTTGATTTTTGTTTAGTAATTTAGTACCAAATGAGGGGACCCCACAAAATTATTAGTGAAAGTTTTGGACAGATGATTTATCTTAGCATCCAAGTATAGGATAAGAGACCAAATGAATGCAGAGTGAGATGCAAGGACCTTAGCAAATGTCTTGCTTCATGGAAAGAGTTGGCTCACTCGGAGTTTAGATGTAACAAGGGGAAATATGCCTGATGCTAGTGAATAGGAGGATGATGCCAGAAGAAAATATTTGAATATTTTGCCATTAAAAATTAAAGAGTATTTTTGAATGTATATAAATTTACATTTCAAATGAAATTTAAATTTCATTTGAGCATCACAAAATACATGTGCACTTTGAACCATCTCATGATACCCCATTAACATATGCAATTTTATCCCATTGTGTAATAGTAAGAGGGTGTAATTCCTTAAACCTCATGGATCCAGGGTTTAGATGCTCATTTCTGAGATAGGCTGTGTTTCACTATAGGGCATTAAAGCTGATAAGTGTGGTAAGCTTACATACACCTCATTTTTCTCTGCAAAACATCAGCATCTCAATTTCTATTTTAGCATTATTGTCACATTGTCTATGATTTTGACTTAGCTATCTAAGCTCCAAAATGGATACAATATTACTGATTTTGTACCATTACATAGGAGTTCAACAGTGCATACCTGGCAAAGGATTAGAGAGGTTTCAGTTCTATCTAAGTATTTTGGATTTAAAGCAATGAAGTATATTACCTACTTTTTACCAGAGCATATGTAAATTGTAGCCCTACAAAAACTTTGGTTTGGTATTAAATAGCAAAGTCAATCAAACCAAATCACCAAAATTACTTAAAAGAATTCTTTCCATGACTTTCCAATACATGTAAAATAGATTTAACTTGTAAATGAAGCAATATCTTATTTTTTATTTTCATAATTATCAGTAACCTGCTACTTTGAGCATTTGTTTTTCCAATTCTCATAGCAATTCTACACAGGTAAAAGTTCCTTATCTCTTGAAGCACATGCAATTCCTATTGATTGCATAGTTTTGGGTTTCACTTTCTTTACATTAAAGATTTCAGAAAAAAGGCTAGCAGTATATTTCTATTATCCAGAATCTCAACGTTTATATAGTGTTGAGTCTTTCTTTATTATACATCACAGATTTAAAATGGAAGAACCAGTGGGCTAAACAAATATTTCTATTATCGAGAAACCCAAGGTGTATTGCAGGTATATCTCATTGAAACTATTAAATTTTTTCTTTGAATACAAACTAAAATTTATAATCAAGTGTATGGTTTAAAACAACATTTTCTAGAAAACTGAATAAAAATTAATTAAAACAAATGCAGTTCATCTATACACTTACTAATTTTTTCTGAAAACAGAACTCCATGACTTTCTTTGCATTTATTAACCACAGAAATATATCCATAAGCTGTTTCCTATCCTTGAAATTAGAATTCTTGACATTTTTCAGCACAAGGCTTAAACGATAGAAACTTACTGAGGTATTGCAGAATATTATTATTAGTAGTAGTAATTGTTATTATTACTACTATTTTTGGCAATTCAGGTATATAAAAATGTTTTCTTTTGTAAGCTCCATTTTACCCTGAAAGAAATGTTTTAAGATGTTTTTCATTAGGAACAAGGTTTTTTAAAACAATGTTTTCCAATAAATTTTTCCTAATAAATCAAAGATAAAGAAATTAAGATGAAAAAATACTTTAAATTAATCTAAGTTATATTTGTTTCCTCAATACATTTAAATGATTTTGCTTTTATATGCAATGCAAAACAGAATAAGAGCCATTCTCAAGAAGTACTGAGGATATGGAATCAGGTACTTATGGAACTTGTATGTGACTGAGTACAGAGAGATTATGAGTCTCCATCTCTATGTTTTTCCAATTTTTTATTATAGAAAGTATGATCAAACATTGTGGGGATAACTTCTTTCTTTTGGTTTGTCCAATTACTACCAAGACTATGGTTGTTTGATTCCTGGAACCCTGACTTTGGGTGGTAAGGGAGTAAAGAAAGGACAGTCATTTAGATACACCTATAGGAAATCTGGTATCAGTGAGGCTCTGTTACCTCTAAAGGAGGTCACTTACTAATGGGTTATCTGGAACTTCAGCATTTCTATTTAACAGGAAGGATTTGCTAGTTTTGATAAAAGGTGTCTATAGAGAAGCACTCTCAGGTAGCAATCATTTGGAGTACAAAACTGCAGTTAGTATATGTACAGACTCACCAATTATAAAAATTCATACTTGGACCCTTAGGGAAAACTGCCATTAATAGGACTATAAATATAAGATAGTCACATTTGTAGGTCTGAAGTATTGGACTTCTTTACATGTGTCACTCAGAACTTCAATCATTCAAGGTTTCTTTCCTAAAAAATACTTAGTTAAATGGACATAATATATGCTATTTCTATTGTTGTCAAGAAGAGAAATACATACAAAGACTGATTGGTCATTTGTAGATGGTAAGTTCTATAATCTCCTACTGGGTTTTGGCCTACTGAAAACTTTGAAGACCTAATGGTATTGTTGTAATATATGCATAAGGGAATATAAATATATCTTCAGAAATTTTGTAAGATGTAAATTGCAGGGATAATTTCCTGGACACAAAGAATTATTGAGATGTATCATTAAAATTTATTTCAACCATTAAATTTTTGGATTTAATGCAGCTATTTTAAAAAGCAAAGCCTACATTCTATTACTGCTGGATAAGCTTTTTCTAGGTCAATAGATGATACCAAGTTATAAAGTCATCAAATAGAGGTTTCATTTTTAGAAGATATAGTGTTTAGGTAAGAGAAGCTAAAAAGTGAAGAAGATTTAATTGACAAGGTTTTAATTGTTAGTATCAAGAATGCATGTACTGGGAGCCAATTCTTGTTATCTACAGTTGGTTGTACAATTTGAGTGTTATAAGATACCATATTGCAGTCATTTTATGATTCACTTACTTATATATTTGCTTACTTATGCATATTACTCTGTTGGGTTTACCACAGAGCCATAATATACTCTCAGGCCCATATAGGCACTAACATTTACAAGTTAATGTACCACAAATAATTGGATGAAAAATTCTCATACTCTCAAAATATACAAAGAAGATAGACAAAGGATGCATCTCTTAGTGCCCATGGTTCTGAGTTCCAGAAACTCATACACAAATAAGTTAACTACTAGGACCCTTGAATGATCGTTTTCTTTCTAAGTGTCTGTTAAGTATGCACATGCCATTGATGACAGTTGTTAATTCATCAAAAGAAGATGTACTTCATTGATAACTATTACTTTAAGCAACCAGGCACAGAACGTTGAATAGCTGCAAATTTAAGCTTCAAACTTGCTAAGCCCAACAATTTAGCTCATTTGAAGGAAAATAATCGTTAAAGGATGATTGCAATAAAGACCCATCAGCAATCTCAATATCATTACGAGTACTTAAAAATGCCTAAGTACTGGCGAAGTAACCTTAGGTAATTCTCCTAACTCAAGTTAATATGATTTATTGGCATAAAACAAAATCACTTGCCAAGGTCTTGAGGATTTACCAGAATATATCAAATTATTATTTCGAGGCATGCAAACAAGACTGAGAGAGGTAGAGAAGGAACCATGGGAATTATTTAACACATATTTGAAGTTTATATATAAAAATTTACATATAGAGAAAGTAATTTGTATTATGAATCTTTATTTTATGCCAAATCTGATGAGCTATCATCTAATGTGGAGAACTAGTATGACAGATTCATTGAGAATTTTGATTTTTGACAAGGTTATGATTGAAATCATGAGAAATATTTTACTTGAAATGACATAGTTAACTTTGTCAATAAAGTCTTCTAAATAATCAATAGATATGAATTTATCTAGGTTCTAACTTATGTATATATTTTACAAGATAATAAAATTTTTTGATTGGCACTCATGAAATAGCATATAAATCCAATGAAATAAAATCTATAATGTTCATCATATCACAGAATAAATATCTATATTGTGACATAATATCAATTTTTACACTAACTTATATGTATGGAATAGAAGTGTTTATCATGCTACATAGACCAAGAAAATAATAATGTATTCCTAGCAATGTACTATCTGAATATAATCATGATGTCTATAGAAAAAAAGTTGGACAAGTATTCCTCCAAAATTGTGTATTTCATATTCAAATTTAATGCATTATAATTTTTGAGTGATACTCTAAAATTGATTTCATTGTAATATTTAATTTTTTTTGTTTTGAAGTGTAAGTTCATTTCAAAAATCTCATGATCTTACCTTTACATGATGTTCATTTACTTGAGATTTACTATGTTGGCAGAAATAATCTACTGATTAAAAAAATGTTACCTCAATAAAAACTTTAGTAAAGATTTATGACTATGAAGTTAGCTTTGAGCAAGAAAAAAATTTTAGTTATAACCTAGTATAATTATAAATTTTATAGAATGCTTAATTGTTTTTATTATGCTGTATTTCTTAGTGTAAAAAAATCTTTGGCCTTAACAATAAGCAACTGGTATTAGACAAAAAAAATATTTAAATCATATTCATAGTAACTTTAAATTTTTATTTTAAAGTTCTATTTCCTTTGTAGGTTTATTTTATATGGAAAAATATTTGTAAAGGAAGTGAAATCATAATGCAGTTATTTTTTTGTACTTCCCATTGCCTTCCCTTACACTCTGATTCTTTATAAAATACGTTTTTAAATACTATATTTTTATTTATTCTCTAACGTTTTCCTAAATTCCTGTAATGCATTCTGATTACATCCACCCACTCTTATTTCCCTGTAAAGTGCCCTTAATGTCCAGTCATGCCAAGACCTCCCAGCTCTAAACTAGTATAGCCACTTTGGTAAGAAGCCACTAACTGTACATTGTGATTTTTCTACGCAATTTCTCAATGAATTCTGCCTTTTACTTTGTTTTGTGATTATGCCATGTGTGCTTTGGTGTATATCTCCCTGTTTCTCTTAAGGTGTCTAATTTGTCTCCTTTTCGCCTTGCACTCCTGAAGGCAATCTTGCCATGTACTGCTTATCTTCTCAGTGCTTTAGCTCATGGTACTCCTAGCATATCCATCCCCATCATAGATCTGCTCTACATAGTAACAGAACAACACATTTAACTTGCTTTTCTTTAGTGCATTAGGCTGTTTGATGTTGTTAACTAGATTTCCTTAAAATTTCCTGGAATTGCTTTGGAAACTGAGAACAAATTCTAAACTTTGTCTTTTAGTAGAATATATAACCTGACAAGATTTATTTGGTTTGTATATTAAGCCAAATTAAAAATATGGCTATGAAACAACAACAACAAAAACATGTTTAGCAAGTAATTGTCTTTCTTCATTATGAGGTGAGGAGACTGATATCACAAATGGAGCATACTGAGTGAGGTGTTTGGGAGGATATGGGACATCTGATTCCCCCTGATCTGGTCCTTTTGGAGTGTCATCTTCCCATAGTTTGATTGCAGTTCTTCAAATTCTAAAAAGCTTTTTCATGAAACACTGAAAAGTCCTCCAAGACATCTTCACAGTTCCCTTTAGTGTATGTCAGAACACTTGTCATTTCCGTTGCCTCACATCTTATATCTTGGGTTGGCTCTGATAACTTTTTTCATACAGTTAAACTTTGAGTGGACTTTGTCAGCAGGACTATCACACACATCTGTACTTAAGCTGGATGGCTTGGTGACATGGGGATTCAATAACTACTGCTATACCCTAGTAGAAAATCTTGGAACTTGTAAGGGGAAGTGTTGAAAACCAGAATTTATATTGGGAATATATATAAGAAAATATTGTATAGCTAATCAAGTTCTACATGTATTCTAAAGATTCCTTTACTATAATTAGATTTTTTCTAATTTTGAAATTTTTATATATCTACACAGTAAATGTGATTACAGTTTTTCCTTCTTTCTTTTCCTGCTGCCTGATGATCCGATTTAGATATAGCATTCCTAGCTGTCTCTCCAACATGCCCATGTGCTGTCATGATTCCCTACATAATGTTAATGAAGTGTTTTCCTTTATAAGATTTTTTGTGGCCATGGTGTCTCTTCAAAACAATAAAAATCTAAACTATGACACACTTTAAGAATTTCATACTTGCTATCTGAGCTGGTGGTACATTCCTTTAATCCTAGCACTTGGAAAGCAGATACAGGGAGACCTTTTTGAGTTCATGGACAGCTTTGTATACATAGTAAGTCCCAGAATGGAAAGCCAGGGCTTCATATAAACAACTCATCTACTTTTAAAAAAGTACACTCATTCACTTCTTTTCAGCTTTTTGAGAATAATATGGTTCTTTCCATTGTAACAAGCAGCTTCCTTGACCTATGGGTAGCCAAGGTCTATAGCTATAAACATGAATGTTTAGAATGCTATTTGACAGCAAGGATATTAAGTAAAATAACAATAATGGGTTCTCATATAAGGTCTTTGCTCTTCTAAGCTATGGACTGAGGTAGAAATTACTTAGTTCAAAGTGCTGAGAATATACACGTGTGCACATATTCGTGTATATGCACACATAGCACTTTAGTCTTGTGGAAAGAGCATCACAGAAATTTTAGCTTGTATCTATTATAGGGAAGACTGGTGTCACCATCCAGGGTTTTGTATTAAATCATACAAATCAAACTGTTTGCCACCACAGTCAGCCCACTCCATACAGACTTTATTTGCTTTTGTTCTTCAGTGAATTAGTATTCAAGGTAAATGGCTTCCTTTAAGAAATGTGACTTCAAAAGAATCATATGTGAAACATTTGCATCTGGCACATAGTACATAGAACAAACTCAACAGGTTTAAATTTTTTAAGTCTGGAGGCAAGAAAAGAATTAGGCAGATGAATGACTGTCTGAAAATGAGAAAGCCATGTAGTGCTTGCCATCAAGATTTTAGTGAAGTCATGAAGAAAACATGGGTTCTGTACTTAGCTGCACTCAAGTGAATGTATCTAGTGCCAGCTTGAGATGCTTATAAATTCCCCCAAAGTATTGTGGTTAACTTTCCTAAAGAATGTGCAAGTTGATTTAAATAAATTTCCAGAAACTGAACTGTTTATACCAGCCTTTTCCAAAAAGCTTTGATATGTAAAGCAATTTGGAAACAGAGATATTTTTACCTCTTAAAGTTTCCATCCTCCCTTTTGTGATAGATGACAACTCTAGACTAATTTACCTTGATCTGAGAATTGGACACAAGTTGGATTTTGTGAAGGTCATAGTGAGATAAAAAGGTTTAATTCAACCATACCAATAAAAAGGATTTGCATTATTCTTTAAATAAGAAATAAGAGAATCTGGGGATAGGCATGGATTACATTAAGTCCTTGTTTTATATTGTGGTTTACATCAAGCCAATGAGCTTTGTGGATGTATGATGAAGAAATTCTCGTTAAACTAAGTGTGTTTGGGGAAACTAGCAATCATATGATCATATACAAGATTTATTTAGTCCAGTTCAGACTGAGAGCAGGTAGCTAACCAATTAATTTCTGATGAGGTTGCTTTTTATCTCTCCTCTTCCGAATAGTTGTATAGGAATGATGACAGTGGTCCTTAACACTTTATTAAAGAAAAGAATTAATATTGTAGACTTGTTACTTAGAATATCTCCTGAAAGTACATTATTTTCTGAAAGAAAAAGTTATTTTAAAAGTTATTAACTTTATCCTCATGTCTACTTCAAGTATATACCTCATAGACCAATCACCTTTGCTCTTCTCTTTCCTGTAAGTAGAGTAACATTTAAGCTGAATCCTCACAATGGACAACTGACCCTTTAGCTTTCATCACTGATGTTCATTTTAATTGTTATTTCTTGAATCATGAAACATTATTACTTGTTCTGAGTTTTGAGTTTATGTGTTTTTGTTAATAGAACATAAATGAGTGCATGTATGTGAATTATGAATGTGAGGAGTGTGAGCATTCTTAGAATCTGATCTTTTATAAAATACACATAAATCAGGTCAGATTTACTAATTAAATGGAAAATATGTTTTCTTCTTTAGCCTGAGGGTTCGATCAAGTTGAATTCCATTTTTCCCCCAGATTTTCCTTCTTCCTCCTAGTGAAATTGCCATATGACCAACAGCTGTGCTATTTTTAAACAAAGGCATTTTCAATCAAAACATCAGCACTGGCATTTTTAAATAAACAATTTAAAAATTTGGCAAACTAGGAGAGAAAAACTGTTGAATTGTAGAAACAGCTCATTTCATCACCTCAAATTATCCATTAATTCTATAGATGTCAGGATGGCTAGTTTTCTGTGCTAATGACTCTCAGTAAAACAGAGAGTGTTATGGTCCCTCATCATTTTGTTTTCCCTGTTGATCGTTTTTATTATTCTCCTGGAGTAAAAAAGTTAAATTGCACCTGAGACTAATATTTTGAAGCTTTTCTGTGTGCAGCACAGGGCCGCTGTAGTAGAGAAGTGTCTGTATTCGCAGGTAGGTGTATGCAGATACACAAAGGGCAGGAGAAGCTATCCGATCCTATGGAATGAGAGTTACAACCTGTCATACTGTGTACGGGTATAAGGTTGCTGAACCCAAACCAATGTTTTCTGCAAAGCAGCAAGTGCTTTTAGCTACTGAGCCACATCTCCAGCACCTAGATTTTTTTTTTTTTTTAACTTTCCAATGATTTTTTTTTTTATGCTCATTGGTGTTTCTCCTGCATGTTTGTGTGAGTGTTGAGTCGCCTAGACCTGGAGTTACAGACCATGGTGAGCTGGCCTGTAGTTGCTGGGAATTGTAGCTGGGTCCTCTGAAAGAGCAGCCAGTGCTCTTATTAGCTAAAGAGCTACCATTCTAGACTTGATATTTTTTAAGCTTTCAATAAGTCTAATTTGTTATTTTTCTCTGTTATCTGTACATTTTCAGGCAAATTAAGGGTAGTAATATTTTGTGCTGCTTTTCTTCAAGAGTTTTATTATTTTAGGTTTATATTTAATACCATGATATAGACTACATGTAAACTCTGTTTATGATGCAAACAGAAATATGGTTTCCACATCAACATTTGCTTGAAAGATGACCCTCGCCTCTGTGGAAAGTGCAAGCAACATTGTATGAAAATATTTAATTGTCTCTGTAGCAGTTTGTTTCATATTCTTTACTTTACTCTGTAGCTCTCTAGGTTGGTTTGTCTGGCAGCACTACACTGTTCTGACGATTCTAACTTTCTTAAGAGTTTAAAAACATAGGGTGTGAGTCTTCCTACATTGTAACAGTGGCTAGGCTGTTTTATATGAAATTTAGAATAGGGTATGTCAAGAACATCACTAGAGGTTAAAAATAATTTGTTTTGAGTTTGTACATAGTGATATTAAATCTTTTAATTTATAAACATAGTGTGTCTTTCTTTTTCTTTTATTCTATTCATCAAATGTTCTTTATATTTCAATAATTCTTCTACTTCTTGGATTAACTAATTATTGAACATTCTATTATTTTTACAAGTACACTTATTACAAGTGTAGTTTTCTTTATACTGTGTATTGATGGCATATCAAAATGCAAGTCATTTTTTGAACATTTTAATTATATCAAGGGACTGGAAATGCAGCTCCTCAGTTAAGCACAGTAGCTTCTAGATTTGTAGATGCAAATTCTATTTCTAGCACTATCTTTAACTACAGCTCCAACAGATTTGGCACTCTCCTCAGGCTTCACTGGGTTCTAGGCATGCACGGAGTACATAGACATAAATAAAGGTTATGGATATTTTTACTGCAGTACGGTAGTTTATTTTTCTCTTTAATTCAGTTATTTTATATTTCATGAGTTTTATGAAACAGTAACTATTCCTATTTTAAATAGTCTAAACTATTGAAAGTAGTTCTGGCATAGTAGTGAGATAATATTTGATTTTCTATATTTTACATATAACTATGTAAATAACTATATTATTTGATTTTGTGCATCAATTATCCTTTGTTTGCTACTTACATATAATATCATTTTCAATGATTTATCTTTCAGTATTTTGCAAGTTTGGATCTATCTTTATAGCTATAAATTGTATATATTCTGATCATACGAATTCTGTTCAACTGTGTGTGTTGATTTAAAATTTTCATACATTTGCATTTGAGGTAGTTCCTGATTAGAAATAGCTTTACAGTGATACAGGTTTATACTTTTATACATCATTATGTCTAAATTTTTCAAATGCATTTGCATTTGCTTTAGTTTTCAGTAGAATATTTAAATTATCTTTAAATTAATAATTTAGGGATGCCACATCTATCCCTGATTTATCTGTGGCTACCATGGAGATTACTTTTTAACTTTTTTCTTTTCTTTTACTGAAAAACAGAAATTTTCCACATAGTACACCCTGATTATGCTTCTGCTCACTCTGTTCCTGCATTTATCCCACCTGTCTCTGCATTCAGTCCGACTCCTTTCTGTCTATCATTAGAAAACAAAAAATGTTTCCTTGGCGTAACAATAATAATAAAATAAGAAAAAATGAGATGAAACACAATATGACACAATAGAATGAGCAAACAAACAATAAACAGAAGGAAAAGAGTCCAACATTTGTGCACATTCAGGAATCTTATAAAAAATACCAAAATATATGCAGTAGAATTTTAAAAGAGAACATAAAAAATAAAAGTGATGAGATAAAATTTTAATCTAAAGGAAAAGTCCTGACATGACATTATGAAATAGGGACTTCCAAAGATGCCCTTGCATTTGTCTTCTATTGGCCATCTACAGCTGATCATTCTACCTACTTTTAAAATAGTTTTTTATTCCTCCACTGAGATTCTCTTGGAAGAAACTAAATCTACATTTGCAAGTGTCTGTCAATTTGAAATTGCTTTGGGGGTTAGTAATGGTGGGTTTTTGTTGTTATTGTTATTGTTGTTGTTGTTTGAGACAGGGTTTTTCTGTGTAGACCTGGCTGTCCTGGAATTCACTCTGTAGACCAGGTGGCCTTGAACTCAGAAATCCACCTGCCTCTACCACCCAAGTGCTGGGATTAAGGTGTATTCCACCACTGCCCAGCTAGGAATGGTATTGTCTTAGAGTTTTTACTGCTGCTGCAGCAAAACACTGAAACATTGTGGAGGAAAGAATTTATTTGGTTTATAATTCCACATTGCTGTTCATCAGCTAAGGAGTAAGTACAGAAATTCAAACAGGGTAGGAACCTGGAGGCAGGAGCTGATTCCCCTTGCTTGCTCAGCCTGCCTTCTTATAGAACCCAGGACTACCAGCAAGTGATGACACCACACACAGTGACCTGAGTCCTCCCCTCAGTGATCACTAATTGAGAAAATGCCTTACAGCTGGATCTCATGTAATAATTTTCTCAACTGAGGCTCATCTCTCTCTGATGATTGTACCTTGTGTCACAAAACCAGCCAATCCAGGAGTCATGTTGTCTACTTCTTTTTTTAGCTGTAGGATACCAACAGGTGAGGACCTGTTCATGTGTTCATGTCATGATTTCTTGATGTATTTGCTTTCTTGGTGTCCTTCTTCTCAGGCACTTTTCCACCTCTCTTCTTAGGGTTCTCTGAATCCTGGAGGTGAGGAATCTGATGGACACATCCCAGTTGATGCTTACAGTTTCATGGTCTATCACATTCTGTAGAATGTCTGGCCATGGTTCTCTGCTATCATTCCCATTTGCTGTAGGAGAAAGCTTTTCTAAGGAGAAGGCAGTTTGTCTATAGCAGATTGTCATTAGGATTCATTTTATTGTAATGCTCTTTGAACGGTAGTATTTGGTTTTATCTTAAGTCACTGGGCTATCAAGTCTCATGTTCTTGATCATACAAACAATATTAGGGTATGGGATCTACCTCAAGGAAAGGGCCTTCAATAAAATCAGATATTGGTTTCTTACACCCAAACGATTTATATTACACTAACCTGCATTGCAGTCAGTAGAACCATTGTTTATCAAATTGTTTGAGGATGGATTTGTCTTAAAATTTCACCTTTGGTATTGAACAAAGGACCATCCTGTAC
This sequence comes from Mastomys coucha, assembly GCF_008632895.1. Classification (NCBI taxonomy): domain Eukaryota; kingdom Metazoa; phylum Chordata; class Mammalia; order Rodentia; family Muridae; genus Mastomys; species Mastomys coucha. Next base: position 108,729,681 of record NW_022196912.1, on the reverse strand, counting down.
CAAAGATGCTACATAGGAGAGATAACAGCTCTATGCAGGTACAAGCTTTACTTTTTCATATTCAATGAGTTGTCTAGATGTTGCTTTCAGCAATGAAGATTTGTTATCAGTTTAATTAGAGCAACTGAGAGTCTTGGCAACATTGTGTGTTGTTTACTGTTCTCATTTAGCTAGTGATTCAGTTTTATATACCTAAGTCTGAGGATTTGTATCTCCCATGATTTGCCAACTTCATTTAGATCACCTTCATATGTATACATTTTTAGAAGGTTCTACTTTATTAGGTTTCCTAAGGGCCTATCAACTGGCCCTTAACTCTAGCTACTCACACAAATGCTCCCTTTTTTTCCATCTCTTCCCTGTCCCTCCCCATTGATCCTTCAGTTGAAGCCCCATCCATCTATCTTTAACTATTCTATTTCCCTTCCCTAGAGAAATCTATTTGTCAAGCTTTAGTCCCTTACTTTATCCCTAACCTCTACAGAGAGTAGCTTCATTACCTTTGGATTAACAGCTAATATTTACATATGCATCAATACAGACTACCTTTGTCTTTCTTGATGTAGGACACATCACTCAGGATGGTTTTTCTAGTTCCATCCATTTACCTGTGAATTTTATGATGTCATCTTTTAAACAGCTAAGTAATATTCTACTCTCCTGTCAAGGGACATATAATTTTTTACAAATTTCTGACTGTTGTAAGTGAAGCAGGAATGAACATGGTTGAGCAAGTGTCTTTGTGATAAGATGAAGGGTCTTTTGGGTATATTCCCAAGTGTAACATTTTTTCTATCTTTTCTAACCCCTTTCAACCCCCTTACCTCTGAGAGGGTGCTCCCTGAACCACCCAGCATCCTACCCACCACAGCCCCCAGCATCTCTCTTCCCTGAGGTAGCAAGTCTAAACAGGATTAGGTGCATCCCCTTCCACTGAGGCCAGAGAAGGCAGTCTTCTGCTGCATATGTGCTAGGGATCATGGATCAGCCATGTATGCTCTTTGGTTGGTGGTGCTGTCTCTGGGAGCTCTCAGGGGTCCCAGTTAGTTGCTGTTGTTTTTCCTATTGGGTTGTCATCCCCTTCAGCTCCTTCAATCATTCCTCTACCTTTTACATAGGGTTCCCTGACCTCAGGCCAAGGGTTGGCTGTAGCCCGCGTGGTCCTCTCGCCGGGAAGAAGACACGCGGACACTCTAGGTTCCTTCTGCAGCAACTGTTTTATTGTCTCCATCCATGGTGAAAAAAGGGGTCGAACCCAAAATCCGCACTGCTTATATACACCACAGTGCGTGTATCTGCCCACAGCATGGTGTGTCTGCTCATGATTGGCTGTTCGCTCATTACCCTATGTAACGCCCCGGGATGGGCTGTGACATGGCGTCCTTTCACTCTACACACATGCGCCAATAGTTGTCTACGCACATGCGCAAACAGTTGTCCACTAGGAGTTAACAGCGGAAGTAGGCGCCATCTTGCCATGGCGAATGCCTCTCAAGATTCACGGCTCCCAACAGTTGGCTATAAGTATCATCTGTCTCAGTCAACTGCTGTAGACTCTCTCAGAGGACACCCATGCTAGGTTCCTGTCTACATGCACAACATTGCATCAGTAATTATGTCAGGGTTTGGTGGCCACCTATGGTATTCCAAGCTGGACCGGCCGTTAGATGGCTTTAGTTTCTGCTCCACTTTTGTCATGACCTTAGCTGAAATGCCCAATAGTAGAGAGATGGAACCTGAAGAGACCACCTTCTGTAGATAGACAGGGCTCCCAGTGGAGGTATGAGGCCATGCACCATCTTCAGATTTTTTTGACACAGAATTGTTCCTGTCTAACCTTAATTTTTAAAGCCTTTATTTTTTATTAATCATTTTATTTGTTTACACTTAAAATGATATCCCCTGTCCTAGTTACCCCTCCACAACCCTCTATCCCATCTCCCTCTCCCCTTCCCATTTGACTCTGTGAGAGTGTTCCTCTATCCACTCAACCATTCCTGCCTATTTTTAATGATGGTTTTTAAATGCTTTAACATCAGCCACCAAAGGTGGTGGAAAAGAAAGGCTATTAGGAAACAAGGGAAGTGGACCTGTTTAAAAATGGTTCTTTGGAGCAAATCCCATCTGCCTTGTCAGGAAATGAGCAGTTTAGTTCATGGGTCAGCCACCGAAGCTCAATCTACTTGCAAATATTTTAAGAATATATCAGCAGTCCAGTTCCGTAGAGTCAGGAGAGCAAACACGAATTAGCAGTGGTGGCATGACCTAGCAGAGACAGCCATACCTCAGCCAAATGGACATGAGTCAGCAGGAGGGACCAGGATCACCAGAGACACTAAGTTTTCAGCTGTCTGTCCCAGTGAAGTGGAGATCAGAAAACACTCAAGACTCAGAAGTATTATGAACTAGCCCTACAAGGAAGTTCCTCTGACAGTCTGTTGAGTCCTATTTATCCTCCCTCTAAACATCACGTGTTCTCCATCAGTTTTGCTTCACCTTGTGTCTTGACTCAGCATGTGAGTCTGTCTTAGAAAAACTCCATATAAGTTTGTATCAGCTGACATTACTTGGTCAATCTTTCAGAGCCAGCTGGAGAGGCAAGAAACTCCCAACACACCACGAGAAGATTTGTGTGTGTGTGTGTGTTTCTATTTATGGATTCAGGAAAAATGGAGCTCAACTACACAATGTAAGGCAGACCAATATGTGCGTGTCTCATTGGTGAAGACTCCTTCATTGCATGTACTTTCATGTGTTGGCTTTAACAGGACATCCTTTCACCTGTGTCTGCTTCAGGAAAACATCCCTTCACTTGTTTGCTCAAGCAAAACACCACCCAACACAACTGATTTCTAAAACACTTTATTGTCCACTTAAGAGTAGTATAGCTAGATCTTGAGACAAATTGATTCCCATCTTAAGGAACTGCAATTTTATTTCCATAGTAGCTGTACAAGTTTCAATTCCCTCCTGCAATGGATGAATGTTCTTCTCATTCCACATCATATCCAGAGTGATCAATCACTTATTTATTGATTTTAGCCATTCTCATGGCTGTAAAATGAAATATTAAAGTAGTTTTTTATTTACATTTCTCTGATGACAAAGTATGTTTATCTTTCAAGTGTTTCATAGCCATTTGAATTTCTTCTTTTAAAAAGTCTCATTTTGGATCTGTACCCCATTTTTATATTTGGCTACTTGTTTTAATGATATATAGTCTTTGAGCTCTTTACATATTTTGAATATTAGCCTTCTATTGAATGTTATTCAAATAAGTTCCCATTCTGTATTCTACTACTTTGTGCAAATGAGAGGGTGCTTTTTTGCTTCCTACAAAGTTTTCAGTTTAATCAGATGCCATTTTTGTTAGTTTTAGTACCTGTGCTAATGGTGTTCTCTTCAGCAAGTTTTTTTTTTTCCTGCGCCAATGAGATCAAGGCTATTTCCTACTCTATTTTCAGTTTCAGTGTATCTAGTTTTATGTAGAAGTCTTTTATCTTTGGAGTTGAGTTTTGTGCAGGATGATAAGAATGGTGGTTTCTCATTCATGCAGCTATCCAGTATGAACAGCTCCATTTAATATGGTACATGTAGATGCAGTCTTGTTTTTAACAGCAAATTTCTGCCTTCTTAATCAGAAAGCAGGTATCCACAGCTGTGTGTATTTATGTCTGGGTCTTCAGTTCAACTCCATTGGTCAATATGTGTGTTCTGTGCCAATACCATGTTGTTTTTATTATTATATATCTGTAGTACAATTTGAAGGAGGGAATAGTGAAATCTCCAGAAGTTCTGTTAATATTCAGGGCTGTTTTACAGACCTTTGCTTTTTTTGTGTTTACCATAGGATGCTCAAGTTAGTCCTTTCAAGATCTGTGAAAAAATTGGGTAGTAATTTTGATGGGAATTACATTAAATCTGCTTATTGCTTTTTCTATTACTTTAATTTTTACTATACTTACCCTGCCAACTCACGACCATGAGAGATCATTCTATATTCTGGTATCTTCTTCAATTTCTTTCTGCAGTCTATTCAAGTTTTTATGATACAAGTTTCTCACTTGCTTGGTTAGAGGTATACCATAATATTTTACATTATTTGAGGCTGTGGTAAAATGTGTGGCATCCATGATTTCTTTCTTTGCCTATTTTGCCATTACTTTATAAAGAAGTGCTATTGATTTTTGTGAATTAATTTTATATTGAACTACTATTTGATGTTTTGTATCATTTTTGTACCTTGATGACCATTTTTTATTTACGTTAGGAAATTTTTCTTCTATGATTTTGTTGAAAAACTTATTCTATCCTTTTTACCTTGGTTTATTCTCTGTGGGTTTTCTATTATTCTTAGATGTAATCTCTTTTTGTATTGTCAAACATTCATTTCCTAAATATCTTGTGCCAAGTTTTGTTTAGAGTAATATTTTCTTTGGTTGTTTATTTTATCATATCTTCAATGCCTGAGATTCTTTCTTCCATCTCTTCATTCTGTTGATGTATGTTATCCATGATATTCCTGTCTGATTATCTAAATTTTCCATTTTCTTATTTTCCTCAATTTGGGTTTTCTTTATTGAATATATTTCCACTTTCAGTTACTGGATGGCTCTATCCATTTCCTTCTATGTTTTTTGTTTGTTTGTTTGGATGCTTAGATATTTCTTTAAGGAACTCTACTCATTTGCTCTTTAAGGATCTCTATCATATTAAAAAATTTTCAAAATCTTTATCTTGTGGTTCAGCTATGTTGAGATGCTCAGGTAAATGAATATTGTCATACTGTGCTGGCATTGAAGGACTCTTGTAGAGATAGCTTTCCTGGTTGTTACTGTACTTTTATGCTGGCATCTAATCTTCTGGTATGGGAAGACTGTAATTCTAGGTGCTAATATCTGGTCTTTTGTTTGTTCAGTAGGTGTTTTTTTTCCCCTTGGTTTCTGTTACCCTCTCTGTTTTGTAATTAGCATGTGGTGGTTGTGTATTGTATGGTAGGAAATTCCTATGGCATCCTGATAGGTGTGGCCACTGGAGGGTCCAAGTAAAATATGTTCCTAAGTATTGGGAGCTAATACCTTAGTAATGGGATAGGCTAAGAGGGGGAAGCTAAGGTAGCTCAAAATAGGGAGGAAAGCAAGATGTACTACCAGGTTCTGTATAGTCTCCTGGGAATGAGGGCAGAGAACAACTAGCAGTTAGAACTGGTAGTGTACTATACATGTGGTAAGAAGAGTGGTAGGTTGATACTTAGGAGATAAGGCAGAGTAAAGCTCTGAAACCCACTTATCTGCTTCTCTGGTCTTCTTGATTTTCTGACAAGCTTGACCGGAAGTTTCACTGAGTAAATCTGCTGGAATTAGAGAATGGGATGCAAGATGAGTTGAGAGGATGGTTGAAGAACTGAGCGATCACCTGGAGCTGGGACTCAGAGGAGGCAGAGACTGCAGCAGAAGTTAGGCTACAGAGATGGAGATGAGGTTAGGAGTTGGAATTTGACAAAGAGAAGAGAGAGCAATGAAAGCCTGTGGTTAGGTTACAGATCGTACCTGTTCAGTGAGTTCCCAAGGAATGCCTGCTGAATTGGGGACTGGAATCAAAGGATGAGTGGTGGGAGTATTGGAGGGAGTATTTGTATGGTCTGCTGGAGAGATGACATGGAAGGAGGTCAGGCTGCAGCAAGTCTGCTCTACAGATCTGGCAGTGTCAAAATGGAATTGGATTTGGAAGACCAGAGGGAAATATTAAGGTTTACAGTTAGTGTAGTTGTTTTCCTGGCAGAAATAGCCTGATACTTTTAAGGTCTTAAAGAACTGATCCTCTAATTTTACTAATAACAGAAAATTCCTAATATCATACAAAAGTTCTGCTCCTTTATAGTTCTGCCTCAACTTTCAACTGTTTTTGAACAAAACAGCAGCTTTCTGTATATCAAAATTTAATATAACAATATTTTCAACCTATTAGAAATGGACAAGAGAGAGCTGGCTCAACTACTCATCTGCTGTTAGGTGGTGTGGATAAGGAAGTGATCCCTCCTCCCTCAGCAAATGCAGCAGTTGGTAGAAATAGCTGTGGGGTCGTGGGGACATGAGAACAGGCAGGCTGTTCCTGACCCTTACCTGCTGTAGCACTTGGGAGAGCAGGCCCTGCATATTGTCTGGACACCACAGTAGAGCTGGTGCTGGTGGAGGTGAGCCTGCCCTGACAGCAAGAGTGCAGGAAAGCTGGAACTGCCACTCAGCTATAACAGGTTGGTGGGGAAATACCCTCTGGCTCCTGACTCCACCTGAACCACTCAGAAAAGCTAACCCTCATGAAAATTATCCCGGTCCCTCACCAGCTACAACACTTAGGAGAGCAGGCCCTGCATCCTGCCTCTGAACAGTGGAGCTGGCCCAGATGGTAAAAGCACAGTCCCAAGGGTGAGAAAGCTGGAGAGCTGGCCCACCTCCTCAGAGGCTACAGCACTTGAGAGAGTGGGCTCCCACACCTTGACTGGGTAGCTCAGTGGAATTGGTTCTGGAGGTATGGGTGTGGGTGAGCCAAACAGAAGAGCTGAACCTGCCTCCTGCATATGGTGATTTTGAGTGGCCTATAGCCTAGAAGTGCTGGAGAGCTTTTCCTGATGGTAGGAATAAAGGAGAGCCTATGTGCCGAATAGCTCAACTACCACCCATGCCTTGATGCAGGGCTCTGAATTGGCCCACTCTAAATTCCATACCATCTGCAAATAGTTGGGATGTGTGAAAGGGACAGTCCTGCTAATTCTAAGCTGCAGAATCTCCATGACATTGGGCAACAATAGGATAACTGGGAGGAGTCCCAATGAAGATCCAATATTGATGGTGCCACAGAAGCTAGAGATCTTCAATGAGATCAGTGACTCATTGTAATGAGCATTTGCAAGTGAATATGGGTAGACAAAGGATTATACTGTGGGACACACTGTGATATACTTCAGCTTCCAAAAAGAGATGTTTTCTATGCCTTACTTGTTCTTGTTGTTTTTCTTATTTGCATGTTTTTTGTTTTGTTTTTGTTTTTGTTTTTTTGGGTTTTTTTTTTGTTTGTTTTTGGTGGAGGGGGCAGGTTTCAAGTGTGAAGTGCAGATATGAGGGGACAGGGAAATAAGCTGGACTGGACTGTGGATGTCAAAGTCACAAAAAAATCAATACATTTTTTAATATTTAAAATAAAAATAATATAAAGTAGAAGAGAAATACAATGTGAAGTTAGAAATAAATATTATAGTAATTTTGGGTTTTAGAGGTTTTTTGTGTTAATACATCAGTTATTTACATTGTGCAAAAAATAAAACTAAAATAATGAAATGCAAAACATTTACAAAATCATTAGAGTACTGGCATAATTCCTGGAATCTTGTGTGCTCTTCACTAGTATGACTGCCAGGTTCTGCTTTTATATACACCTCATGAGTCTCTTCTCCCATTGGACAAAAAAAATACTGGAGATAACAATATCCCTGTTTTTACTTTATTTGATAATATTTTAATCCAAACCCATTAAATAAAATAATCAGAAACATATTATCTCAAATCTTGCCAGTAAATTATGAATCAACCATACAAATGGATTCACTGCTTGCAGAGACACTTTTACGACACTCTTTAGTGACTGTTGGGAACAGTGGCTACCAGCTAATTAAATAGAAAAGCAGAAACAGTTCTAAATAATCCATTTGATGTGAGAAAGGAGTTTATCAGAAGTCAAATGGGGATTTGTAGCACTAGACATGGATTACAACTCTGTGACTTATACTTCATGGAGGAATTTGGAAGACGAGGAAATGTTCATGATTTATGAATACTCTGTGACTGGGTTGGATTGAGTACATCCTCTGACTTCACCTAGTGTTTCTCAGGAGTAGAATTGCACATAAGTGAACAAGAATATTTTTTTCTGTACTCAAATTGTGCCTAACATTCCTGTCATGTTAGAACAAAGCCTGCTTTCAAAATGAGTCTTAAACATAAGAGGGCTGCCCTATAATCATCCAATGAATTAGATTTCTAAGAAGTGAAGAATTTAAATATCTCTACATCTTTCACAGTTTCTGAAAAGCCCCTGAATTGACCTTGTACAACATTCTATAATCACCCTACCTTTGAACAAGCTGGATTTAAGTTTGAATACTTTCTTTAATTGTTTAATATTGAATACACATCCTTGACCCCTTTAAGTTCAGGTTCTTCATGTATGAAAAAATATTAAATTTATTCTATATAGGTTGCTATGATGATTAAAAAATGAAATATATGCAAATTCCTTAGAAAGTAAATGTCACACATATATTATTCAATCATAGTAAGTACATCAATATTTTTAATCACAAAATATACTTTTTGTGCTATGTACATTTATGTTTGTATCATTGTTTGGAAATATAACTCTGAAGTTTTAATAACTTTTTTAAAAACTCATGCTCCTCATTTTCTTTGAAGTAAGACTGCCTGGTTCAGAATACATACCTCACATTAATTAGATGGATTCATATTTGAGATAGGGTAGAAGATTTTATTAATTGTAACATCAGATCTCCACACTTTCTGGCTTTGATGCTGAAATGTGAGCTGAATGTGTTTTCTCCACAGAAATGGTAATGAACCTCATTCTAGTTTGGCAGTTTTATATAACATCTAAAATATTATTGGCTGCTACCTCGATAAGTTTACATAAAATCTCAGAAGTCTAGAGACAGTTCACTATTGAAATGGGACACTTACAGGAATCTAGAGATGGATGAGAAAGTTCAGAATATGACATTTTCTATTTTCCTAAGAGTATTTGTGTCTTCTGGAGATTATTTTCTTAAGTCAAGAAACATGGTTTCTCACCTATATAGATAGATTAAAAGCAGATAAATTTTAGGCAGCATTCTAGTTTACAATTCTTGTCACTATCTCCCCCTCTCTCTCTTATTTTTGTCATACTCTACTTATGTTCAACATAGCAAGTCTACCAGCAGATGCAACTTTGTTGTGAAAATTTATGATCATTTAGTTACCTTAATTTTGTCTCATAGAGGAAGAAAATATAACCTAAGCAACCATTATAAGTGTAGGACGAAATGATCTGTGACAGATGCACTTTTATTTTACTAAAGTAACAAAAAGGGAGCATATATTATTCTTACTAGAAGGGTTTAAAAAAAACAAAAGGAAGAAAGAAAAAAGATATGAACTTTAAGATATTACTGAGTCTGCTTTTATAAGACATGTTACAGACAAGGAACAGAGAAATGGGACTTGGTTGCAAACAGAGTGCTAGCACTTCTGAAAATGGTATTTCCTACTGTTTGTTGACAGTGGAAACTAAGAGGGGTGGAGCTTCAGGACTACTGCAGATTGCTCAGTAATAGAGCATTCAACTTTTGTGTTGCTGCTTATTCCATATAGACTAGAATCCCCCAGAATAAAACAACATTTACATAGGGCCATGTAGATGGTAGATTTTTCTAGAGAAATTATGAAAACTCAGTTTTAACAATAAGGAGAAGCATGAGCCTGAATAGAAAATAAAGTCATATTTTCTTGGAAGAAAGGGGCATGAAAAACAAGGCAGGGAAGAATTTCTAAAGGACTTTAGGAGGAAGCAAAACTCAGTGTAAGTTGCCAGGGCTCATATTTCATTTCCACCCCACAGTGTTTTAATAGACCACGCAGTGTTTTAATACACAATACTAGGGAAGGGACAATTTTGATACTTTTTCTTAAATTTCACGTCCTAAGATAGAGCTTTGATCTTTTTTTCTTCTTGTTGTTGCTGTTGCTCAGATGCATTGATAGTTTACAGTTATGTATTAATTTTCTTTGTCTCTTGTAAAAGCAACTTTCATTAGCTACCTGTAGTTGTTGTCTTGGAGGCTTACTGCTGAATAAACTTACTCTTTGTAGCTCTTTCTGATCTGAACTCTGGATGGCTGGTTCAACTCAATTGTTCTGGCTCAAACTCCTCTCCCTGTTGACTGATTCAAATTGGCATTTCTCAGCTTCTGACTGCATTGCTCTTTTTGGAAAGACTGCCTCTGAAGTCCTTGAACTGAACTGCTCTGAACTGCACTCAACTAAACTCAACTGAAGCGCACTGAACTGAACTCTCTGACTGACCTGACATGACCTGACCTGACCTGACTTGACCTGAAATGAACTGACCTGAACTGAACTGAAATGAACTGACCTGAAATGAACGGAACATTGAACACTGAACACTGAACACTGAACTGAACTGAATTGAATGAAATTCTAATCGTTGTCTCTCATTGCTCCATAGCCTCTTTTTCCTTCCATGTGAGACTTTGATATATCCTATCTCTTACTCATTCTGTCAAATTTTTGCTCTGAATCATTATTTTGTCTGCCCCTGAATTAGACATCACTATTTGGGATCAAAGGTGTGTACTAAGGAAATATTTGCTTTCTACCCATCATATATATGGATGTGATCCCTTTCCAGAACAGCCATCTTGTTGTATTACCCAGCAGTCTCCCCAAATATCTAACTCCTCTTATCATCTAAATCTTCTTTTAAAAACATCATCCTTATGTTACCATGCTGCTTTTATCATAAACTATGTAATTTCTAAATATTTGCCTTGTCTAAACTAACGAATTTATTAATATTGGAGGGAAAGGACCTTCAAACACCATATAGATAAGGCTAACTTTGAACTCACAACTTTTCAGGCTTCTGAATACAGGGATTACAAATCTATGGTACCACATCTGACTCTTATTCACTTACAATTCATGTTCCATATGCACTTGGAGGATCTGCCTGCTAGACACCTATGGTCTCTTTAAAGCTCCTGCTATTTGAATTTGAGGCTCATCATGCTCCTGTAACTGATCCTTTAGTGACCTCAGGAGGCTCTCTTCATGCTGATTCCATGGACCAGCATCCCGTTTGCATGATGACTGACTCTGTGATGGATGGATGTCTCATTGCTTCTTCGTGCACACATCTCACATGTCTCACTCTTTGATATCACTCTTCCTTCTGACTACTGACTTTGCTTAAAATAATCTCTTTCAGACATCCTGAAGCCCAAATGTCAAAATACATACATGTCACATGTCCTTGTACTTCTAAGAAAATGCTAAATCTTAAAAAATACTAAAAGTACTAGGTGATATGTTAATGTCATAAGTGCTCATTGTATTTATTATTATTAGCTAAAATATGTCATGTTGGAAAACATTTAATAAATTATTTATGTTTATTGAAATGACTTACATTTTTATTAAAATTGTAGGGCTATTAAGATATAATGCTATGTAAGTTAATTTTAATAAATGCTTAAATCAATATGTGATGGATAGCTTATAAAATTTTATGTTAATTTAATTTGCTAATTAATTTCTAAAATATCTTGAAATAGAACATGGACTTTTTCACATTTAAAAATACAATATTTTCTTTAATGCTGATTTACTAGTTAAAAAGTCACCTTGGTCTGTCCTTTATAATATTTTATATGCTTTGTGAATATGTTTGCATTTTTAATGTCAAAGACCAGCATTGACATCACAGGGTAAACTGAAGTGGAGCATAGAATCAGGGACTGACCACTGAGCAGATTTATCTCTTAAGGAACAAAGGTAGATTGTAGATTTTCTGGGGCCAGCAAAATATTTTCTGGGAACAATAAGAAGGGTAAAAGAACACACACATTCACACACACATACACACAGTGGCTGAAGCAGGGGTCCATAAGCTCCAACAGATTCATGCATATAAATACATACATTCACGTACATTTATAGGATTGAGCAAAGTTCAAACCATTATACATATATACAGATACAGATACATATATTTTTCACGGATGGAGCAAATCTTCCACCATTTTACACATAAATACATTTGGAGGATGGAGCAATGCTCCAACTTTATTTTTTCTCCCATAACTTACATATCCCAGCAAAATCTTTCAAGTAGTACAAATCTCATAATGTGGTTACATTATATTTTTCTGTAAGTGAATAATCACAATGAGTAGACATAAGAAAAAATATGTTCCCTAATACGAATAAAAAGAAGACAAATTCCTAAGAACCTATATACACCCTTTTTTTAGTGTAAAATAGAATTTATTTAAGGCATGGGGAGGGGAGTTAAGATGGTAGTACAGACAGAGAGAAGGAGAAAATAGGGAAGTAGAGGCTGGCCATGTCCACATGGAGAGGGGGAGGAAGCAAGGGGGCAAGCAGGAAGCAGGAGTATGAAAGAGCCTATATATACCCATAACTTAGCAACTTGTTATAGATTAACAAAGTACAAGCAAGCAAGGTAATTTTCTCAGCCAATTTCTTTTACTGGCAGACAACAATTTGCAGTTACAAAGAAAGAATCAATTATTTTATTATTTATCTTTTAAATAAAGTAATCTTATAAAAAACTTAAGAGAGTCACACATCTAAAGTTATACAAAACAATCAAGCCTTCCTAATGTAAATTCTCAGGGTCTACTCATTATAATTATTTATTAAATTATATCAGAAAAACATAGAACAAAAAATGGGTACAATAAACTAGTCATCACTTTGACTACAAGCTCAGCTTTAGCAAGAAATGGAAGCCAGCTAGTGCTGGTCAGGCTGCCATTGTCCTTGTTCCCTGACCACAGAAATACACCTAGCTCCACTACTTAGAGTGTATCTTTCTGAACTTCAAACTGCTCCCTAAATTTTTCCTATATCAAATGCACCAGCAAAACCACCTTAACCTAACTTTACTAATAATCTTCATTTCCAAATTCTTACTAACAGTGGTGGACATTGCTACCAAGTTACACCTTTAAATTCTTTCTGAGAGTGGAGGATGAATCATTAATTTGCCCCAGCAGTAATACTTGAAAAAGATCTATCATTATTATTGTAAATGTAATGATACTATGTAGTGAATGGCAGGGACCTCTTTAGAGTTTTCATACAACTCAGAGATTAGGAAGGAAGTGCGGACAACAAACAGCAAAACTCCACACAGCATGAAGTCCACAGGACACAGACCTGGGGTTCTGCCTTTATAAGGTACAACCTTTGTGGTTGTGCTAAATGGTAGGCTACAACCCATATCCTCACAATCTGTCTGTCTGTTCTTCTTGTGTGGTTTCTATTGCTGTAGTTGATTAATGCACTCTAATCTCAGTGGCTGCTCACTTCAATGCTCTAGGTTCTATAATGAAAGACAGATAGACAAACACACACACAGAGAGAAACACACACACACATAGCCTTATGTTTAATATGCCTTAATCAGCTCAGTGATTGGGCTACTTACAAACTTCCTTATTGCTAATGCCTCCCCTCCAATACTCCTGAATTATAACTTACTAATTTAGACCCAAAGATGTGTGTCCTGGGCTGCTCTTCCCCAGCACTTAAATGATTATATGCTTTCTCTTCTGCAGCTTTCAAACCTGGACCTTATTCCTTATCTAACATGGTGACTCTGCTTCTTCCTTGGTCCCCTTGTCCACCAATCCTTGAACAATTTTGGAAACTGAAATAATAATGCAAATATTGAATCAAATCCACAACAGGTTCTGAGCTTCTTCATATAAGTATACTCATAAATAAAAAAGTTTTGTCTTCTTCTTACTCTAAATAAAAGGCAAGTCATTTTATGAAATGAACATAGAAATATATCTGACAATGTACTTAATCTTTACTGTTAAATTTTAATAAGATAAATCAACCTTAATTTTCAGTCCAATCAATAATTAATGTCTTTGCATTTTATTGATCAAATTTTGAAGATGGCTTACATGTTTTTAAATAATTAAGGATTTTTATTAATTTTGTACAATGTTATAGTTTTCATTGCACATATTCACAAAACTTAAAATAACTAAGAAAACAGGTTATCGTTTATAAGTGTGTTAGAGTAACTAGAGTCATGACTCTTTACAAACCAAGTTTTAAATCATAAGTCAAGTATGAATTATGAATTTATATTTTATAATAATTCTCAAAGATTTTTTCTTTAACAATTTTATGTTTTATCTCATCATCGAGATTATTCTGAATGGCATTTTCTTCCTATGCCTTTACCATGATTGTGTGGTACTTATGGTAAAACAACATAACCAAAACCGAAACAATAATAATACTTGGGGACAAAATGATTTATTTGTCTTGTATGTCCCAACCACGGTGCATTATTTATAATGGAAAACTAGGTGAGGAGCATAAGGAATGAACCTGGAGCCCAGAACTTAAAGAAAGACTATGGAGGGATCTGGCTTATTGATTTGTTGCTTAGTCATCTTCCTTATACAACTAAGGACTACCTGATTAGAAGTGATACCACCCACACTGGGCTGAGCATTCCCACAACAATGATTAGCTACTAAAATGACCTATAGACTTTCCCACAGGCCAATCCTAGGGAAGTGTTCTCCTAGTCAAAGTTCTTCCAAGATGCCTTTACTTTGTGTCAAGTTGGCAAAAAACTACCCTGCACAGCAATCTTTCAAACACATCCTTTTTAAATCCTTACTCTAATTACTCTGAAATGTGAAGTCCAAGTTTAACGTATAGTGATAAAATAATTCAGAACTGAAAGAGAGAAATGTCAGGTGATGAAGCAGTGTTTCCTAAGGCAAAATGAAAACAAAAGGTTCTCCAAATACAAAGTAAGCCTCTCTTTTCATATGAATTTCAATGAATTTTGAAATAACAACTCATTGATATTACAATTTAGTCTAAGAAGAGATTTAGTTAATGCGTTTAAAATAATGTTAAACTGTCTGATGTGCTTACTCTCAACTTTTCTTCCATGCTTTCATTATGTCTTTGTTTTATATAAATCAGATTAAACTGAAAATTTGGAATACATACAGAAATCCATACTCTGGATAGTTTGGAGATTATACAAGATTCATCACATCAATAAACTCAGGGCTTTGTCTTGTCTATGGTGCTGGTACAAAATATTCATTTCATATCTGTAAATAAGGAAGGAGAACCAAGTATAGTGGCTTAGAGAAGTTGGACTTTTCAATAATATTCATATAAATTAGAAAATAAATATTATCTAGGTTTACTTAAGATCTTGTTGCTTTCTGTTATAAGTATTAGATTTATGTAAATTTTATGTGAGAAATTCTATTTCTTTCAAAGTCAAGACCAGTTAATTATTCAGAAAATTTTGTCCCTGCTTATATTCATTTAGGGATACCCTGATTTGAGGTCTAAGATAAAGTTTGGGTGTTCAAGAACACAAACTTACTTCAAGGAAGCATCTAAAATCTTCTATATTTTTGAAAAAAGAGATTTGGGTTAATTTCTTCTTGAAAATATATATAAAATTCTATGCTAATTATAAACAAACTTTTCCTACTACAGTATGGAAAAGAACTGTCAACAACTCCTCAGGACAATTATATAGATAACATCCTTTTTTTTTTTTTTCTTGTTCTTGGGTGTGATTCTTGAATTTGTATATTTATTTACCTACATGCAGATGATCAACATTGATAAAATAAGAAGTATTTTAAATTAAATGGTATATTCAAAGTCATAACTCACTGGATAAAGGGGCTTAAGCCAACCTTGAAGGCCTGAGATGGATCTTTGAGGTCCATACAATAAAATTATTGAATTCATTGACTCTCACAAGCTCTTCTCTGATCTGGTCACTCACACACACACACACACACACACACACACACACACACACACACATCCAAACATGCACACAATCACACACATATAAATTAACAACTTTTAAAAAATTAAATTTAGTACAATCTGAATATATAAGTCCTTCTTTGTAGGAGTACAATTTTTTTATGTGCATTTTAAAGAATACATAACAGGCCAGAATAAGACTAGGAACATATAATCATGTATCATGGTATCAAGGCTAGACAAGGACACTGTTAGGATTCCCACAAGAACACCAAGCTACATCACCATAACATATATACAGAAAATCTTGGTCATATTCATACAGGCTCCCTGATTTTTTATGAAGCTATTTGAGCCTAGGTCAGTGGATTTTGTGAGCTGGGTTCTTGTGTTGTGCTTGACTCCATTGCTCTTCCAATCCTTCCTCCTCTTTCTTCATAGGACTTCACAATCTCCAGCTAATATTTGGTTGTAGAACTCTTCATGTGTTCCCATTAGTTTCTGGATAGAGTTTCTCTGATCATTGTTATGCTAGGCTATGGTCCCAGCACATCATGCAAGAATGACAAAGTGTTGTTTTTGGAGATTTTTTGGATAAGTTGATGTCCCAATCCCTCCATTGGAGGCCTTGTCTAGTTACAGAGAATAGCCAGAACAAGCTCTGTGCTTCCCATTACTAGGAGCTTCACTAGCATCATTCTTGAAGATCCATTAGCCCTAGGTTTTCACTTTACTCCTGAAATGCCACCCAATTATAGTTGTCTTTCCCAGTATTATCTCCCAGAAAATCTAGTCTTATGAGAAACATTATGGAGGTCAGAGTCTAGACAAGCTCTTTGAGAAGCTCTGACTTAAATATTAACTGATCCTATGGTATTTAATCATTTAACCATTCATTCATTCATTCATTCATTCAAATTTTCTTGAACGCTGATGTTAAAACATTTCTTTAGACATATAGAATAATAATAGAGGGATCTAAAAATTTCTCTGCCGTTAAGAAACATGTATCCGTTATAAAATAATGATGATGTGAACTAATTTGCAATATAACTGAGCAAGTGGTGATTGACTAGTCTTTGGTGGAGAGGAAAAAGATGAAGACCTATACTTTTCCCAGAGTTTTCTTTGCTAGAAACACCATGAAAAAAATCAACTTTTATAAAGTAAAACATTTAACTGGGGATAGCTTACAGTTCCGATGTTTATTCTAGCATCATCATGGATAGAAGCATGACTGTGTAGGCAGATATGTTACTGGAGAGGTAGCTGAGAGTTCTGCATCTTGATCAGTAGGCAGCAGAAAGAGACTGATTTGAGCTTTTGAGACCTTAAAGCCCATCCCCACAGTGATACAATTCCTCCTATAAGCTGACACCTACTCCAACATGTCCATACCTCCTAATACCATGACTATATATCATCCAAGCATTAAAATACATGAGTTTATGGGGACCATTCTTATTCAAACTACTATGATGCTGCTTCCTGAAAAGGAACTATTTTTGATAGTGGATATATAATTGAGAAATTCTAGTGTATACCATACAAAATAAATATTTGCTACTAGTATAGAGATTATAACACTAAGTTTCTTAGTAAAGTTGAAAAATTGCTTTATAGGAAATCTTATAATGATTTGGGATTTGATTTCTGTCCATAGAAAATACTTCATGGAATGGAGAACTGGAGTAGTTCTATGCCACCACACAGGTAAGGAGCACCGAAGATGAACTGTGACAACACATTGTAGAGAAAACATGAAAATGGAATCAGTTCTATTTCTATGGTAAAAGTTGTTTTAATGCATGTCTTTTTAATTATACTCAGCAAAAATAAAGTGATCCATTAATGCAATGCATTGGAAACATATGAGCATATATAGGTGATCCTATGTTTCATATTGTGTGATATTTTAATTAAAATATAGAAATGTTATAATGAACATTTTAAATAAATTCATGAAGCACAGCATATTTATAAATCAAAACTGAAAATTTATCTTGTTCTCACAGTGGTGAAGATAGGTAGCCGATAGCAGGAACCAAGGATCATTTGCTTTCTAGTTAAGCCATTAAAAGTGCAGACATGCTCTGACAAGAAATCTGTGATTTTTCAATATATTAGAGAAAATGAGAGAAGACTGCAGGTCAAGATCTGTACTGTGTTTGAAAAAAATCTATGAATTAAATATAAGATAAAAATATCTATTTTTAGTCAAATGACTCCTAAAGATTTCTAACATAAAATAAAAAGGAGAAAGAAAAAGGGGCAGATTTTGAGTTCAAGGTCAAGCTGCACTGATAGCAGTTTTCAAGATAACAGCAAAAGTAATATTAAACAAATAAATCACAATGTCAATATTGTCATTAAGTATTTTGCTTTCTTAATCTCACCTCTATTTTCAGATAGTTTTAAAATTGCAATAACTTGCCTATGTCAACTTAAGCCTAGTTGACTATTTACAGTTATTTAGAAAACTGATAATGAAGGATATTTTAGTTTGGGATAGTGTGTCCTTAAGATATGAGCAATCTAAGATTTGATTCCAGACACTACATTAAACAGATCATGATGGAATAACTTAGCACTTAAAGATGCTTAGGCAGGAACATCAGGAACTCAAGGCTGTCTTTGGCTGTTGTTCCTTTGAAAGCTAGCCTAGGCTACATGAGACTGTGCCTTAAATAGAAAAATAAAGAAAGGGTTTGCTTAATTAGGCAAAGATTATGGAATCTGAAATTATTGAACTGAAGACATTCTAAATTATGATTTTTTTAAAAAATATTAAATAATCTTCATTGTAGATGATATGATATCCTTGTGTGCAAAAATAAGCATGAAAAACAATGGTGAGTCCTGTATGGCCACAGGAGGGACAGAGTAACATGGTTTCATGCCCCTGGGCCATAGATATCATGGTCCTACTTTAGAAAATGTTCTCCCTGCCAAGTTTATCAAGTAATGTCATCTCTGCTATGGTTAATGACCCCATGATAATTAGAGACAGCACAAGTATGGGAGACAAGGTTATGTCTAATGTCTCAGCAAAGTTGTAAACACTGACACCTTCAGGACAGCCCTTAAGGCTGTGGGAAAGAATTCTGAAAATGTGAGTTCAAAAACATATAATTTCTCAATTATGCAAAATAATGCAATATGATTTATATGAAGGGCTGCATGGAGCTAAAAGAACAGAGGCAGCTATACTATGAGCCAGCTTGTCAGACAGCAACAAAGGCAAGCAAATTCATGACTTCCAGGCCAGCATGGGGAAGAGTAAATTTAGGTATAGGTGTGGTTGGAATGGTAATCTCAGGACAGGATAAGACCCAGATAAATTTCTTGTTTGTGCTTACAAAGGCAGGCAGGTCTCTGAATTCATTTGCCATGTTAAAAAAGTAAAACGTTTATTGTCCTAAGAATCACGGGCTAATGTCTTGGAATGATGATTCATAGAATAATCAAAAGGAAACCTGAAGTAAATAACTGATTTTATATACAAGTAACTGAACTGATATGAAAACATAAGACTCTCTGAGCCTTGGTTTGTGAGAGCTATCTGGAGGAGCTGTCTGGAGAGCTCAAGAGAAAGCTGTACCCAGCAGAACATGGGCCATCAACTTGTACTGCAGGATTTACTTCTGAACTTTGAGTAGTTTTTGTTTGGTTGTTTGGTTGTGGTTTATTTTTTTTTTCGGCTGTTCTCAAATATGTCTTCTCTCAGAAACTCCTCTCCAAGTCAAGTTTATCTTGGCAAAATGATAAATATTAAATACACAGGGATGTCTTTTCTGTGAAAGGGGTGTACACCTGTTTTCTGCCCAGACAGCGTATTGATCTGTGCTACTTACAGGGTCAGGCTACACCTGACTCCTATAGACGATTATGTATATCCCAGAGTCTTCCTCCTTACATCTTTTTTTTTTAATTAGATATTTTCTTTATTTACATATAAATTTCTCCTTTCCCAGTTTCCCCTCGAAACAAACAAACAAACAAACAAACAAACAAAATCAACAAGAACAAACCCCTGTTGCCTCCCCCTTCCCCATGCCTGCCACCCCACCCTCTCCCACTTATTAGCCCTGGCATTCCCCTACACAGGGCCGAGGTCCTCTCCTCCTATTGATGATCGAATGTGCAATCCTCTACTATACACGTGCTGCCAGAACAATCGGACCCACCATGTGCAGTCCTTGGTTGGTGGTTGAGACCCTGGGAGTTCTGAGGGTATTAGTTAGTTCATATTGTTGTTCGTCCTAAGGGGCTGCA